>NC_141877.1:137741179-138044210 GCF_056163025.1 Triticum urartu | reverse complement strand
CAAGATGACCATACCCTCGAAATCACTTCTATCTTTGCTTGCTAGTTGTTCGCTCTATTGCTATGCCCCGATACCTACCACTTGCTATATTATACCTCCCATATTGCCATGTCAAGACTCTAACCCTCCTTTCCTAGCAAACCGTTGTTTGGCTATGTTACCACTTTTGCTCAGCCCCTCTTATAGCGTTGCTATTTGCAGGTGAAGCTGAAGTTTGTTCCATGTTTGGAACATGGATATGTTGGGATATCACAATATCTCTTATTTATATTAATGCATCTATATACTTGATAAAGGGTGGAAGGCTCGGCCTTATGCCTGGTGTTTTGTTCCACTCTTGCCGCCCTAGTTTCCGTCATACTGGTGTTATGTTCCTTGATTTTGCGTTCCTTACACGGTTGGGTGTTATGGGGACCCCTTGACAGTTCGCTTTGAATAAAACTCCTCCAGCAAGGCCCAACCTTGGTTTTACCATTTGCCTCACCACCACCTATTTTTCCCTTGGGAGTCGCGCTCCCGAGGGTCATCTTTATTTTAACCCCCCCGGGCTAGTGCTTCTCTAAGTGTTGGTCCGAACCGAGCCGCTTGCGGGGCCACCTCAGGGAAACTCGAGGGCTGGTTTTACTCGTAGCATGTCTCATCCGGTGTTGCCCTTAGAACGAGATACGTGCGACTCCTATCGGGATTGTCGGCACATCGGGTGGCTTTGCTGGTCTTGTTTTACCATTGTCGAAATGTCTTGTAACCGGGATTCCGAGACTGATCGGGTCTTCCTGGGAGAAGGAATATCCTTCGTTGACCGTGAGAGCTTGTGATGGGCTAAGTTGGGACACCCCTGCAGGGTTTTGAACTTTCGAAAGTCGTGCCCACGGTTATGGACAGATGGGAATTTGTTAATGTCCGGTTGTAGAGAACTTGACACTGAACTTAATTAAAATGAATCAATTGCGTGTGTAGCCGTGATGGTCTCTTTCCGGCGGAGTCTGGGAAGTGAACACGGTTCTTGTGTTATGCTTGAATGTAAGTAGTTTCAGGATCACTTCTAGCTTCTCGACCATTGCGTTGCTTCTCTTCTCGCTCTTTTTTGCGTATGTTAGCCACCATATATGCTTAGTGCTTGTTGCACCTCCACCTCACTACCCCTTTCCTGCCCATAAGCTTAAATAGTCTTAATCTCGCGGGTGTGAGATTGCTGAGTCCTCGTGACTCATAGATACTTCCAAACAGTTGCAGGTGCCAATGATGACAGTGCAGGTGACATAACCGAGCTGAGCTCGATGAAGATCTTGTTCGTTGTGTTGTTTCATTTCTTGTTGATCAGTAGTGGAGCCCAGTTGGGACGATCGAGGATCTAGCATTTGGGGTTGTCTTATTTTATTTTGGTTCCGTAGTCGGACCTTGATTGTACTCTGGATGTTGTATGAACTATTCATGTATTGTGTGAAGTGGTGATTGTAAGCCAACTCTTTATCCCTTCCTTATTCAGCACATGGGATTGTGTGAAGATTACCCCTCTTGCGACAAACCTACCATGCGGCTATGCCTCTAAGTCGTGCCCCGACACGTGGGAGATATAGCCGCATTGTGGGTGTTACAAGTTGGTAATCAGAGCCATCCCCGACTTAGGAGCCCCCTGCTTGATCGAATCGCTGACGTTGTTGAGTCTAGAACAAAATGTTTTGAGTCTTAGGATTATATATATCGGAGAGTAGGATTCTTTTTACTCCTCAGTCCCTTCGTGGCTCTGGTGAGGCCTCCTGATGTAGAGTTTTGACTCTTCCGTCCTCAAATTTCACGAAAAAATTTTAGGATCACGCGGGTATCTTGTAATCATTCCGATGGTTTTGTGATGAGAACATTGTTCTTGGTGCCTCCTGACATTTAGGGGTTGTGGCCGTGTCCCGGGGAGTTGAGATCTGAGGTGTTGTTGTCACAATTTTATCGTTGAAGTTCTGGAATACCTGAGTTTCGCCGACATCAAAAATCTCTTTTATGCAGTTGTTGGTGAGATAACCTCGACGCCACCCAATACTAGGGCGGGAGTTCGGGAGTATTGCCATAACTTGTATGACGGATGCTTTTTGAAGGTTGAGGTACATGATTTCCGAAGGTTTCTTGGTTATGTGTTGAAGGATGGATACAGCTGGATGTAGGAATTGTTAGTTTGGGTGAGATATTATGCTTCCCCTGTATCCCCAACACCCGATTGCATAACCAGAAAGTTTCGGGAGTTTATAAGTGGGAATTCAAGTATCACCTAGGATATCCTTCCAACAGACACATGATACGATATGGGGTCTATCATATGTTTGTTTCCGGCTTATTCTGCAAGCCAATCCTTTGTTTTTGTTTTGGTTTGTGGTATTCGAGTTGCTTCAATGTCAAGTGTTGATTCCATACCTTTCCTAAATGGTGTTCTCATATTTCTATGTGAATACTAATCCTTCATGATAATCGAGATTGTCATGTCAATCCTTTTCAACCGGCGTGTTTCTCTTCAAGTGGATCCGATCATTTTCCCATCCGCAAGATCAACTCAAAGTCTTCTCAACGTTATTTGTTTCATCCGTCCGAAATTGCCTTTGTTTTCCCGCCCTCGCACCCTTTTTCTATAAGGACTCGAATTTATTATTCAAGTATCCTTTTATTGATGGCAAGTCTCTCCATTCTTTTCCATCAATGTTCTTATCCGGTGATTCTCAGGAAGATGCTAACGGAGCTTCAAGTTCATCATTCTTCGTTCTCTTTCTTCTCCGGTGGATGCAATTCAAGCTTTTGGTGTTGATTATATCCATTTCCTCATTTCAAATGCTTTCTCTTGCCGGGGCACCCCCCCTAATCTTTCACCTCTCGTTTCCCATTTGTTCCGAAGTGCCGAAGATATCTCAAAAAATTCACGTTTCCATTCTCAATCCGTTCAAGTTATTTCGAGGTTGTTATCTCATACAAGCCATTTAATTCAACCGGTGCAATCTCCCTTTCAAGTAATCGTTCGAAGGTGTGTATTTTGAGTGGGCCCTAACCCACAGGTCTTTTCCCAGGATCTTACCTGACTCTTCTAATTTTTCTAGAGCTATTCTAAAATCTTTCAAAGTTTGACGTAAAAATGAATTGTCATCAGTCATATGTCTTTCTCCAAGATCTTTCAAATTCTTTTCATCGTTGGTTCAACCTTTCTATTCTTCATCCCGGAGTGCCTCAACAATTCAAGGTGGTGTTTCTCATCGACATTCTCAACATTTGAAGACCAAAGAAGAGTTTTTCCTCCAAATCTTATCCGTTCTCTTAGAGATGCGTAGTTCAAGATTGATGCCATTCTCTCATAATTGTTTTTGATTATGACAACTATTTTCAACCATCCGGAGAAATTTAAGAGTCTTTTTAGTTTGATTCTCCGAAGGCCATCATTTTAGAAGATTTATTCATTCTCCGCTTTCAGCTATTGTTCTCCAAATCTTACCGGTGCATCATTCAAATATTCTCTAATCAGTTCGTGATCTATTCGTTCTCATGTATCAAATTCCCTCAAGTATCTTCATTCGTTTTCTAATTCTTCCCGGTGTTTCCTTATCTTTTCTTTGTTCATTTTCAATTCTTACGGTGGTTTGCTCAAGATTCTCTTCCATGGATATCATATTAATTCATTCGTTGTTTCAATCCTACCGGTGGTTCGTTGAAGACCTTCTCAAGTTATCGATATCTCTCTCTTAATCCTTTCTACCGGAATAAGTTGTATGCAATCCGTTGATTGGCATCAATTTAATTTGGTGAAGGATACTCATAACATAACTCTTATTCTTGCTTCATCCAAATGATGGGTTCATTCTTCCAGAGTTTGTTCACAATGAGTAAATTCTCGGTTCAAGTGCTTCATACTTTTCCCGGAGTTCCAAAGATCTCTCAACTATATCACCATGAAGGTTCATCTAAATCATTGCAAGGATTCACCTTGTGTTTTCAACTTCTCTTTCTTTCTATCATCCTTTTATTACCGGAGTTCTTCATGGAGGCTCTACATGATGGTTCATCAAGGATTAAATTCCTTCTCGAAGTGTTCATCGAGATTCTTTTCAGAGGAGCTCAAGTATTCTTCATCTTGCATTTCAAAGTTCAATCCCTTCTCCCTTATCTTTTGAGGTGGTGTTATGTCATTCTTGATAATTTCCCTTCGTGTTTCATGATTTACAAGTTATCAAGAATGAGGTATTTTAAATCCATTAATCTCTTCGTTGGAGTATCTTGGTTTAGATTTCACCGAAACCCTTCCATTGGGAATGTTGCTATTGGGATGCTTATCCATTTAACCGAAGTGTTGTGTCATCTGCTCAAGTTCTTTTCATCTTATCAAGTCTTGCATCTCTTTTCAACCGGAGTGTTGTCTGAATTTGTTCGTCCTTGTTCCTCTTTTCTGACGGAGATTGTCAACTTTGTTCATCTTTGTTGTATTCTTTCTTTCAAGTTGTTCAACCTCTCAAGGCTCTTTGGTTTCACTCGTTTGTCAAAGAAGCAACTTAGTTTTACCTCTTCTCTTCCTCTTCTGTTTCCCTCTGGTGCCATCCTAGATCTCGGGACGAGATCCTCTCGTAGTGGTGGAGTGTTGTGACGCCCCGAGACCGACGCGCCAGGTGTCTTCCAGTTATTCACCGACGTTGCCATGTCTTTTGCTTGAGTGTTGCATTGTATCATGTCATCATGTGCATTGCATCATCATGTTTTCAAAACTTGCATTCGTTCGGGTCTCCCCGTTCTCTCCGTTGTCCGTTCTGAGCCCAACCACACTCGCACGCGCCCGCGACATGTCCGAAATAGTATTTTATAAGTGGCCGGAAAATGTTCTCGGAATGGGATGAAAGTTGGCATGCGGTGTTGTTTTAGTGTAGATAGGCCGCCTGCCAAGTTTCATCGCTTTCGGAGTCCGTTTGACGCCCCAACGGATAACTATAGCAGCAATAGTAGTCGGTCTTTCGTCGGACATTTCGGTCTCCGAAACTGTTGTCGAGTATCTCTCTTCTCTCACTTTTCTGAGCCCATCAAACCCCTCGCTAATACGTCTCCAATGTATCTATAATTTTTTTATTGTTCCATGCTATTATATTATCTGTTTTGAATGTTTATGGGCTTTATTATACACTTTTATATTATTTTTGGGACTAACCTATTAACCCAGAGCCCAGTGCCAGTTTCTGTTTTTTCCTTGTTTTAGAGTATCGCAGAAAAGGAAAATTAAACGGAGTCCAATTGACCTGAAACTTCACGGAACTTATTTTCGGACCAGAAGAAGCCCACGGGGTATCGGAGATGGACCAGGAGAGTCCCAGGCTGCCCACGAGGGTGGGGGGCGCTCCCACCCCCCTGGGCGCGCCCCCTGCCTCGTGGACAGCCCGGAGATCCACCGACGTACTTCTTCCTCCCATATATACCCATATACCCTAAAAACAACGAGGAGCACAATAGATCGGGAGTTCCGCCGCCAGAAGCCTCCGTAGCCACCAAAAACCAATCTAGACCCGTTCCGGCACCCTGCCGGAGGGGGGAATCCCTCTCCGGTGGCCATCTTCATCATCCCGATGCTCTCCATGACGAGGAGGGAGTAGTTATCCCTCGGGGCTAAGGGTATGTACCAGTAGCTATGTGTTTGATCTCTCTCTCTCTCTCGTGTTCTTGAGGAGGTACGATCTTGATGTAGCGCGAGCTTTGCTATTATAGTTGGATCTTATGATGTTTCTCCCCCTCTAGTCTCTTGTAATGGATTGAGTTTTCCAAGTTATCTTATCGGATTGAGTCTGTAAGGATTTGAGAACACTTGATGTATGTCTTGTGTGGGATACATGTGGTAACAATGGGGTATTCTATTGATCCACTTGATGTATGTTTTGGTGATCAACTTGCGGGTTCCGCCCATGAACCTATGCATAGGGGTTGGCACACGTTTTCGTCTTGACTCTCCGGTAGAAACTTTGGGGCACTCTTTGAAGTACTTTGTGTTGGTTTGAATAGATGAATCTGAGATTGTGTGATGCATATCGTATAATCATACCGACAGATACTTGAGGTGACATTGGAGTATCTAGGTGACATTAGGGTTTTGGTTGATTTGTGTCTTAAGGTGTTATTCTAGTACGAACTCTATGATAGATTGAATGGAAAGAATAGCTTCATGTTATTTTACTACGGACTCTTGAATAGATCGATCAGAAAGGATAACTTTGAGGTGGTTTCATACCCTACCATAATCTCTTCGTTTGTTCTCCGCTATTAGTGACTTTGGAGTGACTCTTTGTTGCATGTTGACGGATAGTTATATGATCCAATTATGTTATTATTGTTGAGAGAACTTGCACTAGTGAAAGTATGAACCCTAGGCCTTGTTTCCTAGCATTGCAATACCGTTTGTGCTCACTTTTATCATTAGTTACCTTGCTGTTTTTATATTTTCAGATTACAAAAACCTATATCTACCATACATATTGCACTTGTATCACCATCTCTTCGCCGAACTAGTGCACCTATACAATTTACCATCGTATTGGGTGTGTTGGGAACACAAGAGACTCTGTTATTTGGTTGCATGGTTGTTTGAGACAGACCATCTTCATCCTACGCCTCCCACGGATTGATAAACCTTAGGTCATCCACTTGAGGGAAATTTGCTACTGTCCTACAAACCTCTGCACTTGGAGGCCCAACAGCGTATACAAAAAGAAGGTTGTGTAGTAGACATCACTCACCTTCGTTGACCGTTCCGAGACCAACCGGGTTATCGTTTCCCTCTTGTCAAACCACCTACTCCCTCTTTGCACAGTGCATCGAACCCTCGCCCATGTCTGAAACTGTCCCGAACCCGACCCGCTCTGACGTTACCAATGGGTCCGGATCATCCCCAAACATCTACAAAACATCACCGTTTTCTTATTTGGACTCCCTAGCCTATTTTTCCTGACCGTCCAATTTTGATCGGAGGGACGAGATAGCCCCTAATCTAACCCACTCACTATATAAACTAGACCAACCCTAGATCCTAGGCAGTTTGTCCCATCCATCAAATCCTCCTTTGTCGCTGCCAATGTCTTTCTCCCACCTCGGGATCCCCATCGCCCAACTTAGCGCCTCCACTGTTTCCCCGATCCAATCCCCTCCGCCTCCACTCTCTGCATCCACCGCAGCCTCGCTCCCAGCCTCCCGCAAGAAGAGCCCCGCTCCTCCCGTGCGCGTGCACTGGACCTCGACCCCCCGCCCTGGTCTGCTCCGTCGAGCCTCTCCACTGCTAGCACCCTCCAACACCTCCCAGAACGGCCCACGCCCGTGATCCTGTCGTCCCCTCATCCCGGAGCTCCACGAGGAGAGGAGCTCCTCTTCGTCGCCCCAAGAAGCAGCCGCGCCCGAGCGCTCCTCTCCACGCCGGCATCCCCGTCCCGAACCCTCCTCGATGCCTGCATCTCCTCCGGCAGCGCTGCCGTGCCCGCATGCCTCTGGCGAAGCTCCGGAGCCAAGCCGTCATTGTATTGTTCGACTCCCACCATCGGGGACCAGCTCCCCTCGTCAGATCCGGTGGTGCCCCGCCGCCGTCCACCTCCCCTGCACGCGACGTTGCCGCTGCTTGAGCCCCAAGTCCAGCCACTGCAGGTGTTACCCCGCGTCCTGCTCGTCTGCGCTTGGAGATGAACACATTGAGCGAGCGTTGCCGCCCCTGCATTGACCCGTTCCAGCGCCAAGTCACCCCGTCCACGCTGCCGTGTCACCCGCGTCGCGCCAGGGCCTTCTTCGCCCGGATCTCATCGCCGCCGAGCTGTTTCCTCGCCTTCCCGCCGACGACCTCGACCACCAGCACCTCCGCAAGCCGCTGCCGTTGAGCCTATTCATCGAGCCGCTGCGTCCCTCTATTCGTCTCAAGCACGAGTCCCGCCGCTTCCCTTCCCTGCATCGCCGCTAGGCCTCGTCGCCGGAGTCCCGTGCGTCGTCGTGCCAGTTGACCGGTTCCGCTGCTGCGCCTTTTTTTCGTGGGAGATGAGCGTCATGACCTGGAGCCCGCGTCCCTACCTCGCGTTGACCGCGGCCTCGATCCGAGCCAGCGTGGACGAGCGCCAGGACCCAACCCCCCTCTGCCTCGCCCACGGGCCTCCCCCTCGTTCGGCCTAGCCAGATCTGGCCATTGGGTGAGCAGCCTCCCGGCCTTTTCCACTGTTGGGCAAGCCTCTGTTTCGGCCCATGTATGATTTTTTAGCATCTGCGATTTTAGCATTATTCAGAGACCAGCAATTTTGCAGTTTAGCCCCTAAACTTCATGCATATAATAACTCTTTAACCGTGCATCGTATTAAAATGTTTTACATATGAAACATGCTTAGAATTTTATCTAGTTTCATAATATCCAACTTTCATGCATGTTAAAAATGTTTAAAATGATGTTTGCATATATTTTGCCTCTTGCCATGTTAAAATGCTTTATTTCATAACTAAATAACCGTAGCTCCAAACCTAATAAACTTTATATGTAAATAGGGTAGAAAAATGCCTAGTTTAACGTGGTGCACTCCTCTTGCATGTTTAGCAACTCTAACATATGGTTTAGGGCAGAACAGCACCAAATCTAAAATATGCATATGGGGATTTACCGGAATTGTTGTTCGTTGTTTCTAGCCTCTTTTAAACTTGCCTAGATGGGTAGTTGTGTTGTGCTTCACCTCTTGCCATGTTAATCAACATTTAATATTGTTGGGGTACCTAAACGAGAGAGAACTAAATAAGTCACGTGGTGTTTCGTCAATATGCAACTCCACTTAATTTGTAGGATTGTTTGTGCATTTTGCCATGCCATGCCTCATTAAACCGGACATGCATCATACTTGGTTGTGCATCATGCCATGTTTATGTGATGGTTGTTTACCATGTTGTTTGCTTCTTTCCGGTGTTGCTTCTTCGGGTTAGTTCCGATAACGTCGCGTTTGTGAGGATTCGTTCGACTTCGTCCGTTTGTCTTCTTCATGGACTCGCTCTTCTTCCTTGCGGGATCTAAGGCAAGATGATCATACCCTCGAAATCACTTCTATCTTTGCTTGCTAGTTGTTCGCTCTATTGCTATGCCGCGATACCTACCACTTGCTATATCATGCCTTCCATATTGCCATGTCAAGCCTCCAACTCTCCTTTCCTAGCAAACTGTTGTTTGGCTATGTTACCGCTTTTGCTCATCCCCTCTTATAGCGTTGCTAGTTGCAGGTGAAGTTGAAGTTTTTTCCATGTTTGGAACATGGATATGTTGGGATATCACAATATCTCTTATTTATATTAATGCATCTATATACTTGGTAAAGGGTGGAAGGCTCGGCCTTATGCCTGGTGTTTTGTTCCACTCTTGCCGCCCTAGTTTCCGTCATACCGGTGTTATGTTCCTTGATTTTGCGTTCCTTACACGGTTGGGTGTTATGGGGACCCCTTGACAGTTCGCTTTGAATAAAACTCCTCCAGCAAGGCCCAACCTTGCTTTTACCATTTGCCTCACCACCACCTACTTTTCCCTTGGGAGTCGCGCTCCCGAGGGTCATCTTTATTTTAACCCCCCCCCCCCCGGGCCAGTGCTTCTCTAAGTGTTGGTCCGAACCGAGCTGCCTGCGGGGCCACCTCGGGGAAACTCGAGGGCTGCTTTTACTCATAGCATGTCTCATCCGGTGTTGCCCTAAGAACGAGATACGTACGACTCCTATCGGGATTGTTGGCACATCGTGTGGCTTTGCTGGTCTTGTTTTACCATTGTCGAAATGTCTTGTAACCGGGATTCCGAGACTGATCGGGTCTTCCTAGGAGAAGGAATATCCTTCGTTGACCATGAGAGCTTGTGATGGGCTAAGTTGGGACACTCTTGCAGGGTTTTGAACTTTCGAAAGCCGTGCCCGCGGTTATGGGCAGATGGGAATTTGTTAATGTCCGGTTGTAGAGAACTTGACACTGAACTTAATTAAAATGAATCAACCGCGTGTGTAGCCGTGATGGTCTCTTTCCGGCGGAGATCGGGAAGTGAACATGGTTCTTGTGTTATGCTTGAACGTAAGTAATTTCAGGATCACTTCTTGATCACTTCTAGCTTCTCGACCGTTTCGTTGCTTCTCTTCTCGCTCTTATTTGCGTATGTTAGCCACCATATATGCTTAGTGCTTGTTGCAGCTCCACCTCACTACCCCTTTCCTATCCATAAGCTTAAATAGTCTTGATCGCGCAGATGAGAGATTGCTGAGTCCTCCTGACTCACAGATAGTTCCAAACAGTTGGAGGTGCCAATGATGACAGTGCATGTGACGTAACCGAGCTCAAGTGGGAGCTCGATGAAGATCTTGTTCATTGTGTTGTTTCGTTTCCTATTGATCAGTAGTGGAGCCCAGTTGGGATGATCGGGGATCTAGCATTTGGGGTTGTCTTCTTTTATTTTGGTTTCGTAGTCGGACCTTGATTGTACTCTGGATGTTGTATGAACTATTCATGTATTGTGTGAAGTGGCGATTGTAAGCCAACTATTTATCCCTTTCCTATTCAGTACATGGGATTGTGTGAAGATTACCCCTCTTGCGACAAACCTACCATGCGGCTATGCCTCTAAGTCGTGCCCCGACACGTGGGAGATATAGCCGCATTGTGATGTTACACTTTGGGCTGGAGTACTTGAGGAAAACCAACAAGGAAGACATTGAGAGGTTGTTGGCATTAAGTGAAGAAATAGGATGGCCTAGGAGGGTAGGATCAATTGACTGCATGCACTGGAGATGAAAGAATTGTCCTGCATGGTGGAAAGGTCAGCACAAAGGCCACTGCAACAATCCAACAATCATTCCTGACTCTTGACGCTATTGCATCAGAGGATCTATGGATTTGACATTCATTATTTGAATTGCATGGGCCTCATAATGACATGATGTGCCATCAAGATCACCACTGTTTGCTAGGATTGTTCTCGAAGAGGCTCGTCCTTACAACTACAAGGTCAATGGCCATGAGTACACGATGGGTTACTACCTTGCAAATGACATCTATCCTCCATGGGCCACATTTATCAAGACAATCTCACGTCCAAAAGGTGTCAAGAGTCGATAATGAAGGATGTAGAGAGAGCTTTCGATGTGCTTCAGAAGCGCTTTGCCATCCTTCGGGCCCTGCCGAGTATTGGAACCCCAAGGTTTTGTGGAAGATCATGACATGCTGCATCATCTTGCATAACATGGCGTCGAAGATGAGAGAGGCATGTCTAAGAACTATCTATACATCACCTATGTGAATCATGTTGAGCCGGAGCACGACATAAATAGGATACAAAGACTCCTCATGGCACATCACAGGATCGTGAACCAAGAAGTTCATCTCCAAGATGATTTTGTTGAGCACCATTGGCATTTCCATAGCACTTCGTAGTTGTGCTTTTGTCATGCTATTCACTTCATTGAACCCTTTTGTGTGTTTGAATTTGAATAATTTGGTTTGTACACTATGAATTTGTAATATTCATGAATTGTGTGAAGCTTAATTATTATGTTTGGATTTAATATTAGTTCAAATATTTAATATGTGTGCAAACTAAAATTGATTTTTTTTGGCAAAAACAAAATTTTACTCCAAGTTTAGGGGATCGGTTAGAAATGACCAATTTTTAAAAGAGTAAAAGTACTTCTCCAAATGATACTTGACCGTTTACTCCTCTTAAATTTAGGGGATTGGTTATAGTTGCTCTTAGCCCGTAATCCCCTGTAGTTGTAGCAAATCTCAGGTTGGATGGTCGGCTTCTCGCAAGCTATCCACGGACACGTCCTGATGCATCCACGAACATTGTGCAGCGTTGGAGTTTCCCTTAAGCTGCTAGTTAAGAAGTTTTGCCTGGTTTTGGTGAATGGAGAGGCGATGATGATGACGTGGCTTCATCTCGCTCTAGTGTTTGTAGTCACTGTTAGGTGGTCTACAGACCTCCAAATAAAATAAATTAGTTGTAATCACATCAAATAAAAAAGTGGAAAATAAAAATAGATGAAAGTAGCAAAAGAATACAAAGTTTCGAACTCACAGCTTAATAGATAATTGTGCTAACCAGGACGATGCCACATTTTCTTTATTTCTTCAACTTTGTTGGTGTACATGAGTAAATTTTTTTTGCATATATCAAGGTTTGAGATTGCTTACCGGGTCTGCCACCCGGTAGAGTACATGGATATATATGTGCATTTTTACACCCACTAATAAATTATGGAAAAATTAAAAACATTCATATTTTCTCTACTGTCACGCTATTGTGTGACCTCATGATATATCATTACATGGTAGGAATATTTTCTGTAGTGTCATCATTGCATTTAATGACATTGATAATGTTATTTAGGAATGCAATTGTTTCCTTTTACTAGTGGGTGACTATATGGTAGGAATATATCACTTTCGGTTCTGGTGCTTCCTATCTCTACTCCTAAAGTCCTAGATGGTAGGCCGGTAACCGCGGTTTTTTTACCTCATCTCCCACCACCCCGTCCCACTCGATTTTTTTCCTCCCATTGAAAAACCAAACCCCACTAAAAACCCTAGGCCGCCAATATTTACTCCCAGAAAAGGGAGGCGGGTTGATTTGGTTGTCAAAAAAGGAATCACATTGATTTGGCTATCAAAAATAAAGAATCACCTTGATTAGGCTTCCAAAAACAAAGACGCGTTGATGTGGCTGCCAAAAAAAGCAGTCGCATTGATTTGGCTATCAAGAATAAAGAATCGACTTGATTAGGCTTTCAAAAACCAGGAACCAGGACGTGCCTTGATTTGGCTTCCAAAAAAAGAGGAGGCTCCTGTGACCACGCCGCCCCTCGGAACCTCAGGTGACGCCGCGCCTGCAAGGGCCACGCCAGACTCCCTACCACGGAGACGTCTTGAGGGAGCAAGCTTCGACTGCTGCGGCGGCCGCAGCGGCAACACCATCACCTGGTATGTCTTCCTGCCACGAGCCGGCCGCTGACCTTAGCCTACTTCTATCCGTGTCCTCCGTATCCGCTGTTGAACATAGTATGACTCTTTGGAGTTTGTACATCACATTCTTAGACAAATGCTTCAGCTAGGTAGCATTACATGCTTCACACAGGTAAATTTGGTGCCCCACATTTACTTGCCGTCCCTTGTCTATCTTTAACGCATTATCATCTTCACAACAAAGTAATGCATCCATCTAAGTACCATTGGTGATCTTGGCGGCCCAGTGGAGACTTCGCTGACATTGCTAAAGCTCTCATAGAAGTAGGCTAAGCTCAGCGGCATGTACAACCATGACCGCCGGATATAGTTTTGATGCCTGCAAAACTAAAACAATGGTACGCTGAAGATCTTTTAGTGCAGATTGAAACTCAGATAACAATCATGGAAGGAAATATAACTATCGTATCAGGAATAGTCACAATTAGTGATGTAGATGCAGACAGTACTCCAAGATGTTAACAGTACTGATAAACACAAATGTTCATATCAAATATACTCCCTCCGTTCCTAAATATATGTGTTTTAAGAGATTTCAATATAAATTACAGAGTGTAGGTTTAGCTAGAAAGAAGTATGGGATGTAATGCATCCTCTCGTTTTTATATAGACAGGACAGGAGCTAGCGATTAATCTTGGGGTTTAATAGTGCCCTGTCAACATGCTTTGTGATATCCAACTCTCTAGCGGGGAGAGTTTGGGGAGATCGGTCGGGATCCGTCGCCGCCGCCTCTGGTCGTCTTCCTCTGCAAACGACGCCGCCGCATCGCCTCTGTGCCTCATGCCGCCGTGTAGGAGAGTGGGAGGGGATTGAGATGGAGTTGGAGAGGCGGAGGGAGTGAGGAATGCCGGTGACTATGGTGAGAGTGGGGGTGACTTGAGGGTGACGCTGGGTAGGTGAATTTTTTGGGGGATTGTGTCACTCATGTTTATTAATATGATTTGTATATATTTATATGTAATTAGTGGTACCCAGCTTTTTATTGCAAATAAAAATGTGTTAGTCTCACTTTTTTAAATATATTTTATATGTTTATTTATATAATGTAGTATAAAATATTTTTATCAATTCCACTTTTGTTCATCAGAAATAATAAGTATTGGATTCCGATGTTTTTTTAGAAATATCATCTCACATAAGCACTTATGTAACGATGACGGACCAAACTAATACACCATGAGAAGAGGTGCATACCTAAACCTTCTTTATATGTATGTTATACAAAAGGTGCATTTTTATACTCCCTCCATTTCATAATGTAGTGCTTTCTCTATCCACGTGCTTCAACTTTGACCGTAAATTTAACTATCAAGACCGATTGCGGCGGGAGCGAAAATTATATCAGTGAATTCGTATTTGAAAGAAGTTTTCAATTATATAATTTTTTCTTCCACCGCAGTTGGTCTAGTTGGCTAAATTTATGGTCAAAGTTGGACCTCGGAAAGCGCGTGCGCACTATATTATGGAATGGAGGGAGTATGATTATTGTTGCAGAACATGGGAGAGACAGAGATGTATTCTGGCGATGTTTAAAAAGAATCCATCGACAAGGGTTTCGAGGCCACGTCGTTGGAAGGGGTTGAAAGTTTCTAAAGCCTTTTACAACATAATGATGTGCAAGCGCTGATAACAAATCAAGAAAAAACAAATACAAATGTCATCGCACAAGGTATTTTTTCAGTGTTATTATCCGTCCTTACTTTGTCATATTGTTTTTTGTGTTGAACTAGTTTGGCTCATTTTTGTATCACGACGGTAAACTATGTTTATACATCTAAATATATCACTAACATCGAGTCAACCATGTCTGCTCCCAAGAAAACCAACTTTGTGGACAGTAGAGATGCCTTATTATCAAACAATGAGTTGAAATGCCTTATGAAAGATGATATGATCTTGCACAATGGTGTAAGACCAATCGCATAACCTTTGTCCTTAATAATCGCAAGTGCGTGGGCTTCAACTATCATTCGATTGTGCGTGTGTTATATTGTCTCTACATGTAAAATCTAGCATGCATTATCTTTGTGTAATAACTCTAGCAAAGTATTTCAGAAGCCCGTGGCAACGCACGGGCATTCTACTATTTTTCTAAAACTTGCCAAATATGAATGTTGGGAGACCTATTTTTCTAAAACTTGCCAAATATGAGTGTTGGATGACCTATTACCTCGTTCAATCTAGACCCTTGGATCAGAAATAATGGTGGGTCCTTAATAGTTGGGACCATCTTAAAATTTGCCTTAATGTAATTGCTATGCTCAGTGGCCAGCATGACAGTGGCATCTAATCCCAGTCGGAGAGATAAGATCAATTTCCCCACCTTTCTTCCTTGCAATCTTTGTGAACACACTCGCTGCTGATAGGCATCCATGACCCAACTTTACCCGACCCATCATGATCACAAGACAAGGTTCCCGTCTCTGCCCCCCTTGCGTCGGCTTGAAAACTTCTTGGCGGGTCCCGATCCGATAGTGGAAGATTTCAAAAATTTCCGCCTTCAACCGGGCAGAAAAGCAAGCGGAGAGAAGACAGGCGACGCCTGGAATCCTCTTTCCTGCCATTTCTAATTGAGAAGAGAAGAATTCTTGCGGCTGACATGGCTTCGGGCTGCGCCAAGAGGAAGCATGGAGGGGAGGCGAGATGCCGGTGCAGATGCCGCCATGTCCACGTCCACTACCACCTGCCACGCAGGCGAGTCTCGCTCCTCCGGTGGTTGCCTCGCCCTCGCCTCTCGCTGCTCTCCTACCTCCTGGTTCCTCCTGTTCTCTCCTTCGCCCTGCTTGCCTTTGTGGTGTCGTTTCTCTGGTTCACCTTGCTCTATTTCGTCGCCTCGCTCTTGAGCAACGATGACGATCTCGAATCCGTCAAGAATGTCGGCATCGGCGGCCCTGCCAGCGACGTCGAAGACAGTGGGCAAGAGGGAAATTCAGAGGCGAAAGGGGAAGCTGTGAGGCATGCGGCGGAACACCTGACTGGTGATACTGCTACGGCTGACAATTCTTTCAGGAGACTCGAGATAAAAGAAGTTCGGGCTGATGGATTCTCTCAAGTACCTCGGACGAACGACGACAAACTGGTCGAAGATGTGAATATCTTTGAGACAAGCAGTGCCACCATGGCTGATTCAGAGGGATTTTCCGGATGGCGTCAGGTACAGGATGTGCCGGTCGATTGGTTTGTGGATGAACACGACATCAGAGTGGACAGCAGTAGCACACCAGATGATTTATTTCCATCTCTGTATTCCACTGATTCAGCTGAAATTCATGATTTTCCTGACATGGACGAACCGAGAGGGATGTCACCGGACTTCCTTGCTGAAAGCAAGCAAAATATGGTCGTGTCATCAAATACTTCGTGTCATCATCATGGTATTAGCGACGAATATGGTGAAGAATATCGTGACGATAGGAAGGAGTTATCAGCTTGTGGTACATATGAAATTATTGATTTCATTGACAAGCACGAAACAAGAGACCAGGCACCTGACGGTTCTTTTGTTGAAGATGAGGAAACCGGACAGTTTGAATCCTCAGATGAAGGGAGTACCCAAGAAAAAGATGCAAAGAGTGTACTTGAACTGGTTGTTGATAGCATAGCGACTCTGGAAGATTTTCGTGAAAAGCAAGAAGTACAAAACGTGCCCGAAGTTCTGATCACGGAGGCAAATGCAGAGCAGAGTGTTGGAGCTTCAAACGAAGGTCAGGATTCCAGCAGTGAGAAGGAAGCATCAATGGTGTCACTTCATTCTGTTTGTGAAGATGCAGCCTCCTCAGATGCTTCATCCCACCATTATTTGGTTTATGAAGATGACAAACAGGAAGAGGTTACCAAACACAGCACAGCAGAAGCAGAGGCACCCGATCCTGCATCTGCTGTAATTTGCAACATCTTTGAGAACCGTCAGACACCAAGAAATGAGGCATTTGATGGTTTCGAGAATGACGACGAAGCCAGAGAGGTGGCCTCACAGGAGAGTCTGGGAGATGAAGCTGATAAAATTAACGATGACTCTGCCTCGGAGGTGAGTCAAAAGAGCCTTTTGTTTAGTTTTCTTCATTAAGTAAGCTGTCGACTGAAATTTTCCCGGGTTCATGTTTCAGCTGGATTTGAAGGGAGTGCATTGTGGAGCGCCACTCCTCAGGAGGTCCCCATCACAATGGTGGAATTTATGTGGAGTCGTTGATGTGTTTGCTGGCTCGGGGGATTAAATGAAAGGTGATGCTATTCGTGGCTTCCTCTGGTCCACTCCGTTTGTCAGGCTTCCGTGTTTTGTAACTTCATAAAGTGTTTTCCTTGTCGATAAAGTCAAGACAGCTATGCTTGAATCAAGCTGCAGCGTTTTTTCCCTGAAAGAAATGTCTCAAACTAGGATAACATAGCGACATTTATTTTCATTGTGATGAATTGTTCTTTCTTTTTGCGGGTGATGATGAATTGTTCTTGCATTGTGAATTGTCATGACTGCCGAAATCTATGTGTGAATTGCTTGACCTATTCACTTAAAACAAACATACACTCCCTCCGTCTTAAAATAAGTATTTGTACTAAATCAAAGACACTTGAGTAACCCAACGCACCAACCCATTTCATACGTGTGTCCGTTGGGTCAAAACGGACACAAAAATCGGCCCAATGCGCCGACCCAAACGGACACGCGTCCGCTTTTTGTTCGCCTGCCGACCCATTTCCGGTCCAAATTTGAGCCTCATTTGCGTCGGCGCGGACACGAAACGGCCATCCCACCCCGCCGCCGCCGCCCAGTTCCGGTGCCCATGCCAGTAGTCCGCACCCACATACATCCCCCCGCGCACGTCACCGGCACCACTGCCTCGCCGTCGGGCCACCCCCCCCCCCCTCGATATCGACACGAGCACCTCCTTGGACCCGCACCCCCCGCGTCCCTGGCCAGCTCCTCCGACAACGCAGGCACGCTCGTCTGACGCCGCCACGCTAGCCGGATGCTGCCAGGGCAGCCACTGGTCCAGGGCAGGCGCGCGTCTCTTCGCGGGCCTGCTTCTTCGACGACGCCCGTAAGTTGTTCGACGGTTTGCCTGCAAGGTACAAATGGACTCTGCCGACGAGTTCTTTTCCATAATTTTATTTGCGACTCGGATGATTCTTCATCTGACGATGAGGAGATGGTGGCTGCTGTGTTCGTCGTCCATGACCACCTTAGTAATTAGCGGCCGTTGTTTCGAGGCTCGATCCCGGGGCACACTCCGGCGTTGAATCTCAACCGAGAGAGCGGTCATTTCCTTCTTTGGAATGACTACTTTGAGACACCCAACCCGCTCTTCAAACATCACCAATTCCGGCACCATTTCAGCATGGCTAGCCATCTTTTCAACCGTATTCGAGACGGGGTGGTCGGGTACGATAAGTATTTCGAGTGCAAGGAGGATGCCCTTGGAAAGATTGGATTCTCCTCTTATCAGAAATGCATCGCGGCTATTCAGACGCTTGCATACGGAGTTCCTGGTGATCTCATTGATAAGTACGCCTGTATGAGCGACTCCACGTGCCTAGAGTCCATGTACATGTTCTGCAAGGTTGTGATTGCAATTTTGGCACTGAGTACTTGAGAGAGCCAAACGCTACAAATACAGCCCGCTTGTTGGCGATGAAAGCCAGCAGGGGCTTCCCGAGGATGCTTGGTAGTATAGACTGTATGCACTGGGAGTGGAAGAACTGCCCTTCTGCTTGGCAGGGGCAATATAGGGGCCATGTCAAGGGTTGCACTGTCATACCTGAGGTCGTGGCCTCACAAGATCTCTGGATCTAGCACTCTTTCATCGGCATTGCCGAATTGCGCAATGATATCAACGTGCTTCAACGCTCTCCAGTGTTTGCAAGGCTTGCCGAAGGCAACTGCCCGCCGGTGAATGTTAACATCAACGGCCACAACTACAACAAAGGATACTACCTAGCTGACGGTATCTATCCTCAGTGGACAGCTATTGTGTGTTGGGGAACGCAGTAATTTCAAAAAAAATCCCACGCACATGCAAGATCATGGTGATGCATAGCAACGAGAGGGGAGAGTATCATCTATGTACCCTCATAGACCGTAAGCGGAAGCGTTATGACAACGCGGTTGATGTAGTTGTACGTCTTCATGATCGACCGATCTAGTACCGAAGATACGGCACCTCCGAGATATGTACACGTTCGGCTCGGTGACGTCCCATGAACTCACGATCCAGTAGAGCTTAGAGGGAGAGCTTCGTCAGCACGACGGCGTGATGACGGTGATGATGTTGCTACCGAAACAGGGCTTCGCCTAAGCACCGCTACGATATTACCGAGGTGGATTATGGTGGAGGGGGGCACCGCACACGGCTAAAGATCAATGATCAACTTGTGTGTCTATGGGGTGCCCCCTCCCCCGTATATAAAGGAGTGGAGGAGGGGGAGGGGGGCGGCCTCTCTAGGCGCGCCCGGGAGTAGGACTCCCTTGCCCCTTCCCTTTGTTGGTTTTAGGAGAGAAGGAAGGAGGAGGAAGAAGGAAGGAAAGGGGGGCCCGGCTCCCCTCCCAATTCAGATTGGGCTTGGGGGGCCCTCCTTTGCTTCTTTCCCCTCTCTTCCACTAAGGCCCAATAAGGCCCATATACCTTCCGGGGGGTTCCGGTAACCTCCCAGTACTCCGGTATACTCCCAATTTCACCGGAACCATTCTGATGCCCAAACATAGACTTCCAATATATCGATCTTTACGTATCGACCATTTCGAGACTCCTCGTCATGTCCGTGATCAAATCCGGGACTCCAACTACCTTTGGTACATCAAAACACATAAACTCGTAATACCGATCGTCACCGAACGTTAAGCGTGCGGACCCTACGGGTTCGAGAACTATGTAGACATGACCGAGACATGTCTCCGGTCAATAACCAATAGCGGAACCTGGATGCTCAGATTGGTTCCTACATATTCTACGAAGATCTTTATCGGTCAAACCGCATAATGATATATGTTGTTCCCTTTGTCATCGGTATGTTATTTGCCTGAGATTCGATCGTCGGTATCTCAATACCTTGTTCAATCTCGTTACCGGCAAGTCTCTTTACTCATTTCGTAATGCTACATCCCGTAACTAACTCATTAGCTACATTGCTTGCAAGGCTTATAGTGATGTACATTACCGAGAGGGCCCAGAGATACCTCTCCGACAATCGGAGTGACAAATCCTAATCTTGATCCATGACAACTCAACAAATACCATCGGAGACACCTGTAGAGGACCTTTATAATCACCCAGTTACGTTGTGATGTTTGGTAGCACACAAAGTGTTCCTCCGGTATTCGGGAGTTGCATGATCTCATAGTCATAGGAACATGTATAGTTTTGGAGAAAGCAATAACAACAAACTAAACGATCATCGTGCTAAGCTAACGGATGGGTCAAGTCAATCACATCATTCTCTAATGATGTGATCCCGTTAATCAAATGACAACTCATGTCTATGGTTAGGAAACATAACCATCATTGATTCAACGAGCTAGTCAAGTAGAGGCAAACTAGTGACACTCTGTTTGTCTATGTATTCACACATGTACTAAGTTTCCGGTTAATACAATTCTAGCATGAATAATAAACATTTATCATGATATAAGGAAATATAAATAACAACTTTATTATTGCCTCTAGGGCATATTTCCTTCAGTCTCCCACTTGCACTAGAGTCAATAATCTAGTTCACATTGTCATGTGATTTAACGCTAATAGTTCACATCTTTATGTGAGTAGTTCACATCTTCATCTGACTAACACCCAAAGGGTTTACTAGAGTCGATAATCTAGTTCACATCGCTATGTGATTAACACCCAAAGAGTGATCATGTTTTGCTTGTGAGAGAAATTTAGTCAACGGGTCTGCCACATTCAGAGCCGTATGTATTTTGCAAATTTTCTATGTCTACGATGCTTTGCACGGAGCTACTCTATCTAATTGCTCCCACTTTCAATATGTATCTAGATCGAGACTTAGAGTCATCCAGATCGGTGTCAAAGCTTCCATTGACGTAACTCTTTACAACGAACTCTTTGCCACCTCCATAACCGAAAAACATTTCCTTATTCCACTAAGGATATTTTTGACCGTTGTCCAATGATCCACTCCTGGATCACTATTGTACCCTCTTGCCAAACTTATGGTGAGGTACACAATAGGTCTGGTACACGGCATATCATACTTTGTAGAACCTATGACTGAGGCATAGGGAATGACTTTTCATTCTCTTTATTTTTCTGTCGTGCTCGGGTTTTGAGTCTTTACTCAACTTCACACCTTGCAACACAGGCAAGAACTCCTTCTTTGACTGTTCCATTTTGAACTACTTCAAAATCTTATCAAGGTATGTACTCATTATAGATCTTGATGCTCAATATGTAAGTAGCTTCACCGAGGTCTTTCTTTGAAAAATTCCTTTCAAACATTCCTTTATGCTTTCCAGAAAATTCTACATTATTTTCGATCAACAATATGTCATTCACATATACTTATCAGAAATGTTGTAGTGCTCCCACTCACATTCTTGTAAATACGGGCTTCACCGCAAGTCTGTATAAAACCATATGCTTTGATCACTTTATCAAAGCATATATTCCAACTCTGAGATGCTTGCACCAGTCCATAGATGGATCGCTGGAGCTTTCTCACTTTGTTAGCACCTTCAAGATTGACAAAACCTTCTGGTTGCATCATATACAACTCTTCTTTCAGAAATCCATTAAGGAATGCGGTTTTGACATCCATTTGACACATTTCATAAAATGCAGCAACTGCTAACATGATTCGGACAGACTTTTAAGCATCGATACGAGTGAGAAAATCTCATCTTAGTCAACACCTTGATCTTGTCGAAAACATTTTGCGACAATTCGAGCTTTGTAGATAGTAACACTACTATCAGCGTACGTCTTCCTCTTGAAGATCCATTTATTCTCAATGACTCATCGATCATCCGGCAAGTCAATCAAAGTCCATACTTTGTTCTCATACATGGATCCCATCTCAGGTTTCATGGCCTCAAGCCATTTTGCGGAATCTGGGCTCATCATCGCTTCCTCATAGTTCATAGGTTCGTCATGGTCTAGTAACATGACTTCCAGAACAGGATTACCGTACCACTCTGGTGCAGACCGTACTCTGGTTGACCTACGAGGTTTGGTAGTAACTTGATGTGAACTTTCATGATCAACATCATTAGCTTCCTCACAAATTGGTGTAGGAATCACTGGAACTGATTTCTGTGATGAACTACTTTTGAATTCGGTAGAAGGTACAATTACCTCATCAAGTTCTACTTTCCTCCCACTCACTTCTTTTGAGAGAAACTCCTTCTCTAGAAAGGATCCATTCTTAGTAACAAAATATCTTGCCTTCGGATCTGTGATAGAAGGTGTACCTGTCGTGGTTCTAACTCTGACAGTGATGTAGGGGGGTGTGTATGGAGAGGCTAGATCTTAACTATGGAGGAGCTGTAAGCACACGAGGATTACGAGTTCAGGCCCTTCTCGGAGGAAGTAACAGCCCTACGTCTCGGTGCCCGGAGGCGGTCGATTGGATTATGCGTGTGTGAATAACAGGGGTGCGAACCCTTCATACTGAGGAGGGGGGTGGCTTATATAGAGTTCGCCGGCCCCCTCCTGCCCTCAGTAATGCAGGGTTTAAGGTACATTTAAGGTCGGGCGTTACTGGTAACGCCCCTAATAAAGTGCTATAATGACCATAAAGACTACTTAACAGCTGACCGTTTGCCTGCGGAGTGACTATAGGTCTCCTGGCGGTCGAGTGGTTGGCTTCATGGTCGAGTGATAGCTTCTTGGTCGAGTGTCTTGAACCCGTCGAGTGGGATACCTTCAAGTCGATTGAAAGGTGACTTCTTCTAGGGATGTCCTAGGGTAGGGCTCCTTGGACAGGTCCGTGCCCCTACCCTAGGTACATGGCTTCATCATTAGCCCCCGAATGGATCGAGGTTAGAGTGGGGAAAGAGTTGGAGATCTTTCCGACTGGTTCTTTGGGCTACGTGAGCGCCTCGTTTTGGGCCAACCGTCACGGATGACGTCATCAACCTCTTTCAGTCGCCTTGATCCATTCCAGGCCTTTCGTCGAGTGAATTTCTTTACGTGTGACATACCGAGTGTTGGCGCGAGCGGGGTCTTCTGTTTCAACAAGTTGTTCTGCGGCCCGCGGGTGTCGCGGGATTCGGATTTCGGGAAGCGTGCGGGACGGGAGCGGCCGCAGTAATCGGAAGCGATAAAGTGGAAGCTCCTCGATCCTCGCGTCACCTTTTTCGCCACGTACTGCACGCGCGTCTGCTGCGGGATTTGACTGGATAGCCTGGGCCTACCAGTCAGCCACTCGGAAGCGGCCCCTTATAAGTTGCCGCTCGGGGTTTCCAAACAGTGCGCTTCCTTCTTCCTCTCTCCCTTCGCGAGTTCCTCCGCCGCCTCCGCTCTCACCCTAGCGCCGCAGGTCCGTGCAAGATTTGCCGGCGACGATGGCGAAGGACAAGACATCCGCCCTGGAGCGCGCGAAGAAGGCAGCGGCGCAGGGGAAAGGGAAGAGGTCCGCTCGGGGCGGATCCTCCTCAAGGTCTGCTCTGCCCCGAGGCTGGATCCAAGGCGATTGGATGCCGTCGGTGATCCGGCAAGAAGATCTTGACGACATGGTCGAGGGGGGGGGTCATTCCCCACGAAGCTGCGCGTCTCCCGGGGAGAGAGATCGAACCTCAACCTCGCGACGGTGAGTGTGTGCTCCTAGCCACCCATGTCGACCGCAGGTTTTCTCTGCCGCCCCATCCTTTTTTCCGGAGCTTCCTGAACTTCTTCAGAGCGCAGCTTCACCACTTCACTCCCAACTCCATCGTATACCTCGCTGCTTTCATTTCCATGTGTGAGGGTTTCTTGGGTTGCCGCCCCCATTGGGGTCTCTTCAAGCACATCTTTACGTGACGTTCTCAATCGGTCAAGAAGGCCAAGTCAAGTGACGAAAGGACGCAGGTGATCCAGCTGTGCGGGGGCCTGGCGATCCAGACGAGGGGAAATAGTTGTTTTCCATCTATCACTTTCCCGGAGTCAGTCCATGGCTGGCAGGCGACCTGGTTCTATTGTCAAGACCAGGCGACCCCAGGACAGTCGACTGGTCTTCCCCCTTTCTCACTCGACCGAGCTGAAAAACCTGCTTCTTTGAAAGTGACGCCGGAGGAAAAGGCCCAAGTCAAAGTGCTGGCTGGTCGAGTGGTTGAGCTTGTCCATGAGGGCGTGACGGGTATGGATTTGCTGGAGGTCTTCCTCCGGAGGCGCATCCAACCGCTCCAGGCTCGTGACCACCCGATGTGGCTATACTCGGGTCTCGACGACACCACTCGGATCCACCCGGAGGAGGTCACTGATGAGATGCTGGAGGGGTGGTTGTCGAGCATCACAAGAAACAAGGACAACCCCCGAGGAGCCAGGAGGGTAATTCCACTCGACAACCCGTATGACGTGGACCAGGTATGTCTTTATGCTCCTGACTGAGATCTTGTTTTCTTCATTGGTCTTCTTTGAGTTGGTCGATTAACCTTTGTCTTGTTTGTTGTTTTTTTCAGGCGACTACTGAGATGTACTCGACGCCCAACGGGGCACAGGGGCCAACCGAGGAAGGGGAGGCAAGCGGAGGTGAGAGCGGAGACGATCAAGGCGAGTGGGAGTCCGACGGTGAAGGAGAGGGAGGCGACGACGTCGACTCCAGCGAAGAGGAGGAGGAGGAGGTTGAGCCCCCCCGCCCGGAGGGGCGATCCAAGCTCACACACGATCCAGCGCGGGAGCGTGGTAGGGCGACTGCTCCTGTTGGGCAGTCGTCGAAACGCCCTCGGACCTCTTCTCCTACGCCGACTGGAAAGGCTCCCAAGCACCCACGCGCGACGCCGTCCAAGCCGCCCAAGGCTCTGCCCAAGATGAAGATGGCCGTCCCCACCATTTCTGGGTAATAATAATAAAACTTGCTTTCTTTCGTCGACCGCGGACAGATCCTTGGTCGATTCATTGAGCCAACCGACTGATTTTCGAGATTTGCAGCGCTGCTACTTCTGAGATCTCCGCCAAGGACGACGACCAAGAGATGGAGGATGCTGTTACCTCCAACCTTGGTACGATTACTGACGTTCTGCTTTGAGTCGACTGAGCATTTATTGCAACTCTGGTCGATTGAATGTTTCCCTTGTAGCTCCTCCTCATGTTATCGACCTCCCGGATGACGACGACAACGAACCGCTGAGGGTGAGGAGGAACAAGAGGGCGTCGGCTGACAAGACCCCCCAATCCGCTCCGGCGTCTGAGGCCGTAGCTCGGGATGGTGGTGACATCACTCGAGCTTCTGTGACCTTTGCCATTCCTCTGACGAGTGTGCGCCCCTCGACGTCGACTGCGGATCCGTCTTCGCTTTTTGCCGCATACCCCGTCCCTGAGGACCAAGCGGCTGCTGCAAAAGAGGCTATATGCCAGGCGGGGATCATGATGGAGCAAGTGAAGGTGGCTCGGGAGGCCAGCCAAGTAGCTTACGACGCAAGTTTGGCTCTTCAGAGTAACGTCTAGGTCAGTCGACTCAACACTTGGTCTGTTCGCGATATGCTGTTTGAAGAACCTCTTTTCCGAAGATCTTTGTATTTGTACACCCACTGGGTGTGTTTTACAGTGGGGGCACGCTGAGTGCACCCACTGGGTGTAGTCCCCGAGACTACGGTGGACTGCTGGCAGTCGACTGTAGTCTTTATGTTGTGTTGCTGTAGCTGTATTTCTTCACTCGGTCTGGTCAGGCCATGTCGAGTGGGACTGTATCCGGTCGACTGTGGGCAGTCGACTTTTTTTTACAGTGGGGGCACGCTGAGTGCACCCACTGGGTGTAGTCCCCGAGACTACTGTCGAATGTTCTTGATTCGGCTGTAGTCTTAGAAACGTCATCATTGTCTCTTAGTCGCTCGGAAGCAACTTGTCTTGGACGTATGTCGACTGATTTTTCTTTTTACAGAAATCTTGCGAACTTGTAGCTCGCTATACTGAGCTAGAGAATCAGCAGATCCAGCTCAACCTTAACTTGAAGCTTGCTCAGGAGAATTTGAAGAAGGCGCAGGAAGAAGCAAAAGGTATGGCTGGTGAGGTTCTCCATTCTTGACGAGTGGCTTTTCTTTCTTGTCCATTCTTGATGTTGATTTCACTCGACGCACCGCAGATAAACTGGAGGAAGCTCTGAAGAAGAAGGATCAAGATCTTGCAGAGGCACAGAAGGAAGTCTTGAACAAAACGAGGCTTGCTGAAGAGAAAATGGCCTCGGTCGGAGCTCTTGAGCAGGAGAACTCCAGACTGAAAGCTGCTCTCGAGGTAGCCAATCAAGAGGTCAGCCGACTGAAGAACGACAACGTGGATCTGCATGACAAGGCAGGTGAGCTGGCGGGGAAGAGGAACGATCTGGAGGCTTATCTCGGTGGACTCGCCAAGAAGCTGTTCGTCGTGCTCGAAGGTAATTACTCTGCCCCGACTGTATTGCAGTTACCAAGTCTGTGTAGGGTCACTGTCTTATTCTTGAATCGTGTTTGCAGAATTCTGCCAGAACTTTGAAGAGGAGACCAGTCGAGTGGAGCCAGGCTTGGACTCTGCTAACTCCCTTGTGAAGGACGAGGCTGCAATGAACGTGCTCCGTCTGGAGTCTCGTATTGCCAGCGTGGTTGACTATCTTGCTCGACTGAAGGTTGCGATGTCGCGGATCGACACATCACTCTGGCCTGGGACGACGCTTCAGAACGACCTCGAGTCCCTGATGGCTCGACTTAATGAAGTCCCAGGTTGAGTGGAGGAATGGAAGAAATCTTCTGCTAGATGTGGTGCTGATGTCGCTCTGTCCCTGGTCCGTGTCCATTGCAAGGAGGCGCGAGAAGAAAAGCTGGCCGCCATCCAAGTTGCCAATACCAGGAAGCACAACTTTCAAGACTTCATGGAGACTTTCATTGCTGCTGCCACTCGTATTGCAGACGGGATCGACTTGGACGAGTTCGTCGCCCCTTCCAGTCCTCCTCCTGAGGAATGAAAAACTTTTATGCTTCACTTTAAATTTGCCTCGGAATGCCGAGTGGATTTGTAACCGTTAAACTCCGCCGAGCCGAGGGCTCGAGTACTTTGATCTGAGGTCTGGGACCTTTTAGGCTTTATCTGATCTTGATTTCTCATTGAATATCTTCATGATTTGATTCGTCGAGTGGAACTCGATCTTCACTCGGAATAACCTTGTATTTGCGGCGCAACTCTGAAGGAGAAGGTAGCAGTCGACTTGCGCCTCGTCGTCCTTGCGGATTGGGCTGTGTCCTGTACTTAGGCGAGCACTGGGCTGTAGCTAAGCCTCCGAGTGGGAGGTTTGCTCTCCACTCGGTAGGATTTTTAAACACTTAGGCGAGCACTGGGCTGCAGCTAAGCCCCCGAGTGGGAGGTTTGCTCACACTCGGTAGGATTTTTAAACACTTAGGCGAGCACTGGGCTGCAACTAAGCCCCCGAGTGGGAGGATTGCTCTCCGCTCGGTAGGATTTTAAACACTTAGGCGAGCGCTGGGCTGCAGCTAAGCCCCCAAGTGGGAGGTTTGCTCTCCACTCGGTAGGATTTTTCAAACTTAGGCGAGTGCGTGACTGCAGCTAAGTCTCTAAGTGGGAGAACTTAGGCGAGTACTGGACTGCAGCTAAGCCCCCGAGTGGGAGGATTGCTCTCCACTCGGTAGGATTTTTAAACACTTAGGCGAGCGCTGGGCTGCAGCTAAGCCCCCAAGTGGGAGGTTTGCTCTCCACTCGGTAGGATTTTTCAAACTTAGGCGAGTGCCTGACTGCAGCTAAGTCTCTAAGTGGGAGAACTTAGGCGAGTACTGGACTGCAGCTAAGCCCTCGAGTGGGAGGATTGCTCTCCACTCGGTAGGGTTTTTAAACACTTAGGCGAGCGCCTGACTGCAGCTAAGTCTCTAAGTGGGAGAACTTAGTCGAGTACTGGACTGCAGCTAAGCCCCCGAGTGGGAGGTTTGCTCTCCACTCGGTAGGATTTTTTCAAACTTAGGTGAGTGCCTGACTGCAGCTAAGTCTCTAAGTGGGAGAACTTAGGCGAGTACTGGACTGCAGCTAAGCCCCCAAGTGGGAGTCTGGCTCTCCACTCGGTAGGATTTTTGAACACTTAGGCAAGCACTGGGCTGCAGCTAAGCCCCCGAGTGGGAGTCTGGCTCTCCACTCGGTAGGATTTTTCAAACTTAGGCGAAACAGATTCGCAGCTAAGTCACCCACTGGGGGATTTCGTATGCAAACAAAAGTGACAACAATTATTGGAACACTCTTGTCTTTGATAAAAATGTACTGCAGAATTTTTTTTTATTACATCTCGTCCGAGTGAGAATTCAAGTGTAAAAGGGGCGGAGCAGTTCCGCATTCCAAGCTCGTGGCTCGTCGATCTGGCGATCAACATTGTAGAGGTGATACGCTCCATTGTGGAGGACTCTGGTGACGATGAAGGGTCCTTCCCAAGTAGGAGCAAGCTTGTGTGGTTTCTGTTGATCCACTCGGAGGACCAAATCTCCTTCTTGGAAGGCTCGACTCTTCACATTCCTGGCGTGGAATCGACGCAAGTCTTGCTGGTAAATGGTCGATCTGACCATGGCCATCTCCCTCTCTTCTTCTAGGAGGTCGACTGCGTCTTGCCGGGCTTGTTCTGCTTCATCTTCGGTATAAAGTTCGACTCGGGGTGCGTTGTGAAGAAGATCACTCGGCAGAACTGCTTCGGCTCCATAAACCAGAAAGAATGGAGTTCTTCCAATCGACTGGTTCGGGGTGGTCCTTAATCCCCACAGAACTAACGGAAGCTCGTCGACCCAAGCGCCTGCCACGTGCTTGAGATCACGCATCAGTCGAGGCTTTAGTCCTTTGAGAATCAGACCATTTGCTCTCTCGGCTTGCCCATTCGACTAGGGATGGGTGACCGATGCGTAGTCGACTCGCGCGCCTTGAGAGGCGCAAAAAGCTCTGAACTTGTCCGAATCAAAGTTTGACCCATTGTCAGTGATGATGCTATGCGGGACTCCATATCTGAACGTTAGCCCTCTGACGAAACTGATAGCAGTGCAAGCATCAAGATTCTTGATGGGCTTAGCTTCAATCCATTTGGTAAACTTGTCGACTGCTACAAGCACATGAGTGAAACCGCTCCTGCCTGTTCTCAGTGGACCAACCATGTCCAGTCCCCAGACAGCAAAGGGCCAGACGAGTGGAATGGTCTTCAGGGCTGATGCAGGCTTGTGCGACATGTTGGAGTAGAACTGGCACCCTCCACACTTGTCGACTATCTCTTTTGCCATCTCATTTGCTCTTGGCCAGTAAAATCCTGCTCGGTATGCTTTAGCCACAATGGTCCGAGAGGACGCATGGTGACCACAGGTCCCTGAGTGGATATCATCAAGGATTATCTGACCCTCTTCTGGTGTTATGCACTTCTGACCGATTCCAGTCGCGCTTTCTCTATACAACTGTCCCTTTATGACTGTGAAGGCCTTGGATCGGCGGACGATCTGTCGAGCCTCTTCCTCGTCCTCCGGGAGTTCTTTCCTTAGGATATACGCGATGTACAGTATCGTCCAGTCAGGAGTGATTGCCAAGACTTCCATGATTAGGTCGACCACAGCAAGAACTTCGACTTCAGTCGGATCTGTGGCACTTTTCGGTTGCGGGGCTTCTTCTGTGAAAGGATCCTCCTGGACTGATGGCGAGCGGATGTGCTCCAAAAACACATTGCTGGGAATGGCTTCTCTCTTGGAGCCTATCTTTGCCAGATCATCAGCTGCTTGATTTTTCAGTCGGGGGATGTGATGAAGCTCTAACCCCTCGAATTTCTTTTCTAGCTTTCTTACTACGTTGCAGTAGCCAGTCATAGCTGGGCTTCTGACGTCCCACTCCTTCATCACCTGATTAACCAGCAAATCTGAGTCGCCGTAGACCATGAGGCGCCGGACGCCGAGTGAAATGGCCATGCGCAACCCATATAAGAGTGCTTCATATTCTGCTTCATTATTGGAGGAATCGAAGTGAATCTGGAGAACATATCTGAGCTTATCTCCTCGGGGGGAGACCAATACTACCCCAGCACCAGAACCATTCAGCATCTTAGATCCATCGAAGAACATGGTCCAGTGCTCCGAGTGAACTTGAGTCGGAAGCTGCTGTTCAATCCACTCGGCGACGAAATCTGCAATTGCTTGGGACTTGATAGCCTTCTTTGCTTCAAACTTGATATCTAGGGGAAGGAGTTCAATCGCCCACTTCGCCACTCGACCGGTTGCATCTCTGTTGTGCAAAATCTCTAACAGTGGAGCGTCACTGACGACTGTAATGGAATGGTCAGAGAAGTAGTGTGCAATCTTCTTTGTGGTCATGTAAATCCCATATACAAGCTTCTGGTAATGGGGATATCTTTGCTTCGAAGGAGTCAAAACTTCAGACACGTAATATACTGGGCACTGAACTCTGAAGGCCTTTCCTTCTTCTTCCCGCTCGACCGTAAGTACTGTACTGACAACTTGTCCCGTGGCCGCAATGTAAAGCAGCAGAGGCTCTTTACTGATTGGGGCAGCAAGCACCGGCTGGGTGGAGAGTAGAGCTTTGAGCTCTGCGAATGCTGCATCAGCTTCCGGAGTCCACTCGAACTTGTCAGACTTCTTCATCAGTCGGTAAAGAGGCAACGCCTTTTCACCAAGACGAGAAATGAATCGACTTAGAGCGGCCAAGCAACCTGTAAGCTTCTATACATCGTGTACACGCACAGGGCGCTTCATCCTGAGTATGGTGCCAACTTTCTCGGGATTGGCGTCGATTCCTCGTTCGGAAACGAGGAGACCGAGTAACTTTCCACCTGGAACTCCAAATGTGCACTTTGATGGATTGAGTTTGATATCATATCTCCTGAGGTTAGCAAAGGTTTCGGCGAGGTCAGTTAGTAGGTCAGAACCTTTCCGTGACTTAACCACAATATCATCCATGTATGCTTCTACGTTCCGACTGATCTGAGTGAGCAAACACTTCTGAATCATCCTCATGAACGTGGCTCCGGCATTCTTGAGGCCGAAGGGCATGGTGATGTAACAGAAGCACCCGAATGGGGTGATGAAAGCCGTTTTGATCTCGTCGGGTCCATACAGACGGATCTGATGGTACCCTGAATAAGCATCTAGAAAAGACAAACGCTCACACCCCGCGGTCGAGTCGACTACCTGGTCGATGCGGGGGAGGGGCAAATGATCTTTCGGGCAGGCCCGATTGATATGTTTAAAGTCAATGCACATGCGAAGTGACTTGTCCTTCTTTGGGACCATGACAACATTGGCGAGCCACTCGGAGTGGTAAATCTCTCGGATGAACTCCGCTGCTAAGAGCCGAGCCACCTCCTCGCCAATAGCTTTCCTTTTCTGGACGGCGGACCGTCGAAGATGTTCTTTCACAGGCTTGAACTTCGGGTCGACTCGTAGACGGTGCTCAGCCAGCCCCCTGGGAACTCCAGGCATGTCAGAAGGCTTCCATGCGAAGACGTCCCAGTTCTCACGGAGGAACTGGATGAGCACTTCTTCCTATTTGGAGTCGAGCGTCATTGACATGTGAGTCGGAGCAGCATCGGGGTCGGTCGGGTGAACGTGAACTGGCTTAGTTTCACCGGACGACTGAAAAGCAGATTCTGAAGCAGGCTTCTTGGCTCGTAGCAATTCACTCGGATCAGCAGTCTTCTGGTACTCTTGCAGCTCAACAACTGCCATCTGAGCGTCAGCAATCTTTGATCCTTTCTGAAAACACTCCTCTGCTTTCTTCCGATTGCCTGTAACGGTGATCACACCTCTGGGGCCGGGCATCTTCAATTTGAGATACACGTAGCACGATCGAGCCATGAAGCGTGCATAAGCTGGCCGGCCCAGAATAGCATGATAAGCACTTTGGAAGTCCACAACCTCAAATGTCAACTTTTCCTTGCGGTAATTCTTTGAATCACCGAAAACCACATCGAGAGCAATCTGGCCGAGTGACTCGGCTTTCTTTCCAGGAATGACTCCATGGAAACTCATGTTGCTGGCGCTGAGCCTGGACATCGGAATGCCCATCCCTTTCAATGTTTCAGCAAACAATATGTTCATGCCACTGCCACCATCCATCAGGAGTTTGGTTAGTCGAGTGCCTTCGACAACTGGGTCGACCACCAAAGCTTGCCTCCCAGGGGTGGCAATGTGCGTAGGGTGATCGGACTGGTCGAATGTGATGGCAGTCTGAGACCACTTCAGATAACTGGGTGTTGCCGGAGCAACCATATTCACCTCATGGTTAATGACTTTCAGTCGACTTTTGCTTTCGACATCAGCAAAAATCATCAGGGTGGAATTAATTTGGGGGTATCCATCATCACTATCTTCCTTGTCCTCAACTCTGTCCAACTCTTTTTCCTTATCTTTGGACCATTTGCCCTGAAACTGCTGGATCAGGAGCCGGCACTGTCGAGTGGTATGCTTTGGGTAAATAAAATTACCCTCCTCATCTTTCTTGGTGTGGATGTGACATGGCAGATCCAAAACATCATTTCCATCTTGATCCTTGACTTTCTTGGGCTTCCAGGGGCCTTTGGGTTTTCCCTTGAAATTTCCCTGGGTTGCGGCCAGGGCCTCCCCAGGGGCGGCTGGCTCGGCCTTCCGCTTCTGTTTCAGACCGGAGTTTCCTCCGGTTTCTTGGGCGACTGCCTTGTGCTTTCCACTCCGGAGTCGATCTTCGTCTTCACCATTAGCGTATTTGGTGGCAATCTCCATCATCCGGTTCAGAGACATCTCTCCAGTTCGACCGAACTTCAGATTCAATTCTTTGTATTTAACGCCTTCTTTAAAGGCACAAACTGCCTGGTGGTCAGGCACATTCTCAACTGTGTGATGCAACGTGATCCACCTCTGGATGTAATCCCTCAGAGTTTCATTCGGTTTCTGTACGCAAGAACGCAATTCTGTAAGGCCTGCGGGTCGCTTGCATGTTCTCTCAAAGGTTGTGACAAACACTCGGGAGAGGTCCTCCCAAGTGTAGATGCTGCTGGGTGCCAACTGATTTAGCCACGCCCTGGCTGAGCCCTCTAACATGAGAGGCAAATGCTTCATGGCCACCTCATCATTGCCACCGCCAATCTGTACAGCCACTCGGTAATCTTTGAGCCAAGTGTCAGGCTTAGACTCACCGGTGAACTTGCTGACTCCAGTCGCCAACCTGAAGTTGGGAGGAATCACTGCGGCTCTGATGGCTCGATTGAAACACCCTGGCCCCGAAACACGCACTCTGCTGCTAGCAGGCGCATCCCTGTCGTGGCCTTCTCGGTGAGCTCTGTTCCTGTCAACCAAACCTTGGACGAGGATAGACCTCGCGTCAGAGCCTGGATCCCTGGGGTCGACTGGAATCCTCTGCCCAACACTATGAGGGCGCCTGTCGTCTCGATGTCGAGGCGCATATGACCCACTCCTCGGGGGAGGGGTTGGCACTCGACGTCGACCATCACGATCGGATCGGTGATCATACTGCTCATTCCTTCTGTACTGATCATGCCGGTCACCACGTCCCTCACGCCTCGGGGGCGATCTCGGGCTGTGAGCTGACTGGACTGTATCTGTTGCAACGAATCGACTGTGGATCCTATTCCGCGAATGAGAAACAGCAGAATTCTGGTTTCCCGCCGCCCGGAGCAACGTTCTGATCTGCAACAAGCCCCTGCCAGCCTCCGACTGGGAGGGCTGAATCGATTCTGCTATACGGGCCGCGGCGGCCAAATTCTGAACTGGGGTTCGGTATACCTGCGTCGGCGGGAAGAGCTGATGTCGACTAGACTCGGGAGCGCGCTGACGCACTTGCTCGTCGAGTGCTCACTGGAGATTCTCCAGTCGAGTGCGCTCGACCAAGTTAGCCAAGCGCGCGTCCTCCAAGGCCCGGGCCTCGGGGGTCTCTCCGACGATAGGAGTGTGGAGCGCGTCCATGTTCCGGCGGCGAAGCTCCTCTCGCTGTAATGACGTGAGAGGTTCGGGGAGATACTCATCGTGGGGATGCGACGGGTCGCCCCCACCCGCGCCTCCATCAGCGCGAGGGAAACCAGGAGAACTGTGCGTTCCATCGACCGCCAGAACCTCAGCCGCTGGGACGCTGCTGTCACACTCGGATGCGGTCTCTGCGGAGCCAGTCGAACAGGCCGCAGAGGGATTCGTTGGGCTCGATTGCCGCGACTTGTGGGGCGGCCGACTGGCGAGCCACGGCATGCCTCGCCCACCTCTGAAGTCTCGACCGACCGGAGCGCTTGCGCCGGTGGGAGACAGAGCAGGGAGACGACACAGGGGCCGACCGATACTGGGTCGACGGCTGCCGCAGGAGGACGCCACGAACGCATGCGCGGAAGTGCGTCGCACCGCGGACGGGGAGCGCGTCGATGTCGAGTGGTGCCTCCTGAAGCCAAGCGGAGTCGTCGGCGATGAACGTGAGCGCGCCGAGGCGGATCTCGCGGCCCTCCACCAAAACTCCGCACGAAACCATGATCAAAGGGATCGGAAAAATCGCAACTTCTCCAATCAGGCGCTAAGATTCCCGCCCCACGGTGGGCGCCAACTGTCGTGGTTCTAACTCTGACAGTGATGTAGGGGTGTGTGTATGGAGAGGCTAGATCTTAACTATGGAGGAGCTGTAAGCACATGAGGATTACGAGTTCAGGCCCTTCTCGGAGGAAGTAACAGCCCTACGTCTCAGTGCCCGGAGGCGGTCGATTGGATTATGCATGTGTGAATAACAGGGGTGCGAACCCTTCATACTGAGGAGGGGGTGGCTTATATAGAGTTCGTCGGCCCCCTCCTGCCCTCAGTAATGCAGGGTTTAAGGTACATTTAAGGTCGGGCATTACTGGTAACGCCCCTAATAAAGTGCTATAATGACCATAGAGACTACTTAACAACTGACCGTTTTCCTGCGGAGTGACTATAGGGCTCCTGGCGGTCGAGTGGTTGGCTTCATGGTCGAGTGATAGCTTCTTGGTCGAGTGTCTTGAACCCGTCGAGTGGGATACCTTCAAGTCGATTGAAAGGTGACTTCTTCTAGGGATGTCCTCGGGTAGGGCTCCTTGGACAGGTCCGTGCCCCTACCCTAGGTACATGGCTTCATCAGTACCCAATAATTTCTTTTGGGTATCCTATGAAGACGCACTACTCCGATTTGGGTTCGAGCTTATCAGTTTGAAACTTTTTCACATAAGCTCATAACCTCAAACTTTAAGAAACGACAGCTTTGGTTTCTTGCTAAACCATAGTTCATATGGTGTCGTCTCAATGGATTTAGATGGTGCCCTATTTAACGTGAATGCAGCTGTCTCTAATGCATAACCCTAAAATGATAGTGATAAATCGGTAAGAGACATCATAGATTGCACCATAAATTATGGTTATGACGTTCGGTCACACCATTACGTTGTGGTGTTCCAGGTGGCATGAGTTACGAAACTATTCCGCATTGTTTCAAATGAAGACCAAACTCCTAACTCAAATATTCTTCTTCATGATCAGATCGCAGAAACTTTATTTTCTTGTTACGATGATTTTCCACTTTACTCTGAAATTCTTTGAACTTTTCAAATGTTTCAGACTTATGTTTCATCAAGTAGATATACCCATATCTGCTCAAATCATCTGTGAAGATCAGAAAATAACGATTCCCGCCGCGAGCCTCAAAACTCATCGGATTGCATACATCAGTATGTATTATTTCCAATAAGTCAGTTGCTTGATCCATTGTTCCGGAGAATGGAGTTTTAGTCATCTTGCCCACGAGGCATGGTTCGCAAGTACCAAGTGATTCATAATCAAGTGATTCCAGAAGTCCATCAGAATGGAGTTTCTTCATGTGCTTTACACCAATATGAACTAAATGGCAGTGCCACAAATAAGTTGCACTGTCATTATCAACTCTGCATCTTTTGGCTTCAATACTATGAACATGTGTATCACTACTATCAAAATTTAGTAAAAATAGACCACTCATCAAGGGTGCATGACCATAAAAGATATTACTCATATAAATAGAACAACCATTATTCTCTGATTTAAATGAATAACCGTCTCGCATTAAACAAGATCCAGATATAATGTTCATGCTCAACGCTGGCACCAAATAACAATTATTCAGGTCTAAAACCAATCCCGAAGGTAGATGTAGAGGTAGCGTGCCGACGGCGATCACATCGACTTTGGAAGCATTTCCTATGCGCATCGTCACCTCGTCCTTAGCCAATCTTCGCTTAATCCATAGCCCATGTTTCGAGTTGCAAATGTTACCAACTGAACTAGTATCAAATACCCAGACAGTACTGCGAGCATTAGTAAGGTACACATCAATAACATGTATATCAAATATACCTTTCACTTTGCCATCCTTCTTCTCTGCCAAATACTTGGGGTAGTTCCGCTTCCAGTGACCAGTTCCATTACAGTAGAAGCACTCAGTCTTAGGATTAGGTCCAGACTTGGGTTTCTTCACTTGAGCAGCAACTGGCTTGCCGTTCTTCTTGAAGTTCCCCTTCTTCCCTTTACCCTTTTTCTTGAAACTGGTGGTCTTGTTGACCATCAACACTTGATGCTCCTTCTTGATTTCTACCTCTGCAGCCTTTAGCATTGCGAAGAGCTCAGGAATCGTCTTATCCATCCCTTGCATATTATAGTTCATCACGAAGCTCTTGTAGCTTGGTGGTAGTGATTGAAGAACTCTGTCAATGACACTATCATCAGGAAGATTAACTCCCAGTTGAGTCAAGTGGTTGTGGTACGCAGACATTCTGAGTATATGTTCACTGACAGAACTATTCTCCTCCATCTTGCAGCTGTAGAACTTATTGGAGACTTCATATCTCTCAATCCGGGCATTTGCTTGAAATATTAACTTCAACTCCTGGAACATCTCATATGCTCCATGACGTTCAAAACGTCGTTGAAGTCCCGGTTCTAAGCCGTAAAGCATGGCACACTGAACTATTGAGTAGTAATCAGCTTTGCTCTGCAAGGTGTTCACAACATCTGGCGTTGCTCCTGCAGCGGGTTTGTCACCTAGCAGTGCTTCCAGGACGTAATTCTTCTATGCAGCAATGAGGATAATACTCAAGTTACGGACCCAGTCCGTGTAGTTGCTACCATCATCTTTCAACTTAGCTTTCTCTAGGAACGCATTAAAATTCAACGGAACAATAGCACAGGCCATCTATCTACAACAACATAGACATGCAAAATACTATCAGGTAGTAAGTTCATGATAAATTAAAGTTTAATTAATCAAATTACTTAAGAACTCCCACTTAGATAGACATCTCTCTAATCATCTAAGTGATCACGTGATCCATATCAACTAAACCATGTCCGATCATCACGTGAGATGGAGTAGTTTTCAATGGTGAACATCACTATGTTGATCATATCTACTATATGATTCACGCTCGACCTTTCGGTCTCCAGTGTTCCGAGGCCATATCTGCATATGCTAGGCTTGTTAAGTTTAACCCGAGTATTCCGTGTGTGCAAAACTAGCTTGCACCCGTTGTATGTGAACGTAGACCTTATCACACCCGATCATCACGTGGTGTCTTGGCACGACGAACTGTAGCAACGGTGCATACTCAGGGAGAAAACTTATACCTTGAAATTTAGTGAGAGATCATCTTATAATGCTACCGTCGAACTAAGCAAAATAAGATGCATAAAGGATAAACATCACATGCAATCAATATATAAGTGATATGATATGGCCATCATCATCGTGTGCCTTTGATCTTCATCTCCAAAGCACCGTCATGATCACCATCGTCACCGGCTTGACACCTTGATCTCCATCGAAGCATCATTATCGTCTCGCCAACTATTGCTTGTACGACTATCGCTACCGCTTAGTGATAAAGTAAAGCAATTACATGGTGACTGCATTTCATACAATAAAGCGACAACCATATGGCTCCTGCCAGTTGCCGATAACTGTGTTACAAAACATGATCATCTCATACAATAAAATTTAGCATCATGTCTTGACCATATCACATCACAACATGCCCTGCAAAAACAAGTTAGACGTCCTCTACTTTGTTGTTGCAAGTTTTACGTGGATGCTACGGGCAGAGCAAGAACCGTTCTTACCTATGCATTAAAAACCACAACGCGGTATAGTGATTGCTTTTTGATCTTCAGAAAGATCCCTGTTCATTGAATCCTATTCAACTAAAGCTGGAGAAACAGACACCCACTAGCCACCTGTGTGCGAAGCACGTCGGTAGAACCAGTATCGCGTAAGCGTACGCGTAATGTTGGTCTAGGCCGCTTCATCCAACAATGTCGTTGAATCAAGAATCAACTAGTGACGGCAAGCAATATGTATATAACCACGATACGTCTCCAACGTATCTATAATTTTTGATTGTTCCATGCTATTATATTATCTGTTTTGGATGTTTAATGGGCTTTATTATACACTTTTATATTATTTTTGGGACTAACCTACTAACCCAGGGCCCAGTGCAAATTGTTGTTTTTTTTCCTATTTCAGTGTTTCGCAGAAAAGGAATATCAAACGGAATCCAAATGGAATGAAACCTTCGGGAGAGTTATTTTTGGAACAAACATGATCCAGGGGACTTGGAGTAGACATCAAGAAAGAAGCAAGGAGGCCACGAGGCAGGGAGGCGCATCCCCCACCCTCGTGGGCCCCTCGCAGCTCCACCGACCTATTACTTCCTCCTATATATATATCCATATACCCCAAAAACAGCCCGGAGCACTACGAAACCCTATTTCCACCGCCGCAACCTTCTGTGCCCAAGAGATCCCATCTTGGGGCCTTTTCCGGAGCTCCGCTGGAGGGGGAATCGATCACGGAGGGCTTCTACATGAACACCATAGCCTCTCCGATGATGTGTGAGTAGTTTACCACAGACCTTCGGGTCCATAGTTATTAGCTAGATGGCTTCTTCTCTCTCTTTGGATCTCAATGCAAAGTTCTCCTCGATCTTCTTGGAGATCTATTTGATGTAATTGTTTTTGCGGTGTCTTTGTCGAGATCCGATGAATTGTGGGTTTATGATCAAGTTTATCTATGAACATTATTTGATTCTTCTCTGAAATCTTTTATGTATGATTGATTATCTTTGCAAGTCTCTTTGAATTATAAGTTTGGTTTGGCCTACTAGATTTATCTTTCTTGCAATGGGAGAAGTGCTTAGCTTTGGGTTCAATCTTGCAGTGTCCTTTCCCAGTGACAACAGGGGCAGCAAGACACGTATTGTATTGTTGCCATCGAGGATAAAAAGATGAGGTTTATATCATATTGCTTGAGTTTACCCCTCTACATCATGTCATCTTGCCTAATGCGTTACTTTGTTCTTATGAACTTAATACTCTAGATGCATGCTGGATAGCGGTCGATGTGTGGAGTAATAGTAGTAGATGCAGTGTGATGCCCGGATAATTAAGCCACAGTAATTCTCTGCTAATGGTGCCACATCACCATGATTACTGTTGCTAATCTCTCGTTAGTTCAAAAAACTGGTTCAAAATTCAAATTTAAAATAAACTCAAAATGGTAAAAGTTTTCAAACTTCAAAACTAAAATGTTCGCATTGTTCAATAATTTCCCTGATCATTTTTCATGTTGAACCCAACCTTATTTGACCCACCAATTAACCCCTAGGAATTTATAAAGTGGTCCAACGACAAATAAAATAGCCATCTCAAAATAAGAAAATATTTATACAATTCCAATTAACCTCAAACTTGGTATGTCATCCCAAAATATTGTGAAGTATTTAATTGACAAGTTTCATGATGAATAAAATCTAATTGGTATTTTAAGGAAGTGCCAAACTGTGGTGAATAGAAGAAATCAGAGAGTAAATAGAAGCAGAAAAGTAAACAAATAGGGGATACCTAACTACTGTACACCTAAAGCCCAAAGGGCCAGTAGCCAGCCCAGCCCACCAACAAACCATCTCCTTCCTCCCTGTACAGAGGCTTGGCGTGGCAGAAATCCACGGTGCCCGGTCCGCCGATGCTCGATGTCTGGCGCTATAGGGACGTCGGGAGGAGGATAAGACCATCCCCGAGCGCATAGGCAAACCCTAGCTTCCACTTTCCCCTCCCCTAGCTCATTCTCTTCTTCGCACCGCACAACAGCTCGCTACCGTCGTCATTGCCATGGCCACCGGCTGCCCCGCGCCGCACCACCGAGTCCCAAAGAACCCCCGACGTCCTCTTCTCTCACTAGACACCGAGACCGACGCCGCTGCTACCCAGTACGACTACGGTGTTGATGACCACTCTCTCTTGCCAGAGCAACCAGGCAAGCCCCCCTTGATCACCAGATATCGCCTACTCTCCTCTATACTGCTTGCATTAGAGTAGTGTAGCATGATACTGCTTTCCGTTAGTCCTATCCTGATGCATAGCCTGTCCTTGCTACTACTGTTGTTACCTTTACCTGCAATCCTAATGCTTAGTATAGGATGCTAGTTTATCATCAGTGGCCATACATTCTTGTCCGTCTGCCATGCTATACTATCAGGCCGTGATCACTCGGGAGTTGATCACGGGTATATACCTATACATACTATATGATACTTGTGGTGACTAAAGACGGGTCGGCTCGTAGGAGTACCCGCGAGTGATTCACGGATTGGGTCCAAAAGGACGTTTGTCCCGTCGGCCCTCTGAGTGGATCTTTGAGGCGAAGCGACAGGGTAGGTTGAGACCACCTAGGAGAGAGGTGGGCCTGGCACTGGTCGGCGTTCGCGGTTAATTCAAGATAATACATTTAATGAGATCTTGGTATTTGAGCTGAGTTTGGCCACTGGCCTATACGCACTAACCATCTACGCGGGGACAGTTATGGGCACCCGACGTTGTGGTATCAGCTGAAGCCTTCATGACGTCAGCAACTGAGCGGCGCGCGCCGGATTGGAACGTAAGCCTGCTCTTGTATTAAGGGGGCTAGTTCTGCTTCCGGCCGCCCTCGCAACGTGCAGGTGTGCAATGGGCGATGGGCCCAGACCCCTGCGCCATAGGATTTAGACCGGCGTGCTGACCTCTCTGTTGTGCCTAGGTAGGGTTGCGACGTGTTGATCTTCCGAGGCCGGGCATGACCCAGAAAAGTGTGTCCGGCCAAATGAGATCGAGCGTGTTGGGTTATGTGGTGCACCCCTGCAGGGAAGTTAATCTATTCGAATAGCCGTGATCTTCGGTAACAGGATGACTTGGAGTTGTACCTTGACCTTATGACAACTAGAACCGGATATTTAATAAAACACACCTTTCCAAGTGCCAGATACAACCCGGTGGTCGCTCTCTAACAGGGCGACGAGGAGAGGATCATCGGTTAGGATTATGCTATGCGATGCTACTTGGTGAACTTACCATCTACTCTCTTCTACATGCTGCAAGATGGAGGTGGCCAGAAGCGTAGTCTTCGACATGACTAGCTATCCCCCTCTTATTCTGGCATTCTGCAGTTCAGTCCACATATGATACCCCCTTTTCCATTTGATACCAATGCATACATTTGTAGTGTAGCTCCCTGCTTGCGAGTACTTTGGATGAGTACTCACGGTTGCATTTCTCCCCCTTTTCCCCTTTCCTATACCCGATTGCTGCGACCAGACGTTGGAGCCTAGGAGCCAAACACCACTGTCGACGACGACTACTACTACTCGGGAGGTGCCTACTACTACGTGCAGCCCGCTGGCGGCGACCAGGAGTAGTTTAGGAGGATCCCAAGCAGGAGGCCTGCGCCTCTTTCGATCTGTATCCCAGTTTGTGCTAGCCTTCTTAAGGCATACTTGTTTAACTTATGTCTGTACTCAGATTTTGTTGCTTCCGCTGACCGTCTATGATCGAGCTCTTGTATTCGAGCCCTCGAGGCCCCTGGCTTGTAATATGATGCTTGTATGACTTATTTTATTTGTAGAGTTGTGTTGTGATATCTTCCCGTGAGTCCCTGATCTTGATCGTACACGTTTGCGTGTATGATTAGTGTATGGTCAAATCGGGGGCGTCACAAGTTGGTATCAGAGCCGACTGCCTGTAGGAATCCCCCTTCCACACTCCTTGGCTGAAGTTGAGTCTAGTCATTACAAAACTTTTACTAACATGGATGTGTGTCTTACGGGCCCACGTCGCCATTGGGTGGTATTAGGATCTTTTATTTCTCGTCTATGCTCTGGGACTCTAATCTCTCTTCTACTCGGGTTAAATGATTTTACGAACTCTGACTCTAGGTTCTCGTAATTGCGTCCTCCCGGAGAGCCCCTCACTCCAGATGATTGCATGGTGCGTCGAAGGATTCCGAAGATACTCTCTGATGTTATTACGAGAACTTTTGATCATTGCATTTGCAATTCCTTTCACCGTCACCCCTATAGATCACTACATGCAGTTGCCATTCTTTTAACTGGAATTGGTCCTCGACCAATCAAATTGCCGTCAATTGTACCCTTAGGTCTATTGAATTTATCCATCCTTGATCAGAGCGTTTGCTTCTAATCCCTTGATTTGGAAATGATAATTCCTTTGCATTTGAGCTTTGAGTTAGTCAGTTGTTTCTATACTCCAATGCATTTGCATTGTTTCTTCTTCTGATTGTGTGCCGATGCTCACATCAGCTCCATTGTGGACCGCCCTACCCATTGTGGGGTTATTATCAGAAAATGTCCCTCACAACCAAAATTCTTGTGATTTCTTTACATGATACATAATGCCTTTGGTAAATTGTATCCTCTACTTTTGTCAACCATGCTCTACTTTTGAGCTTGTGGTATTTAGTATTGAAGCTTGTGGTATATGTTTCCACGATACCCTAACGGGTTGAACCTATGCCTTCCTTATTAAGTGTGAACTCGAAAGTTTTCACGAGCCATACTCTTCTGGTATTTTGCTAGATAAAATTTCTACACTACAGCTTCATCAAAAGCGAGAAGTAAAATGAAAGGTTATGCATGGAAGAAGTGGGAGTCGACCTTGAGCCTTTGCGTTCATGCTCATGGACCCGATGTGAAACTTATCATCGAAGCTTCTTGTAAATGATAATAATCCCCTTGTTATAAGTTCGTCCTGTATCTATGTTTGGTCCTTTGCAATCATGGTTCCGACCATATTTTCTCATTAATACCATTTATCGGACAAGCTGAAGTAATTGTCTTTTGCAGATCATTGCACCTGTCTAACCTTTACTTTGATCTACCGTTGAGTATTACACTATGATATCTTGATAATGTCATGGAACTGCATAACTTCTTATGGGTACTTCATCCACTGTTATTTCTCACTGATTCCAATTTTTCCCCGGGTTTTGAGTTGTTTGTCACTCGAGAACACCAATAAGTGAATCTATTCCGCACTCCCATTCTATAATTCTTAAGTAATTTTTCGTTGCTTATGAGTTTAATAATCCTTCAAGCCATTCCTAGCCTGATCGACTATATCATTATCCTACTAAATTTTTAACTGTGCTACCGGTCCTTCTTCCGGAGCAAAAATTTTGACGGTGAGCTAATCTTACGTCGATCTTCCTTGTCATATCATTGTCCTTGAACAACAAGCTTGATTTAGAGTTTGTGTCATACTCATGGTTTCAACAACTTTTCGCTTCATCATTCCGTTGACTTGATGTCATCGCGGACCGGTTACATCTTCTTGAAACCTCTCGCCAAATGTGTCGTGATCATCATCAACATTCTGAGGTCTTCCAAGATATCTATCGAATTCTTGATGAGAAATACCATCCTTGCCCTTGATGATTTGTGTTTGTCATCGACCACTTTATGGCCTTCCCTCCAACACAAACTTGTTCGTGTTTTGTGTTATACCTTGAGTTCCTTGCTATCCAGCATTTGTTCTTCTTTACCTTGGAGTATTACCATCTTTTATGTCAAGAATGTCATGAGGATTACTCCACCTCTTAAGAATTCTTGGTATAAGTGATACTTATCACCATCACCATTCTTTCTTGGTCCCCGTGTTGATTCCAACAAGTGAACGGTGTTGTTTGGATTCTTTCCTTCTAGCAACCCTATTGCTTTGAAGTTAATTGTTGACATTTCATTCTTATACCATTGGTTATCGAATCACCATTATAACACCGGTCATGCTACCTAAGCCCATATTTCAGGTGCACCTTTCAACCAATGTTTAAATTGGGTATGCTTTCCTCGAGCATATCCCCTTATATCAATTGATCTGAAAAATGTTATTTCTTTGTTCACATGATTGTGGAAATCCATCTTTTGGAAATCTCAATGAATTGTCGTTTAGTTCATTAGCCACCCTCTCATCCTATCCTTGGTTTACTGATGAACTCTTCTTTCGGAACTCGCTTCCGTGGTTCATTTTCGAGAATCTTATAATGTCTTCTCCTCAAATTGTCGCACCTTTTCTTCTCAGGCATCCTGAGTCTGAAATATTTGGACACCAATCATATCTGAATCTCGAGCAGATATGGTGGTTGGAACTCTGTCCAAGAGTCATAACATTGGTCTTTAAATGACCCGATAAGGTGATGTCAGGCCTAGCACACCTGACCAGAGGACCTAGTCTTATAGTTTCCTTTTTAACAAGGTTAACCATTTTTCCATGAGGAAATTGAATGCCTTGTTTAATAAGTTTATCCTGATGGATCCTTCGTGTATCCGAAGTCCGACCTTTGCTTGAAGACCATGTCAATGCTATCTCGAAGCATGTATGTGGTACTCCTATCATCAATAAGAACACTTGAAGCACAATGCTAAAATTTCTTAATCAAATTATCCAAACATCGTTGTATGGGTAATCTCATGAAATTTTTCTCCCCTTTCCTAAAGGGTTTTCTACATTATATCCTGTCATGGATATCATGCTCTGCTTGTCCTTGGGAAGGATATACCCCTGAAATATGTGTTTAAACGCATTTTCCTTTCCATTGTTTTGTTTAACCTTTCTTGTAATCTACTTAACTGAGCAGTGATAATTCCCTGCTTATGTAAACACCTCTGTGTACAACTTTGTCAGTAAGACCCCGTTACTTTGTTGATGACATTTCGGTAACCGCCGATGGACGAGAACTTTGCCTACTGGTCCGCCTCGTTTCAATGAGCAGAAAAATGGTTCTCTTCGTCCCTCGCCCTTGGTACCGATGTTGTTGTCGACATAACCGGCAGACTAACCTCTGACATGCCTTGCTTACATGACTGTGCAAGATGTCAGCGCCCTTCCTACTTTTAACCACATGGTGGGCCCATAACCCATAGTTCCACAGGATCGAAACCTGACTCTTCGGTACACCCTGTTTCCCAAAGTTAATCCTCACGCTTGGGTTCGTATGCAATTCGCGAGCCACATTCCTAGTGATATATTCTGGTAACAGAAGCAATACTTAATCTCGTTGCTGTGAACCCCTTTCACGCCCTGTTTCAGGCATCGAATGATTGGCTGCCCGCTCGAAACTTCCCATGATACCTCCTTACTTGCTCTTGATATTTTCTTAAGTTTCAATTCGAGGGTTACTTTCCGCCACCTTCCCTGATGTTATCGACCAGATAGTCGACCTTGCAGAGGTCTGTTCTCCCGGGATGCCCACCCTTTATTCTTTCGTAAGTACATGGAGTTCCCGAAGAAAGGATGTCAGCTTCATCATGATGACCTGAAGCAGAGAACTGAAGACATCAATGTATTGGACCGGCCTCTTCGAGAAGAGCAAGCTAGAATGAGAAGACCCGCTAGATTCGTTACCAAACCTTCCCCCCTTTCACTACCTCTTAAATCTTGGGACGAGATTTCTTGTAGTGGAGGAGAATTGTGACGCCCGGATAATTAAGCCACAGTAATTCTCTGCTAATGGTGCCACATCACCACGATTACTGTTGCTAATCTCTCGTTAGTTCAAAATTCAAATTTAAAATAAAGTCAAAACGGTAAAAGTTTTCAAACTTCAAAACTAAAATGTTTGCATTGTTCAATAATTTCCCTGATCATTTGTCATGTTGAACCCAACCTTATTTGACCCACCAATTAACCCCTAGGAATTTATAAAGTGGTCGAACGGCAAATAAAATAGCCATCTCAAAATAAGAAAATATTTATACAATTCCAATTAACCTCAAACTTGGTATGTCATCCCAAAATATTGTGAAGTATTTAATTGACAAGTTTCATGATGAATAAAATCTAATTGGTATTTTAAGGAAGTGCCAAACTGTGGTGAATAGAAGAAATCAGAGAGTAAATAGAAGCAGAAAAATAAACAAATAGGGGATACCTAACTACTGTACACCTAAAGCCCAAAGGGCCAGTAGCCAGCCCAGCCCACCAACAAACCATCTCCTTCCTTCCTGTACAGAGGCTTGGCGTGGCAGAAATCCACGGCGCCCGGTCCGCCGATGCTCGACGTCTGGCGCTACAGGGACGTCGGGAGGAGGATAAGACCATCCCCGAGCGCATAGGCAAACACTAGCTTCCACTTTCCCCTCCCCTAGCTCGTTCTCTTCTTCACACTGCGCAACAGCTCGCTACCGTCGTCGTTGCCTTGGCCACCAGCTGCCCCGCGCCGCACCGCCGAGTCCCGAAGAACCCCCGACATCCGCTGCTTCATCACCGACCACGCGTACGAGCCGGGAGCCGCCACACCATCGGGATCGAGTGCTTCTCCCCGTTCGGCCCCGCCACTGCCTCGCCGTCGTCACCGTCAATCTACGCCACCAGGACCTCCCCGGCCTCCCCGACCACGCCATCGCGCTCACAGTGAGGCCCTCCCTCGAATCCCCCTATTTTTCCGCCTCAATTCGTCGTTGTAGCCGCCGCCTTGAGCTCTTCATCGCCGACCTGAAGCTCTGCGTATGCACGCGTGTGTGCGTACTGCTACTGTCGCTGCTGTTGCCGGCTTGCTACTGCTGCTCTTTGTGCTGTCGTTGCCCTTGCTAGCCGCTGCATGCTCGGCCGCGCCCACTGCTAGCCTGCGCCGGCCACCGCTTGCCTCGCCGCGGACCCTGCCTGTTGCCGCCGCTTCGCCCGCACCCAGCCGCCTCTGCCTCGCCGCTGCACGCACGCGCATGGCCTGCACCGCCTCCGTCCAAGCGAGGCCGCGCCCTCCTGGCCCTTCCCACACCAAGCGCCTGGCCATGGCCGCCGCACGCGAGCGTGCGTGCCCACCTACGGTGGCTGGCTATGCCTTGGCCGGCCCTGTGTATCTGTGTGTGTGTGCGCTAGATTAGATGTAATAGCCCATTGCCATGTGTCCCCTACTAATTAGGTTAGTTATAAATTAGTTACTTACATTAGTTTAGCCACTATCACTGACCACTGGGCCCCACCTTCTAATTAAGCTAACAAAATAATAAAATCAATCTGTTACTAACTAGGTCAATGACGGGTGGACCCTGGTCAGCCCTTTGACTAGTCAAAGTTGACTAGTCAACTACTGAGTCAGTAGTTGACCAGGCCCACCAGTCAGCCTCTGGCTGGGTACACTTCTGGGTATCCATAGCCTTTTCCCTTTTAATTTTCGAATTAATTTAAATTTCATAAATGTTTAAAACTTTAGAAAATCATAGAAAAATATCCGTAACTCAGATGAAAAAACGTTGTACAGGTAAGTTTCTTAGAATGACGAGACGAATCCGGATATGCAGTCCGTTCGTCCGCCCTCCGGTTCATCTGTCCGAAAACGCGAAATACCGGGGATATTTTCCCGTATGTTTCCCCCCATCACCGGTATCACCTCATACTGCGTTAGGGCACACCTAGCACAACACTTTGTCATGTCATGCATCGTCATGCATTTGTTTGCATTATATTTATTGTTTCTTCCCCCTCTTCTCTCGCTAGACACCGAGACCGACGCCGCTGCTACCCAGTTCGACTACGGTGTTGACGACCACTCTCTCTTGCCAGAGCAACCAGGCAAGCCCCCCCTTGATCACCAGATATCACCTACTCTCCTCTATACTGCTTGCATTAGAGTAGTGTAGCATGTTACTGCTTTTCGTTAGTCCTATCCTGATGCATAGCCTGTCCTTGCTACTACTGTTGTTACCTTTACCTGCAATCCTAATGCTTAGTATAGGATGCTAGTTTATCATCAGTGGCCATACATTCTTGTCCGTCTGCCATGCTATACTATCAGGCCGTGATCACTCAGGAGTTGATCACGGGTATATACCTATACATACTATATGATACTTGTGGTGACTAAAGACGGGTCAACTCGTAGGAGTACCCGCGAGTGATTCATGGATTGGGTCCGAAAGGTCATTTGTCCCGACGGCCCTCTGAGTGGATCTTTGAGGCGAAGCGACAGGGTAGGTTGAGACCACCTAGGAGAGAGGTGGGCCTGGCCCTGGTCGGCGTTCGCGGTTAATTAAAGATAACACATTTAACGAGATCTTGGTATTTGATCCGAGTCTGGCCACTGGCCTATACGCACTAACCATCTACGCGGGGACAGTTATGGGCACTCGACGTCGTGGTATCAGCCGAAGCCTTCGTGACGTTAGCGACTGAGCGACGCGTGCCGGATTGGAACGTAAGCCTGATCTTGTATTAAGGGGGCTAGTTCTGCTTCTGGCTGCCCTCGCAACGTGCAGGTGTGCAATGGGCGATGGGCCCAGACCCCTGCGCCATATGATACCCCCTTTTCCATTTGATATCAATGCATACATTTTTAGTGTAGCTCCCTGCTTGCGAGTACTTTGGATGAGTACTCACGGTTGCTTTTCTCCCCCTTTTCCCCTTTCCTATACCCGATTGCTGCGACCAGACGTTGGAGCCCAGGAGCCAAACGCCACCGTCGATGACTACTACTACTACTCGGGAGGTGCCTACTACTACGTGTAGCCCGCTGGCAGCGACCAGGAGTAGTTTAGGAGGATCCCAGGCAGGAGGCCTGCGCCTCTTTCGATCTGTATCCCAGTTTGTGCTAGCCTTCTTAAGGCATACTTGTTTAACTTATGTCTGTACTCAGATTTTGTTGCTTCCGCTGACCGTCTATGATCGAGCTCTTGTATTCGAGCCCTCGAGGCCCCTGGCTTGTAATATGATGCTTGTATGACTTATTTTATTTGTAGAGTTGTGTTGTGATATCTTCCCGTGAGTCCCTGATCTTGATCGTACACGTTTGCGTGTATGATTAGTGTACGGTCAAATCGGGGGCGTCACATGCAGAATCGTTTCGGTCTACTTGTCGCAGACGTGATGCCTATATACATGATCATGCATAGATATTTTCATAATTATGCACTTTTCTACCAATTGCTCGACAGTAATTTGTTTACCCATCGTGATACTTATGCTATCTTGAGAGAAGCCACTAGTGAAACCTATGGCCCCCGGGTCTATCTTTTATCATACAAGTTTCCAATATATTTTACTTTGCAACCTTTACTTTCAATCTATATCATAAAAATACCAAAAATATTTATCTTATTATCACTATCAGATATCACTCTCGTAAGTGACCATCAAGGGATTGGCAACCCCTTTATCGTGTTGGTTGCGAGGTTCTTATTTGTTTGTGCAGGTACGAGGGACTTGTATGTAGTCTCCTACTGGATTGATACCTTGGTTCTCAAAAACTAAGGTAAATACTTACCTACTTTGCTGCATCACCCTTTCCTCTTCAAGGGAAAACCAATGCAGTGCTCAAGAGGTAGCAAGAAGGATTTCTGGCGCCGTTGCCGGGGAGATCTACGCACAAGTCAAGACATACCAAGTACCCATCACAAACTCTTATCCTCTGCATTACATTATTTGCCATTTGCCTCTCGTTTTCCTCTCCCCTACTTCACCCTTGCCGTTTTATTCGCCCACTTTTTTCCCTTCGCCTATTTTTCGCTCGCCTCTTGTGTGCTTGTGTGTTGGATTGTTTGTCACAATGTCTCAAGATAATACTAAATTGTGTGACTTTTCCAATACCAACAATAATGATTTTATTAGCACTCCGATTGCTCCTCTTAACAATGCTGAGTCTTGTGAAATTAATATTGCTTTACTGAATCGTGTCATGAAAGATCTATTTTCTGGCCTTCCTAGTGAAGATGTCGCTACCCATCTAAACAACTTTGTTGATTTGTGTGATATGCAAAAGAAGAAAGATGTGGATAATGATATTTTTAAATTGAAGCTATTCCCGTTTTCACTAAGAGATCGTGCTAAAACTTGGTTTTCGTCTTTACCTAAAAATAGTATTGATTCTTGGAACAAGTGCAAAGATGCTTTTATCTCTAAGTATTTTCCTCCCGCTAAGATCATCTCCCTTAGAAACGATATTATGAACTTTTAGCAACTAGATCATGAGCATGTTGCACAAGCATGGGAGATGATGAAATTAATGATTCGCAATTGCCCTACTCATGGTTTGAATTTATGGATGATCATAAAAAAATTTATGCTGGATTGAATTTTGCTTCTAGAAATCTTTTAGATTTGGCCGCGGGAGGCACTTTTATGGAAATCACTTTAGGAGAAGCTACCAAACTCCTAGATAATATTATGGTTAATTATTCTCAGTGGCACACCGAAAGATCTACTAGTAAAAAGGTTCATGCTATAGAAGAAATTAATGTTTTAAGTGGAAAGATGGATGAACTTATGATATTGTTTGCTAATAAGTGTATTTCTTCTGATCCTAATGATATGCCTTTGTCTACTTTGATTGAGAATAGTAATGAATCTATGGATGTGAATTTTTTTGGTAGGAACAATTTTGGTAACAACGCGTATAGAGGAAAATTTAATCCTAGGTTGTATCCTAGTAATTCATCTAATAATTATGGTAATTCCTACAACAATTCTTATGGAAATAATAATACGATGCACTCTGATTTTGAATCTAGTATTAAAGAATTTATTAGTTCGCAAAAGAGTTTCAATGCTTTGATTGAAGAAAAATTGTCTAAGATTGATGAGTTGGCTAGGAACGTGGATATAATTTCTCTTGATGTTGATTCTTTGAAACTTAGATCTATTCCACCTAAGCATGATATCAATGAGTCTCGCAAAGCCATGAGAATTTCCATTGATGTGTGCAAAGAAAGAACCGTTAGGATGCGTGCAAAAAAGGATTGCTTTATAAAAGCGTGTTCTTCTAGTTTTGACGATAATAAGGATAAAGATATAAAAGTGATTGATGTGTCTCCTATTAAATCTTTGTTTTGCAATATGAATCTTGATAATGATGGGACTGGAGATGAGTCAATTTAGTTAAAAGGCGTCCCAATGATTCGGAGTTTTTAGATCTTGATGCAAAAATTGGTAAAAGTGGGATTGGAGAGGTCAAAACCTTACATAGCAATTAACCCACTATTTTGGATTTCAAGGAATTTAATTATGGAAATTGCTCTTTGATAGATTGTATTTCTTTGTTACAATCCGTGCTAAATTCTCCGCATGCTTATAGTCAAAATAAAGCTTTTACCAAACATATTGTTGATGCTTTAATGCAATCCTATGAAGAAAAGCTTGAATTAGAAGTTTTTATCCCTAGAAAACTTCATGATGAGTGGGAACCTACTATTAAAATTAAAATTAAAGATCATGAATGCTATGCTTTATGTGATTTGGGTGCTAGCGTTTCCACGATTCCAAACACTTTGTGTGATTTGTTAGGTTTCCGTGAATTTGATGATTGTTCTTTAAATTTGCACCTCGCGGATTCCACTATTTAGAAACCTATGGGATGGATTAATGATGTTCTTATTGTTGCAAATAGGAATTATGTGTCCGTAGATTTCATTGTTCTTGACATTGATTGCAATCCTACATGTCCCATTATTCTTGGTAGACCTTTCCTTAGAACGATTGGTGCAATTATTGGTATGAAAGAAGGGAATATTAGATTCCAATTTCCGTTAAGGAAAGGCATGAAACACTTTCCTAGAAAGAAAATTAAATTACCTTATGAATCTATTATGAGAACTACTAATGGATTGCATACCAAAGATGATAATACCTAAATCTATTCTTGCTTTTATGCCTAGCTAGGGGCGTTAAACGATAGCGCTTGTTGGGAGGCAACCCAATTTTATTTTCGTTTCTTGCTTCTAGGTTCTGTTTAGTAATAAATAATTCATCTAGCCTATGTTTAGATGTGGTTTTATGCTTTTAGTTAGTGTCTGTGCCAAGTAGAACCTTTGGGAAGACTTGGGGGAAGTCTTTGCGATCTTGCTGTAAAAAACAGAAACTTCAGCGCTCACGAGATTTGCTGCAATTTTTTACTGGAGAGTGCGATTAGGTTGATTTTATTTTTGTAGATGATTAATAGACAAATTCCTCACGTCCACCAATTTATTTCTGAATTTTTGGGATTGCAGAAGTATTCGAAACCTACAGATTACTTCATACTGTTCTGTTTTTGTAAGATTCTGTTTTTCGTGTGTTGTTTGCTTATTTTGATGAATCTATGGCTAGTATCGGACGGTATGAACCATACAGAAGTTGGAATACAGTAGGTTTAATACCAATATAAATAAATAATAAGTTAATTATAGTACATTAAGTGGTGGTTTGTTTTCTTATACTAACGGAGCTCATGAGATTTTTTGTTGAGTTTTGTGTTGTGAAGTTTTTAAGTTTTGGGTAAAGATTTGATGGATTATGGAATAAGGAATGGCAAGAGCCTAAGCTTGGGGATTCCCAAAGCACCCCAAGTTAAATTCAAGGACAACCAAAAGCCTAAGCTTGGGGATGCCCCGGAAGGCATCCCCTCTTTCGTCTTCGTTCACTGGTAACTTTACTTGAGGCTATATTTTTATTCACCACATGATATGTGTTTTTCTTGGAGCATCCTGTATGATTTGAGTCTTTGCTTTTTAGTTTGCCACAATCATCCTTGCTGTACACACCTTTTGGGAGAGACACACATGAATTGGAATTATTAGAATACTCTATGTGCTTCACTTATATCTTTTGAGCTAGATAATTTTGCTCTAGTGCTTCACTTATATATTTTAGAGCACGGTGGTGGTTTTATTTTATAGAAATTATTGATCTCTCATGCTTCACTTATATTATTTTGAGAGTCCTTTAGAACAGCATGGTAATTCGCCTTGGCTATAAAATTGGTCCTAATATGATAGGCATCCAAGATTGGTATAATAAAAACAATCATAAAAAAGTGCATTGAATACTATGAGAAGTCTGATACTTGATAATTGTTTTGAGATATAAAGATGGTGATATTAGAGTTGTGCTAGTTGAGTAGTTGTGAATTTGAGAAATACTTGTGTTGAAGATTGCAAGTCCCGTAGCATGCACGCATGGTAACCGTTGTGTAACAAATTTGAAACATGAGGTGTTCTTTGATTGTCTTCCTTATGAGTGGCGGTCGGGGACGAGCGATGGTCTTTTCCTACCAATCTATCCCCCTAGGAGCATGCATGTAATGCTTGGTTTTTGATGACTTGTAGATTTTTGCAATAAGTATGTGAGTTCTTTATGACTAATGTTGAGTCCATGGATTATGCGCACTCTCACCTTTCCATCATTGCTAGCCTCTTCGGTACCGTCCATTTCCCTTTCTCACCTTGAGAGTTGGTGCAAACTTCGCCGGTGCATCCAAACCCCGTGAGATGATACGCTCTATCACACATAAACCTCCTTATATCTTCCTCAAAATAGCCACCATACGTACCTATTATGGCATTTCCATTGCCATTCCGACATATATTGCCATGCAACTTTCCACCGTTTCATTTATGACACGCTTCATCAATGTCATATTGCCTTGAATCATCATGTAGTTGACATCGTATTTGTGGCAAAGCCACCACGCATAATTTATCATACATGTCACTCTTGGATCATTGCCCTTCCCGGTACACCGCCGGAGGCATTCATATAGAGTCATATTTTGTTCTAGTATCGAGTTGTAATCATTGAGTTGTAAATAAATAGAAGTGTGATGATCATCATTAATAGAGCATTGTCCCAAAAAAGGGGGGACGGCCAAATAAAAAAAACGAAAGGCACAAAAAAAGAAATAAAAAGAAAAAAGAGAAATAAAAAGGGGACAATGCTACTATCCTTTTTTCCACACTTGTGCTTCAATGTAGCACCATGATCTTTATGATAGAGAGTCTCTTGTTTTGTCACTTTCATATACTAGTGGGAATTTTTCATTATAGAACTTGGCTTGTATATTCCAACAATGGGCTTCCTCAAATGCCCTAGGTCTTCGTGAGCAAGAAAGTTGGATGCACACCCACTTAGTTTCTTTTGTTGAGCTTTCATACATTTATAGCTTTAGTGCATCCGTTGCATGGCAATCCCTACTCCTTGCATTGACATCAATTGATGGGCATCTCCCTAGCACGTTGATTAGTCGCGTCGATGTGAGACTTTCTCCTTTTTGTCTTCTCCACATAACCCCCATCATTATATTCTATTCCACCCATAGTGCTATATCCATGACTCACGCTCATGTATTGCGTGAAAATTGAAAAACGTTTGATATTACTAAAGTATGAATCAATTGCTTGGCTTGTCATCAGGGTTGTGCATGATGAGAGCATTCTTGTGTGACGAAAATGGAGCATGACCAAACTATATGATTTTGTAGGGATGAACTTTCTTTTGCCTTCTTATTTTGAGAAGACATGATTGCTTAGTTAGTATGCTTGAAGTATTATTATTTTTATGTCAATATTAAACTTTTGTCTTGTATCTCTTGGATATGAATATTCATGCCACAATAAAGAAAATTACATTGAGAATTATGCTAGGTAGCATTCCACATCAGAAGTTCTGTTTTTATCATTTACCTACTCGACGACGAGCAGGAACTAAGCGTGGGGATGCTTGATACGTCTCCAGCGTATCTATAATTTTTTATAGTTCCATGCTATTATATTATCTATTTGGATGTTTAATGGGCTTTATTATACACTTTTATATTATTTTTGGGACTAACCTACTAATCCAAGGCCCAGTGCAAATTGTTGTTTTTTTGCCTATTTCAGTGTTTCATAGAAAAGGAATATCAAATGGAATCCAAACGGAATGAAACCTTTGGGAGAGTTATTTTTGGAACAAATGTGATCCACGGGACTTGGAGTAGACGTCAAGAAAGAAGCGAGGAGGCCATGAGGCAGGGAGGCGCTCCTGCCCCCCTGGACGTGCCCCCCGCCCTCGTGGGCCCCTCGCGGCTCCACCGACCTACTTCTTCCTCCTATATATATCCATATACCCCAAAATAGCCAGGAGTAGCACGAAACCCTATTTCCACCGCCGCAAACTTCTGTACCCAAGAGATCGCATCTTGGGGCCTTTTTCGGAGCTCCGCCGAAGGGGGAATCGATCACGGAGGGCTTCTACATCAACACCATAGCCTCTCCGATGATGTGTGAGTAGTTTACCACAGACCTTCGGGTCAATAGTTATTAGCTAGATGGCTTCTTCTCTCTCTTTGGATCTTAATACAAAGTTCTCCTCAATCTTCTTGGAGATCTATTCGATGTAATTATTTTGGCGGTGTGTTTGTCGAGATCCGATGAATTGTGGGTTTATGATCAAGTTTATCTATGAACAATATTTGATTCTTCTCTGAAATCTTTTATGTATGATTGATTATCTTTGCAAGTCTCTTCGAATTATCAGTTTGGTTTGGCCTACTAGATTGATCTTTCTTGCAATGGGAGAAGTGCTTAGCTTTGGGTTCAATCTTGCGGTGTCCTTTCCCAGTGACAACAGGGGCAGCAAGACACGTATTGTATTGTTGCCATCGAGGATAAAAAGATGAGGTTTATATCATATTGCTTGAGTTTATCCCTCTACATCATGTCATCTTGCCTAATGCGTTACTTTGTTCTTATGAACTTAATACTCTAGATGCATGCTGGATAGCGGTCGATATGTGGAGTAATAGTAGTAGATGCAGAATCGTTTCAGTCTACTTGTCGCGGAAGTGATGCCTATATACATGATCATGCCTAGATATTCTCATAATTATGCACTATTCTATTAATTGCTCGACAGTAATTTGTTCACCCACCGTGATACTTATGCTATCTTGAGAGAAGCCACTAGTGAAACCTATGGCCCCCGGGTCTAACTTTTATCATATAAGTTTCCAATCTATTTTTACTTTGCAATCTTTACTTTCAATCTATATCATAAAAATACCAAAAATATTTATTTATCTTATTAAATCTATCAGATCTCAATCTCGTAAGTGACCGTGAAGGGATTGACAACCCCTTTATCGCGTTGGTTGCGAGGTTCTTATTTGTTTGTGAAGGTACGAGGGACTTGCGTGTAGTCTCCTACTGGATTGATACCTTGGTTCTCAAAAACTGAGGAAAATACTTACGCTACTTTGCTGCATCACCGTTTCCTCTTCAAGGGAAAACCAACGCAGTGCTAAAGAGGTAGCAACCCACGCCCACAACTCCTTTGTGTTCTACTCATGCATATAACATCTATGCATAAACCTGGCTCTGATACCACTCTTGGGGAACGTAGTAATTTTAAAAAAATTCCTACGCACACGCAAGATCATGGTGATGCATAGCAACGAGAGGGGAGAGTATCATCTACATACCCTCGTAGACCGTTTATGATAACACGGTTGATGTAGTCGTGCGTCTTCACGATCGACCGATCTAGTACCGAAGATACGACACCTCCACGATCTGCACACGTTCAGCTCGGTGACGTCCCGCGAGCTCACGATCCAGTAGAGCTTCGAGGGAGAGGTTCATCAGCATGACGGCATGATGACGGTGATGATGTTGCTACCGCAACAGGGCTTCGTCTAAGCACCGCTACGATATTACCGAGGTGGATTATGGTGAAGGGGGGAACCGCACACGGCTAAAGAGCAATGATCAACTTGTGTGTCTATGGGGTGCCCCCCTTCCCCGTATATAAAGGAGTGGAGGAGAGGAGGGGGCCAGCCTCTCTAGGCGCGCCCCAAGGGATTCATACTCCCACCGGGAGTAGGATTCCCCCTCCCTTTGTTGGTTTTAGGAGAGAAGGAAGGAGGAGGAAGAAGGAAGGAAAGTGGGGCCGGCCCCCCTCCCAATTCGGATTGGGCTTGGGGGGCGCGCCCCCTCCTTTGCTTCTTTCCCTTCTCTTCCACTAAGGCCCAATAAGGCCCATATACCTCCCGGGGGGTTCCGGTAACCTCCCGGTACTCCGGTATACTCCCGATTTCACCCGGAACCATCCGATGTCCAAACATAGGCTTCCAATAATCGATCTTTACGTCTTGAACATTTAGAGACTCCTCGTCATGTCCATGATCAAATCCGGGACTCCGAACTACCTTCAGTACATCAAAACACATAAACTCGTAATACTGATCGTCACCGAACGTTAAGCATGCGGACCCTATGTGTTTGATAACTATGTAGACATGACTGAGACATGTCTTCGGTCAATAACCAATAGAGGAACTTGGATGCTTGCTACCTCTTGAGCACTGCGTTGGTTTTCCCTTGAAGAGGAAAGGGTGATGCAGCAAAGTAGCGTAAGTATTTCCCTCAGTTTTTGAGAACCAAGGTATCAATCCAGTAGGAGACTACACGCAAGTCCCTCGTACCTGCACAAACAAATAAGAACCTTGCAACAAACGCGATAAAGGGGTTGTCAATCCCTTCACGGTCACTTATGAGAGTAAGATCTGATAGAGATAATAAGATAAATAAATATTTTTGGTATTTTTATGATATAGATTCAAAGTAAAGATTGCAAAGTAAAAATAGATTGGAAACTTATTTGATAAAAGTTAGACCCGGGGGCCATAGGTTTCACTAGTGGCTTCTCTCAAGATAGCATAAGTATTACGATGGGTGAACAAATTACTGTCAAGCAATTGATAGAATAGTGCATAATTATGAGAATATCTAGGCATGATCATGTATATAGGCATCACTTCCGCGACAAGTAGACCAAAACGATTCTGCGTCTACTACTATTACTCCACACATCGACCGCTATCCAGCATGCATCTAGAGTATTAAGTTCATAAGAACAAAGTAACGCATTAGGCAAGATGACATGATGTAGAGGGATAAACTCAAGCAATATGATATAAACCCCATCTTTTTATCCTCGATGGCAACAATACAATACGTGCCTTGCTGCCCCTGCTGTCACTGGGAAAGGACACCACAAGATTGAACCCAAAGCTAAGCACTTCTCCCATTGCAAGAAAGATCAATCTAGTAGGCCACACCAAACTGATAATTCGAAGAGGCTTGCATAGATAACCAATCATACATAAAAAAATTCAGAGAATAATTAAATATTGTTCATAGATAAACTTGACCATAAACCCACAATTCATCGGATCTCGACAAACACACCGCAAAAAGAGTTACATCGAATAGATCTCCAAGAAGATCGAGGAGAACTTTGTATTGGGTTCTAAAGAGAGAGAAGAAGCCATCTAGCTAATAACTATGGACCCGAAGGTCTGTAGTAAACTACTCACACATCATCAAAGAGGCTATGGTGTTGATGTAGAAGCCCTCCGTGATCGATTCCCCCTCCGGCGGAGCTCCGGAAAAGGCCCCAAGATGGGATCTCTTGGGTACAGAAGGTTGCGGCGGTGGAAATAGGGTTTCGTGGTGCTCCTGGATGTTTTCGGGTATATGGGCATATATAGGAGGAAGAAGTAGGTCGGTGAAGCTACGAGGGGCCCACGAGGGTGGGGGCACGCCCAGGGGGGCAGGCGCGCCTCCCTGCCTCATGGCCTCCTCATTGATTTCTTGATGTCTACTCCAAGTCCCCTGGATCACATTTGTTCCAAAAATAACTCTCTCGAAGGTTTCATTCCGTTTGGATTCCAATTGATATTCCTTTTCTGCGAAACACTGAAATAGGCAAAAAAACAGTAATTTGCACTGGGCCTTGGGTTAATAGGTTAGTCCCAAAAATAATATAAAAGTGTATAATTAAGCCCATAAACATCCAAAACAGATAATATAATAGCATGGAACAATCAAAAATTATAGATACGTTGGAGACATATCAAGCATCCCCAAGCTTAATTCATGCTCATCCTCGAGTAGGTAAATGATAAAAACAGAATTTTTGATGTGGAATGCTACCTAGCATAATTCTCAATGTAATTTTCTTTATTGTGGCATGAATGTTCAGATCTGAAAGATTCAAGACAAAAGTTTAATATTGACATAAAAATAATAATACTTAGAGCATACTAACTAAGCAATCATGTCTTCTCAAAATAACATGGCCAAGGAAATTCCATCCCTACAAAATCATATAGTTTGGTCATGCTCCATTTTTGTCACACAAGAATTCTCTCATCATGCACAACCCTGATGAAAAGCCAAGCAATTGTTTCACACTTTAGTAATCTCAAACTTTTTTGAACTTTCACGCAATACATGAGCATGAGCCATGGCACTATGGGTGGAATAGAATATAATGATAGGGGTTATGTGGGCAAGACAAAAAAGGAGAAAGTCTCACATCGACGTGGCTAATCAACAGGCTAGGGAGATGTCCATCAATTGATGTCAATGCAAGGAGTAGCGATTGCCATGCAACGGATGCACTAGAGCTATAAATGTATGAAAGCTCAACAAAAGAAAACTAAGTGGGTGTGCATCCAACTTGCTTGCTCACGAAGACCTAGGGCATTTGAGGAAGCCCATTGTTGGAATATAGAAGCCAAGTTCTATAATGAAAAATTCCCACTAGTATATGAAAGTGACAAAACAAGAGACTCTCTATCATAAAGATCATGGTGCTACTTTGAAGCACAAGTGTGGAAAAAAGGATAGTAGCATTGCCCCTTTTTATTTCTTTTTTTCTTTTTTTTGGGCCTTTCTTTTTTTATTTGGCCTTTCTCTTTTTTTTATTTGGGACAATGCTCTATTAATGATGATCATCACACTTTTATTTATTTACAACTCAATGATTACAACTCGATACTAGAACAAAATATGACTCTATATGAATGCCTACGGCGGTGTATCGGGAAGGGCAATGAATCAAGATTGACATGTATCATAAATTATGCATGGTGGCTTTGCCACAAATACAATGTCAACTACATGATCATGCAAGGCAATATGACAATGATGAAACGTGTCATAAATGAAACGGTGGAAAGTTGCATGGTAATATATCTCGGAATGGCTATGGAAATGCCATAATAGGTAGGTATGGTGGCTGTTTTGAGGAAGATATAAGGAGGTTTATGTGCGACAGAGCGTATCATATCACGGGGTTTGGATGCACCGGCGAAGTTTGCACCAACTCTCAAGGTGAGAAAGGGAAATGCACGGTACCTAAGAGGCTAGCAATGATGGAAAGGTGAGAGTGCGTATAATCCATGGACTCAACATTAGTCATAAAGAACTCACATACTTATTGCAAAAATCTACAAGTCATCAAAAACCAAGCATTACGCGCATGCTCCTAGGGGGATAGATTGGTAGGAGAAGACCATCGGTCGTCCCCGACCGCCACTCATAATGAAGACAATCAAAGAACACCTCATGTTTCAAATTTGTTACACAACGGTTACCATACGTGCATGCTACGGGACTTGCCACCTTAAACACAAGTATTTATCAAATTCACAACTACTCAACTAGCACAACTCTAATATTACCACCTTTATATCTCAAAAGAATTATCAAGTATCAAACTTTTCCTAGTATTCAATGCACTTTTTATGAAAGTTTTATTATACCGATCTTTGGATGCCTATCGTATTAGGACTAATTTCATAACCAAAGCAAATTACCATGCTGTTCTAAAAGACTCTCAAAATAATATAAGTGAAGCATGAGAGATCAATAACTTCTATAAAATAAAACCACCACCGTGCTCTAAGAAGATATAAGTGAAGCACTAGAGCAGAATTATCTAGCTCAAAAGATATAAGTGAAGCACATAGAGTATTCTAATAAATTCGAATTCATGTGTGTCTCTCCCAAAAGGTGTGTACAGCAAGGATGATTGTGGCAAACTAAAAGGCAAAGACTCAAATCATACAAGACGCTCCAAGCAAAACACATATCATGTGGTGAATAAAAATATAGCCTCAAGTAAAGTTACCGATGGACGAAGACGAAAGAGGGGATGCCTTCCGGGGCATCCCCAAGCTTAGGCTTTTGCTTGTCCTTGAATTTTACCTTGGGGTGCCTTGGGCATCCCCAAGCTTAGGCTCTTGCCACTCCTTATTCCATAATCCATCAAATCTTTACCCAAAACTTGAAAACTTCACAACACAAAACTCAACAGAAAATCTCATGAGCTCCGTTCGTATAAGAAAACAAACCACCACTTAAGGTACTATAATGAACTCATTCTTTATTTAAATTTGTGTTAAACTTACTGTATTCCAACTTCTCTATGGTTCATACTCTCCGATACTAGGCATAGATTCATCTATACCAATATAAAAAGACCCGGTGGGGCAGATCCAATAGATCACGGCCATCCATTAGCATTAATCTGACAGCCCTTATTTTCCTAATGGTGAGCAACTAAACACGTTTAACGCTAAACATGTTTACTGCTAATCAATCGTTTCTCTCCCTGATTCCCTTCCTTACGTACACCTTTCACAAGAAAGGAAATTGCCACTATGAACCGCCCCTTGATGTACGTAAGGAAGGGAATTAGGGGGTGATTCTCCATTGGATTAGTACAATTTTCAATCGACTTGTAGGAAGAGGTGGACCTGCCACTGATGGTGTTGCACGTACGCATTTACTAGTCAAAATAAGCAAACAACACACGAAAAACAGAATCTTTCAAAAACAGAACAGTCTGTAGTAATCTGTAGGTTTCGAATACTTCTGTAACCCCAAAAGTTATGAAATAAACTGCTGGACGTGAGGAATTTATCTATTAATAATCTGCAAAAAGAACCAACCTAATCGCACTCTCCAGTGAAAAATGGCAGCAAATCTCGTGAGCGCTAAAGTTTCTGTTTTTTACAGCATGATCGCAAAGACTTTCCCCAAGTCTTCCCAAAGGTTCTACTTGGCACAAACACTAATCAAAAGCATAAAACCACATCTAAACAGAGTCTATATGGATTATTTATTACTAAACAGAACCAAAAAGCAAGAAACAAAAATAAAATTGGGTTGCCTCCCAACAAGCGGTATCGTTTAACGCCCCTAGCTAGGCATAAAAGCAAGAATAGATCTAGGTGTTATCATCTTTAGTATGCAATCCATAAGGGGCTCTCATAATAGATTCGTAAGGTAATTTAATTTAATTTCTAGGAAAGTGTTCAGTGCCTTTCCTTAATGGAAATTGGAATCTAATATTCCCTTCTTTCATATCAATAATTGCACCAATCGTTCTAAGGAAAGATCTACCAAGAATAATGGGACATGTAGGATTGCAATAAATATCAAGAACAATGAAATCTACGGGCACGTAATTCCTATTTGCAACAGTAAGAACATCATTAATTCTTCCCATAGGTTTCTTAATAGTGGAATCCGCGAGGTGCAAAGTTAAAGAACAATCATCAAATTCACGGAAACCTAACAAATCACACAAAGTTTTTGGAATCGTGGAAACACTAGCACCCAAATCACATAAAGCATAGCATTCATGATCTTTAATTTTAATTTTAATAATAGGTTCCCACTCATCATGAATTTTTCTAGGGATAGAAACTTCCAATTCAAGCTTTTCTTCATAAGATTGCATCAAAGCATCAACGATATGTTTGGTAAAAGCTTTATTTTGATTATAAGCATGCTGAGAATTTAGCATGGATTACAACAAGGAAATACAATCTATCAAAGAGCAATTATCGTAATTAAATTCCTTGAAATCCAAAATAGTTGGTTCATTGTTATGTAAAGTTTTGACCTCTTCGATCCCACTTCTATTAATTTTTGCGTCAAGATCTAAACTCTTTGAAGCATTGGGACACCTTTTAACTAAAGTTGACTCATCTCCAGTCCCATCATTATCAGGATTCATATTGAAAAACAAATATTTAATAGGATACACATCATTCACTTTTAGATCTTCATCCTTATTATCATCAAAACTAGAAGAACACGCGTTTATAAAGCAATCTTTTTTTGCATGCATCTTAGCGGTTCTTTCTTTGCACTCATCAATGGAAATTCTCATGGCTTTGAGAGACTCATTGATATCATGCTTAGGTGGAATAGATCTAAGTTTCAAAGAATCAACATCAAGAGAAATTCTATCCACGTTCCTAGCCAACTCATCAATCTTAGACATTTTTTCTTCAATCAAAGCATTGAAACTCTTTTGCGGACTAATAAATTCTTTAATACTAGATTCAAAATTAGAGGGCATCTTATTGAAATTTTCCATAAGAATTGTTGTAGGAATTACCATCATTATTAGAGGAATTACTAGGATACGGCCTAGGATTAAAGTTTCCTCTATACGCGTTGTTACTAAAATTGTTCCTACTAACAAAATTCACATCCATAGATTCATTATTATTGTCAATCAAAGTAGACAAAGGCATATCATTAGGATCAAAATAAACACTCTTATTAGCAAACAATTTCATAATTTCATCCATCTTTCCACTCAAAGCATTAATTTCTTCTATAGCATGAACATTTTTACTAGTAGATCTTTCGGTGTGCCATTGAGAATAATTAACCATAATATTATCTAGGAGTTTGGTAGCTTCTCCTAAAGTGATTTCCATAAAAGTGCCTCCCGCGGCCGAAACTAAAAGATTTCTAGAAGAAAAATTCAATCTAGCATATAAAATTTTTGTATGATCATCCATAAATTCAAACCATGAGTAGGGCAATTGCGAATCATTAATTTCATCCTCTCCCAAGATTGTGCAACATGCTCATGATCTAGTTTCTTAAAATTCATAATATCGTTTCTAAGAGAGATGATCTTAGCGGGAGGAAAATACTTAGAGATAAAAGCATCTTTGAACTTATTCCATGAATCAATACTATTTTTAGGCAAAGAAGAAAACCAAGTTTTAGCATGATCTCTAAGCGAAAACGGGAATAGCTTCAATTTAACAATATCATTATCCACATCTTTTTTCTTTTGCATATCACACAAATCAACAAAGTTGTTCAGATGGGTAGCGGCATCTTCACTAGGAAGGCCGGAAAATGGATCTTTCATGACAAGATTCTGCAAAGCAGTATTAATTTCACAAGATTCAGCATCGGTAAGGGGAGCAATCGGAGTGCTAATAAAATCATTATTGTTGGTATTGGAAAAGTCACACAATTTAGTATTCTCTTGAGCCATCGTGACAAACAATCCAACACACAAGCACACAAGAAGCAAGCGAAAAAGAGGCGAACGGAAAAGAGGGCGAATAAAACGGTAAGGGTGAAGTGGGGGAGAGGAAAACGAGAGGAAAATGGCAAATAATGTAATGCGAGGGAGAAGAGTTTATTATAGGTACTTGGTATGTCTTGACTTGTGTGTAGATCTCCCCGGCAATGGCGCCAGAAATCCTTCTTACTACCTCTTGAGCACTGCATTGGTTTCCCTTGAAGAGGAAAGGGTGATGCAGCAAAGTAGCGTAAGTATTTCCCTCAATTTTTGAGAACCAAGGTATCAATCCAGTAGGAGACTACATGCAAGTCCCTCGTAGCTGCACAAACAAATAAGAACCTCGCAACCAACGTGATAAAGGGGTTGTCAATCCCTTCACGGTCACTTTCGAGAGTGAGATCTGATAGAGATAATAAGATAAATAAATATTTTTGGTATTTTTATGATATAGATTGAAAGTAAAGATTGCAAAGTAAAAAAAGATTGGAAACTTATATGATAAAAGTTACTCCCTGGGGCCATAGGTTTCACTAGTGGCTTCTCTCAAGATAGCATAAGTATTATGGTGGGTGAACAAATTACTATCGAGCAATTGATAGAATAGTACATAATTATGAGAATATCTAGGCATGATCATGTATATAGGTATCACGTCCGCGACAAGTAGACCGAAATGATTCTGCATCTACTACTATTACTCCACACATCGACCGCTATCTAGCATGCATCTAGAGTATTAAGTTCATAAGAACAGAGTAACGCATTAGGCAAGATGACATGATGTAGAGGGATAAACTCAAGCAATATGATATAAACCCCATCTTTTTATCCTCAATGGCAACAATACAATATGTGCCTTGCTGCCCCTGCTGTCACTGGGAAAGGACACCGCAAGATTGAACCCAAAGCTAAGCACTTCTCCCATTGCAAGAAAGATCAATCTAGTAGGCCAAACCAAACTGAAAATTCAAAGAGACTTGCATAGATAACCAATCATACATAAATGATTTCAGAGAAGAATCAAATATTTTTCATAGATAAACTTGATCATAAACCCATAATTCATTGGATCTCGACAAACACACCGCAAAAGAGTTACATCGAATAGATCTCCAAGAAGATCGAGGAGAACTTTGTATTGAGATCCAAAGAGAGAGAAGAAGCCATCTAGCTAATAACTATGGACCTGAAGGTTTGTGGTAAACTACTCACACATCATCGGAGAGGCTATGGTGTTGATGTAGAAGCCCCCGGTGATCGATTGCCCCTCCGGCGGAGCTCCGAAAAAGGCCCCAAGATGGGATCTCTTGGGTACTGAAGGTTGCGGTGGTGGAAATAGGGTTTCGTGGTGCTCCTGGATGTTTTCATGGTATATGGACATATGTAGGAGGAAGAAGTAGGTCGATGGAGCTACGAGGGGCCCACGAGGGTGGGGGCACGCCTCCCTGCCTTGTGGCCTCCTTGTTGATTTCTTGACGTCTACTCCAAGTCCCCTGGATCACGTTTGTTCCAAAAATAACTCTCCCGAAGGTTTCATTCCGTTTGGATTTTGTTTGATATTCCTTTTCTGTGAAACACTGAAATAGGCAAAAAAAACAACAATTTGCACTGCGCCTTGGGTTAATAGGTTAGTCCCAAAAATAATATAAAAGTGTATAATTAAGCCCATAAACATCCAAAACAGATAATATAATAGCATGGAACAATCAAAAATTATAGATACGTTGGATACGTATCAATGCTCATATTGGTTCCTACATATTCTACGAAGATCTTTATCGGTCAAACCGCATGACGATATACGTTGTTCCCTTTGTCATCGGTATGTTACTTGCCCGAGATTAGATCGTTGGTATCTCAATACCTAGTTCAATCTCGTTACCGGCAAGTCACTTTACCCGTTCCGTAATGCTACATCCCGTAACTAACTCATTAGCTACATTGCTTGCAAGGCTTATAGTGATGTACATTACCGAGAGGGCCCAGAGATACCTCTCCGACAATCGGAGTGACAAATCCTAATCTTGATCCATGCCAACTCAACAAATACCATCGGAGACACCTGTAGAGCACCTTTATAATCACCCAGTTACGTTGTGACGTTTGGTAGCACACAAAGTGTTGCTCCGGTATTCGGGAGTTGCATGATCTCATAGTCATAGGAACATGTATAGTTATGGAGAAAGCAACATCAACAAACTAAACGATCATCGTGCTAAGCTAACAGATGGGTCAAGTCAATCACATCATTCTCTAATGATGTGATCACGTTAATCAAATGGCAACTCATGTATATGGTTAGGAAACATAACCATCATTGATTCAACGAGCTAGTCAAGTAGAGGCAAACTAGTGGCACTCTGTTTGTACTAAGTTTCCGATTAATACAATTCTAGCATGAATAATAAAAATTTATCATGATATAAGGAAATATAAATAACAACTTTATTATTGCCTCTAGGGCATATTTCCTTCATTGTGAAAACAATATTCAACCATGCAGGAAGAGGCGGAGATTTGCACAAGAGCAAGAGAGTGCCAGGAAGGATGTGGAGCGTGCCTTTGGTGTTCTCCAATCTCGGTGGGGCATCGTTCGGTATCCTGCTAGAACTTGGAGCACCAAGAATTTGTGGGAGGTGATGGCTGCTTGTGTGATCATGTATAATATGATCGTAGAGGATGAACGCCCAGAACGTATCTACTGAAGGAAATATGTCCTAGAGGCAATAATAAAGTTGTTATTTATATTTCCTTATATCATGATAAATGTTTATTGTTCATGCTAGAATTGTATTAACTGGAAACTTGATACATGTGTGAATACATAGACAAACAGAGTGTCCCTAGTATGCCTCTACTTGGCTAGCTCGTTAATTAAAGATGGTTAAGTTTCCTAGCCATAAACATGTGTTGTCATTTGATGAATGGGATCACATCATTAGAGAATGATGTGATGGACAAGACCCATCCGCTAGCTTAGCACTATGATCGTTTAGTTTGTTGCTATTGCTTTCTTCATAAATTATACATGTTCCTATGACTATGAGATTATGCAACTCCCGAATATCGGAGGAACGCTTAGTGTGCTATCAAACATCACAACGTAACTGGGTGATTATAAAGATACTCTATAGGTGTCTCCGATGGTGTTTGTTGACTTGGCATAGATCGAGATTAGGATTTGTCACTCCGATTGTCGGCGAGGTATCTCTAGGCCCTCTCGGTAATGCTCATCACTATAAGCCTTGAAAGCAATGTGACTAAAGAGTTTGTTACGGGATGATGCATTACGGAACGAGTAAATAGACTTGCCAGTAATGATATTGAACTAGGTATGAGGATACCGACGATCGAATCTCGGGCAAGTAACATACCGATGACAAAGGGAACAACTTATGTTGTTACGCGGTTTGACCAATAAAGATCTTCATAGAATATGTAGGAGCTAATATGAGCATCTAGGTTCCGCAATTGGTTATTGGCTGGAGATGTGTCTCGCTCATGTCTACATAGTTCTCGAACCCGTAGGGTCCGCACGCTTAACGTTCAATGACGATTTGTATTATGAGTTATGTGATTGATGTAGCGAATGTTGTTCGGAGTCCTGGATGAGATCACAGACATGACGAGGAATCTCGAAATGGTCAAGATGTAAAGATCGATATATTGGAAGGCTATATTCGAACATCGGAAAGGTTCCGAGTGATTCGGGTATTTTTCGGAGTACCGGAGAGTTACGGGAATTAGCTGGGGGAAGTAGTGGGCCTTAATGGGCCATACGGAAAAGGAGAGAAGGGCCTCAAGGGGTGGCCGCCCCCCACCCCATGGCAAGTTGGAATTGGACTAGGGAGGGGGCGGCGCCCCCCTCTCTTTCCTTCTCCCTCTCATACTCCTTCCCTCTCTCTCCTCTTGGAAAAGGAAGGGGGCTCCAACTAGGATTGGGAATCCTAGTTGGACTCCCCCTATAGGCGTGCCCCTCCTAGGCCGGCCTCCTCTTCCCCCCTCCTTTATATACGTGGGTAGGGGGCACCCCAAAGGCACTCCAAGATTTGTCTTAGCCGTGTGTGGTGCCCCACTCCACAGTTTTCCACCTCAGTCATATTGTCGTAGTGCTTAGGCGAAGCCCTGCGTTGGTAACTTCATCATCACCGTCAGCATGCCGTCGTGCTGAAGAAACTCTCCCTCGGCCTCAACTGGATCAAGAGTTCGAGGGACGTCACCGAGCTGAACGTGTGCAGATCGCGGAGGTGTCGTGCTTTAGGTACTTGGATCGGTTGGATCGTGAAGACGTTCGACTACATCAACCGCATTACTAAACACTTTCGCTTTCAGTCTATGAGGGTATGTAGACACACTCTTCCTTCTCGTTGCGATGCATCTCCTAGATAGATCTTGCGTGATCGTAGGAATTTTTCTTAAATACTACGTTCCCCAACAGTGGCATCCGAGCCAGGTCTATGCGTAGATGTTATATGCACAAGTAGAAAACAAAGAGTTGTGGGCGATAATAGTCATACTGCTTACCAGCATGTCATACTTTGATTCGGTGGTATTGTTGGATGAAGCGGCCCAGACCGACATTACATGACCGTGTTCATGAGACTGGTTCTACCGCCGTGCTTCGCACACAGGTGGCTATCTCCAGCTTTAGTTGAATCGAGTGTGACTACGCCCGGTCCTTGTTGAAGGTTAAAATAGCACACTTGACAAAAACTCGTTGTGGTTTTGATGCATAGGTAAGAATGGTTCTTGCTAGAAGCCCGTAGCAACCACGTAAAACTTGCAACAACAAAGTAGAGGACGTCTAACTTGTTTTTGCATGGCATGTTGTGATGTGATATGGTCCATACATGATATAATTTTTTGTATGAGATGATCATGTTTTGTTAAAGTTATCGGCAAATGGCAGAAGCCTTATGGTTGTCTCTTTATTGCATAAAGATGCAAGCGTCATAAAATTGCTTTACTTTATCACTATGCGATAGCAATAGTTGCAAAAAGCAATAGTTGGCGAGACGACCATGTGACGACACATTGATAGAGATCAAGATGATGGAGATCATGGTGTCATGCCGGTGACGATGGAGGTCATGACGATACTTTGGAGATGGAGATCAAAGGCACAAGATGATAATAGTCATGTCATGTCACATATTTTGATTGCATATGATGTTTATCTTGTATGCATCTTATTTTGCTTAGTATGGCGGTAGCATTATAAGATGATCACTCACTAAATTTCAAGGTATAAGTGTTCTCCCTAAGTATGTACCGTTGCGATAGTTCGTCGTCCCGAGACACCACGTGATGGTCGGGTGTGATAAGCTCTACATTCACATACAACGGGTGCGAGACAGTTTTGCACACGAAGAATACTCGGGTTAAACTTGACGAGCCTAGCATATGCAGATATTGCCTCGGAACACTGAGACCAAAAGGTCGAGCATGAATCATATAGAAGATATGATCAACATAGTGATGTTCACCATTGAAAACTACTCCATCTCACGTGATGATCGGACATGGTTTAGTTGATATGGATCATGTGATCACTTAGATGATTAGAGGGATGTCTATCTAAGTGGGAGTTCTTAAGTAATATGATTAATTGAACTTTAATTTATCATGAACTTAGTCCTGGTAGTTTTTGCATATCTATGTTGTAGATCAATAGCTCGCGTATAGCTCCCCTGTTTTATTTTTGATATGTTCCTAGAGAAAAATAAGTTGAAAGATGATTGTAGAAATGATGCCGACTGGGTCTGTGATCTGAGGATTATCCTCATTGCTGCACAGAAGAATTATGTCCTTGATGCACCGCTAGGTGAAGGACCTATTGCAGAAGTAGATGCAGACGTCATGAACATTTGGCAAGCTCGGTATGATGACTACTTGATAGTTTAGTGCGCTATACTTTACGGCTTAGAACTGGGACTTCAAAAACCATTTTGAATGCCACGGAGCATATAAGATGTTCCAAGAGCTGAAATTGGTATTTTAGACTCATGCCCGAGTCGAGAGGTATGAGACCTCTGACAAGTACTTTGCCTACAAGATGGAGGAGAATAGCTCAACCAGTGAGCATGTGCTCAGAATGTCTAAGTACTACAATCACGTGAATCAAGTGGGAGTTAATCTTCCAGATAAGATAGTGATTGACAGAGTTCTCTAGTCACTATCACCAAGTTACTGGAACTTCATGATGAACTATAATATGCAAGGAATGACGAAAATGATTCCCAAGCTCTTCGTGATGCTGAAATCGACAAAGGTAGAATTCAAGAAAGAGCATCAAGTGTTGATGGTTAATAAGACCACTAGTTTCAAGAAAAAGGGGCAAAGGAAAAGAATGGGAACTTCAAAGAATGGCAAGCAAGTTACCACTCCCGTGAAGAAACCCAAAGCTAGACCTAAGCCAGAAACTGAGTGCTTCTACTGCAAAGGGAATGGTCACTGGAAGCAGAACTACCCCAAATACTTGGCGGATAAGAAGGATGGCAAAGTGAACAAAGGTATATTTGATATACAGATTATTGATGTGTACTTTACTAGTGTTCATAATAGCCCCTGGGTATATGATACTGGTTCAGTTGCTATGATTAGTAACTTGAAACAGGTGTTACAAAATGAACAGAAACTAGTCGAGGGCAAGGTGACGATGTGTGTTGGAAGTGATTCCAAGGTTGATAAGATCACCATCGCACACTCCCTTTACCTTCGGGATTAGTGTTGAACCTAAAATAAATGTTATTTGGTGTTTGCGTTGAGCATAAATATGATTGGATCATGTTTTATTGCAATACATTTATTCATTTAAGTCAAAGAATAATTGTTGTTCAATTTACATGAATAAAACCTTCTATGGTCATACACTCAATATAAATGGTTTATTGAATCTCGATCATAGTGATACACATATTCATAATATTGAAGCCAAAAGATGCAAAGTTAATAATAGTAGTGCAACTTATATGTGGCACTGCCGTTTAGGTCATATTGGTGTAAAGCGCATGAAGAAACTCCATGCTGATGGGCTTTTGGAATCACTTGATTATGAATAATTTGATGCTTGCAAACCATGCCTCATGGGCAAGATGACTAAGACTCCGTTCTCCAGAACAATGGAGCAAGCAACTGACTTGTTGGAAATAATACATACTTATGTATGCGATCCGATGAGTGTTGAGGCTCGCGCTGGGTATCGTTATTTTTTGACCTTCACAGATGATTTGAGCAGATATGGGTATATCTACTTAATGAAACACAAGTCTGGAACATTTGAAAAGTTCAAAGACATTCAGAGTGAAGTTGAGAATCATCGTAATAAGAAAATAAAAGTTTCTACGATCTGATCATGGAGGCAAATATTTGAGTTACGAGTTTCGTCTTCATTTGAAACGATGTGGAATAGTTTCGCAACTCACGCCACCTGGAACACCACAGCGTAATGGTGTGTCCGAACGTCATAACCGTACTTTATTAGATATGGTGCAATCTATGATGTCTCTTACCGATTTATCACTATCATTTTGGGGTTATGCATTAGAGACAACTGCATTTACGTTAAATAGGGCACCATCTAAATCCGTTGAGACAACACCATATGAACTGTGGTTCAGCAAGAAACCTAAGCTATCGTTTCTTAAAGTTTGGGGCTATGATGCTTATGTGAAAAAGTTTCGACCTAATAAGCTCGAACCCAAATCGGAGAAATGCGTCTTCATAGGATACCCAAAGGAATCTGTTGGGTACACCTTCTATCACAGATCCGAAGGCAAGATATTCGTTGCTAAGAATGGATCCTTTCTAGAGAAGAAGTTTCTCTCAAAAGAAGTGAGTGGGAGGAATGTAGAACTTGATGAGGTAATTGTACCTTCTCCTGAATTGGAAAGTAGTTCATCACAGAAATCAGTTCTAGTGATTCCTACGCCAATTAGTGAGGAAGCTAATGATAATGATCATGAAACTTCAGATCAAGTTAGTACCGAACCTCGTATGTCAACCAGAGTATGGTCCACACCAGAGTGGTACGGTAATCCTATCTGGAAGTGATGTTACTAGACCATGACGAACCTACGAACTATGAGGAAGCGATGATGAGCCCAAATTCCACAAAATGGCTTGAGGCCATGAAATCTGAGATGGGATCCATGTATAAGAACAAAGTGTGGACTTTGGTAGACTTGGCCAATGATCGGCAAGCCATTGAGAATAAATGGATCTTCAAGAGGAAGGCAGACGCTGATAGTAGTATTACTATATACAAAGCTCGAATTGTCGCAAAAGGTTTTCGACAAGTTCAAGATGTTGACTACGATGAGTTTTTCTCACTCGTAGCGATGCTTAAGTCTGTCTGAATCATGTTAGCAATTGCCACATTTTATGAAATCTGGCAAATGGATGTCAAAACTGCATTCCTCAATAGATTTCTTAAAGGTGCTAACAAAGTGTGCAAGCTCCAGCGATCCATCTATGGACTGGTGCAACCATCTCGGAGTTGGAATATATGCTTTGATAAAGTGATCAAAGCATATGGTTTTATACAGACTTGCGGTGAAGCCTGCATTTACAAGAAAGGAAGTGGAAGCATACAGCCTTTCTGATAAGTATATGTGAATGACATGTTGTTGATCGGAAATGATGTAGAATTTTCTGGAAATCATAAAGGAGTGTTTGAAAGAAGTTTTCAAAGAAAGACCTCGGTGAAGCTACTTACATATTGAGCATCAAGATCTATAGATATAGATCAAGACGCTTGATATATTTTTCAATGAGTACATACCTTGACAAGATTTTGAAGTAGTTCAAAATGGAACAGTTAAAGAAGGAGTTCTTGCCTGTGTTGCAAGGTGTGAAGTTGAGTAAAGACTCAAAAGCCGAGCACGACAGAAAATAGAAAGAAAATGAAAAGGCATTCCCTATGCCTATAAAGTATGCTATGCTGTGTACCAGACCTATTGTGTACCTCACCAAGAGTTTGGAAAGAGGGTACAATAGTGATCCAGGAGTGGATCACTGGACATCGGTCAAAATTATCCTTAGTGGAATAAGGATATGTTTCTCGGTTATGGAGGTGACAAAAAGTTCGTCGTAAAGAGTTACGTCGATGCAAGTTTTGACACCGATCTGGATGACTCTGAGTCTCAATCTGGATACATATTCAAAGTGGGAGCAATTTGCTAGAGTAGCTCCGTGCAGAGCATTGTAGACATAGAAAAATTTGCAAAGTACATACGGCTCTGAATGTGGCAGGCCCGTTCACTAAATTTCTCTCACAAGAAAAACATGATCACTCTTTGGGTGTTAATCACATAGCGATGTGAACTAGATACTTGACTCTAGTAAACCCTTTGGGTATTAGTCACATGGAGATGTGAACTAATCACATAAAGATGTGAACTATTGGTGTTAAATCACATGACGATGTGAACTAGATTATTGACTCTCGTGCAAGTGGGACACTGAAGGAAATATGCCCTAGAGGCAATAATAAAGTTGTTATTTATATTTCCTTATATCATGATAAATGTTTATTATTCATGCTAGAATTGTATTAACCAGAAACTTGATACATGTGTGAATACATAGACAAACAGAGTGTCCCTAGTATGCCTCTACTTGACTAGCTCGTTAATCAAAGATGGTTAAGTTTCCTAGCCATAAACATGTGTTGTCATTTGATGAACGGGATCACATCATTAGAGAATGATGTGATGGACAAGACCCATCTGTTAGCTTAGCACTATGATCATTTAGTTTGTTGCTATTGCTTTCTTCATGACTTATACATGTTCCTATGACTATGAGATTATGCAACTCCGAATAGCGGAGGAACACTTAGTGTGCTATCAAACATCACAACGTAACTGGGTGATTATAAATATACTCTACAGGTGTCTCCGATGGTGTTTGTTGAGTTGGCATAGATCGAGATTAGGATTTCTCACTCCGATTATTGAAGAGGTATCTCTGGGCCCTCTCGGTAATGCTCATCACTATAAGGCTTGCAAGCAATGTGACTAAAGAGTTAGTTACGGGATGATGCATTACAGAACAAGTAAAGAGACTTGTCGGTAATGAGATTGAACAAGGTATGAGGATACCGATGATCGAATCTCGAGCAAGTAACATACCGATGACAAAGGGAACAATGTATGTTGCTATGCGGTTTGACCGATAAAGATCTTCTTAGAATATGTAGGAGCCAATATGAGCATCCAGGTTCCGCTATTGGTTATTGACTGGAGATGTGTCTCGGTCATGTCTACATAGTTCTCGAACCCGTAGGGTCTGCACACTTAACGTTCGATGACGATTTGTATTATGAGTTATTTGATTTGATGTACCGAAGGTTGTTCGGAGTCTCAGATGAGATCACGGACATGACGAGGAGTCTCGAAATTGTCGAGACGTAAAGATCGATATATTGGATGGCTATATTCATACATCGGAAAGGTTCTGAGTGATTCGAGTATTTTTCGGAGTACCGGAGAGTTACGGGAATTCGCTGGGGGAAGTAGTGGGCCTTAATGGGCCTTATGGGAAAGGAGAGAAGGGCCTTAAGGGGGGTGGCCGCGCGCCCCCCATGGCAAGTCCGAATTGGACTAGGGAGGGGACGGCGCCCCTGTAGGATCGAAAGTATGTCTAGAGGGGGGGTGATTAGACTACTTGACCAAATAAAAATCTAGCTTTTTCCCAATTTTAGTTCTTGGCAGATTTTAGCAACTTTGGACAAGTCAAGCAATCTTAACATAATTCAAGCAAGCATGCATAGAGTATATGAGCAGCGGAAAGTAAAGCATGTAACTTGCAAGAATGTAAAGGGAAGGGTTTGGAGGATTCAAACGCAATTGGAGACACGGATGTTTTTGTCGTGGTTCCGATAGGTGGTGCTATCGTACATCCACGTTGATGGAGACTTCAAACCATGAAGGGTAACGGTTGCGCGAGTCCATGGAGGGCTCCACCCACGAAGGGTCCACGAAGAAGCAACCTTGTCTATCCCACCATGGCCATCGCCCACGAAGGACTTGCCTCACTAGCGGTAGATCTTCACGAAGTAGGCGGTCCCCTTGCCCTTACAAACTCCTTGGTTCAACTCCACAATCTTGTCGGAGGCTCCCAAGTGACACCTAGCCAATCTAGGAGACACCACTCTCCAAGAAGTAACAAATGGTGTGTTGATGATGAACTCCTTGCTCTTGTGCTTCAAATGATAATATCCCCAACACTCAACTCTCTCTCATAGGATTTGGATTTGGTGGAAAAAATATTTGAGTGGAAAGCAACTTGGGGAGGCTAGATATCAAGATTCATATGGTAGGAATGGAATATATTGGTCTCAACACAAGTGTAGGTGGTTCTCTCTCAGAAAAAATATAGGTTGGAAGTGTAGGTTTGTTCTGATGGATCTCTCCACGAATGAAGAGGGGGTGGAGGGGTATATATAGCCTCCACACAAAATCTAACTATTACACATAACTTCCCAAACTCGGTGGGACCGAATAGTTAAAGTCGGTCTGACCGATTTAGCAAAGCTAGTGACCGTTAGGGTTTTTCGGTGGGACCGACATGCAACTCGGTAGGACCGATATGATTAGGGTTAGGGCATAACGTAATCTCGGTGAGACCAATTACACAAACTCGATGAGACCAATTTTGGTAATAAGCTAACCAGAGAGTTGGTCAGGTAAACTCGGTGGGACCGGTCGCTCATTTCTGTGAGACCGAAATGTTACGAAGGGAAAACAAAGAGTTTACATTGCAATCTCGGTGGGACCGATCGCTCATGTCGGTGAGACCGAAATGTTACGAAGGGAAACAGAGAGATTACAACCCCATCTCGGTGAGACCGAGATCCCTATCGGTGTGACCGATTTGCCTAGGGTTTGTGGCAGTGGCTATGACATTTGAAACACGGTGGCACCGGATAGGAAAAATCGGTGGGGCCGAGTTTGACTTTTGGTTTAGGTCATATGTGGATGTGAGAAAGTAGTTGAGGGTTTTGGAGCATATCACTAAGCATTTTGAGCAAGAACCTCATTAAGCAACACCTCATCCCTCCTTGGTAGTATTGGCTTTTCCTATAGACTCAATGTGATCTTGGATCACTAAAATAGAAAATGTAGAGTCTTGAACTTTGAGCTTGAGACAATCCTTTGTCCTTAGCTTTTTGAGGGGTCCACTTTTCTCATCCATGCCATGCCAATCATTGAGCTTTCCTGAGATATTAATCTTGAAATAGAATTAGCTCAATGAGCTATATGTTGTTAGGAATTACCAAAACCACCTAGGGATAGTTGCACTTTCAATCGCCCCCTTTTTGGTAATTGATGACAACATATAGATCAAAGCTTCGAAAAATTATAATAAGAGTGAAAAACATTGTCGCTTTGAGAAGTATGTGAAAAGCAAGAGCTCCCCCTAAATTTGTGCATAGTTTAAGATTTGCTTTGGACTGCAAATGCATAAAGAGTTAGGATCATGGGTTACTCTTCCATGTCACATACATCTTGGTGGAGCGCTCAAAATGATAATAATTAAAATACATGCACTCATCACCAAGCAAAGTGAATGACCATATGGAATATAAAAAGGATAATGTCATCCAACAAGCATTAAGGTAGCATATGATCAAACACATGATCATCCAAGTATCACAAAGGCATAAAGTATCTCAACCAAGCAAATAAACGAAGTTTAACCACCAAACAAAAAGAGAGAATAAAAAAGCAATGCTCTCTCTCGAAGCCAATGATCTATACATTTCTCCCCCTTTGGCAAAAAGTTACCAAAAAGTTCATAAAAATGCATAGTGCTAAATCGACTCTCAGGCTTGGTCTTCAGGTGGTGGTGTAGACAGAACTCCAAGAACGAAGGCATCAGTCGATGTAGATGGAGCTGGTGGAGTAGGTGCTGGAGCCGGTGGCACTGAAGCTGTAGCTGGTGCAGATGAAGTAGCTCTGGTGTCTGGAATAGGCACTGCAGCAGACCTCGGACCTCTGGGCACTCTAGCAAAAGCATCAATGATTGTCTTTCCCTTCTTCTCCTGCACTTCATCCTGAAGTTTCTCAACGACTGACTGGATCTCAGTGACCTTCACATCTAGGTCATAGAACTTCTGCTCCACGATCCTCTCCAAGCTCTCCTGGTTTTGAGTCAGGGTGGCCAGTCCCTTATCAATCCTCAGAGTGGAGGCAATCAAGTAGCCAAGCTGATCTTGCTTTCTCTTCAGAAGATACTGAGATGCTTCTTCAGTAGTTGGCATCCTTGCAGCCTTTTCAGCCTTTGCCTTCTCCTTCTTGGCTTGTGCGTGCACGGAAGATGGTTCATTTTCATCCATCACCATAGTGTTCTCCTCAAAGTCTGGGTAGATGGGCAGGTGCTCCTTGTCCAGCAGATATGTGTCAGTGCCCATCTTGGAGTTAATCAGCTCCTGGATCTGTGGGGCATACCCACAACTCCTCTTCTGATCTGTAGCTGTCCTCTTTATGGTTTCCACTATTAGGCTCGTGACTTTGAACTTTTGTGGGACATCAAAGATGTGAAGCAAGTTAATTGCATGGCCTCTGATCATCTTGTGATCACCTGACTTTGGCAAGAGAGTGTGCCTGAGGATCTAGTTGATAGTTGGCAAGACTGACAGAAGGTAATGTACAGATCCAAACATGTGTGTCTCAAGAGCAGCATCTAGGATCTCCTTGTACATGTGTGCCATCGTGTTGTGATCCTTCTTCTTCTTGGCATAGACATCCAGGTCATCTTCACTCTCTTCTGGGGCATTGATCAACTTAGCCCATTCTGCAACTATGGACTGGTACCTAGTACCTTTAGACATCCAGACAATCCTTCCATCTGTGTAGAAGTGAGCCGTGGAGTAGAACTGCATGATGAGCTCATCATTCCATTTTGTGAGCTTCTGAGCCACAAACTCATCAACTCCACAAGCCTTGAAGCTGTCATATACACTAGGGAAGTGATCCTCATTTTCCTTAATGAATGTCCAATCGACCCATCTCATGTCACACACTATGGGCTTCTTGTCAAGCAAGATGGTCTCATAGAAGTCATGTTGTTCCTTTGTATGGAACCTGTAGTCCATAGCAGTCCTTCTCCTGGTGGCATATGGATCAGACTCTCTCCATAGCCTTAGACCAGAGTCCTTCCTGACTTTCATGTTCTCTGCAACTAGATGAGCATCATTGTGGTCTGGAATTTTTAGCTTCAATTTCCTTAAGACAACAGAATTATCTTCTTCTTCTATTGCAACTTCAGGCATTGGGGCCTTGTTCTTCTCTGCTGTTGGGATGTTCCTGGTGCTCCTCTTGGGTGCAATTTTGGGTTTTGGAGCAGCTGGCTTAGAAGATCCTTTGGGCTTAGATGGAGCAGCCCCTGATCTTATGGCATCTCCCATAAGCTTCTGAGCCTTGGGTGCTGGTGCTGCATCCTCTTCCTCTTCCTCTTCTTCAGAGTCATTCATGATTGAATATCTCCCAAGCACTCTGGCAGTGGTCTTCTTGACCCTTTCCTTCCTTTTCTTTTCTACCACAACCTGCTCTTTGGGTGCAGATCCCAAAGTCTCTTGTGTAGATGTTCTGGCTTTAGACATTGGAGCTCTCTTGGCAGGAACCTTTTGCTTAATCCCTGTCTTGGTGGCAGCAGTTGTGCCATATTCCTTTTTCAGGACTTTCCTCTTTGAGGTGGTTTCTTCTTCCTTAGCCACATAGTCCTCATCCTCTTACTCTGAGGTTCTTTTCTTGCTGGCCCTGGTGGCAGCCTTTGGCAGATTGCTGGGTGTGCTCCTGCTTCCATCATCTGAGCTGCTAGAGGGACTAGTTCCCTCACTCATCTGAACCTGCTCCTCAGATTTGTTCGGACTGTCACTCTGATCTGACATGATGCAAATACTGACAGCGGACCCTGTGAATAGATTATATATGAGGTAGAGTGGATAAGCATCACAAAGTATAGAGGTTTTTGCAAAAGAATAAATTAAAAACTTAGTTTTAGTTTTCCACAGAAAGCATTTCGGATCTACCGATTTGCAAACTCGGTGATACCGAAGTAGCTTTTGGAACCTAAACTAGTGAACTCGGTCAGACCGAGTCACATTTCGGTGGCACCGAGACTGCTAGGGTTTCACAAAGTGCTGAACTTGGTCACACCGATTTGCAATTCTCGGTCAGACCGAGAAACACATGTGCAATGGCCTAAGCCAAATTGGTGGAACCGATTTCATCAACTCGGTTGGTCCGAGATGGTTTCGGCGGAAACCTAACCCTAAATTTTCAATTCACGACTAAACTACAGAGTGTTTTCGATGGATAGATTGATCTCAATCGTGGCAAGATACATGGCAAAGCAATGTGCTGGGGAATCGGAGTTAGAACAGCACAAAGTTCAAGTCCATACCCTAGTTCGGCGATGAACTTGCTACGGCGACAACGGCGGAGACGATCCCGCTGATGGCAGCGAAGACCAGCGATAGGAGGCGGCTGGCGACGAGGAGGATGATCCGGAGACCCAGGGATGCAGAGGAGGTTCGGAAAGTTTTCCAAAATTTGACCCATCGATATATATAGCCTGACCCTGTCGATGTGACCGAGTGGAACAACTCGGTGTGATTGAAAAGTTCAAATCGGTTGCACCGAGATTGAAAACCTAGATCGACTTAGTGATCTCGGTATGACCGAAATGGATGAATCGGTCAGGCCGAAACGCACAAAGAAGTTTTGCATTTTTAAGTCTACGACGAATCGGGGACTCCGAGTGCTCCTCACACAAAGTGGTTCGAATCTGACTTGATAAAACTTTGTGATGCAGCATGAATAGAGTTTGAGACGAGAAAAGCATAGATAGCTAGAGAAGGTTCTTAGGCATTCTTGTCCATCCACTTGGCAAAAGAAAAAGAAACCAATCAATCAAAACAACAAGTGGATGTCCTTGAATGAGTAAATTATGCAACCAACATGCTCACACAATAAAATGACAAATGAAATATGTGGCAAAGCATGCACAAACAATTCTAGCATCTATCAAGCAATTGGCGATGACTAGGTCATCTATATATGAGTATATTGACTTAGGAGTCAAATGAGAACATTTGATCGTAGGTCATACTCATTGTTTAAGCACAAGTGGGGTTACCACTTCGTTGTTGTGTTCACACCATTAGAGTTGCTTTAACTCAATTGTTAGAGCAAAGCTCCCCCTAGATGTGAGATCCCCCCTAAGAGGGATGAACTAACCTTGGGTTTTGTCGATGATGACTTCATGTAGGTGTTGAAGATGTGGATGCTCTAAGTTGATGTAGATCATTCGGAGCTATCCTTTGGAGTGAGTTGCACTTTCAATACCTACACAGGTTAGTCCCACAAGGAACAAACAAGGATATCCATAGACATAGAGTGATGCACACACAATATGATGTCCATGAAAGCATTAGGTTACCTTGTCCCTTGTCTTACCAACAAGAGGGTTTGTGACTCCTTGAACTAGTGCAAGATGTGGAAGTTGATTGCACTTGTTCTTGCCAAAATGATAAGAGTGAAGTATGTTGGCGGAGTCACCCTCAAGAACTCTCTAGTTCTTCTTCTTCAGGATCCACACCATCTTGATGGGAATCCTCGGAGTTGTAGTTGTACTTGATGAAGTGGAACTTGATGTAGTCTTGGGAACCCACTTGACCAAGGCCTTAGGAGCTTCTTCAAATGCATCAATTTCCTCTTGAAGCTTGTCCTTGCCTTTTTCCTTGTGGTCTTGTGGGAAGATCATCTTGAGCTTGTGTCCCTTTGAAAGAAGTAGGATCATACTTCTCTTGTTGAGGAACAAACTCCATCTTGGGGTATTGATCTTCTTCCCACTCAAATCCATTGGCATTGAACTTTCATTCAAAACCAATACCTTGATTCTTCCGGTGACTTCCTTGCTTGCGTACAATTTCCTCGAATTGCTTACTCCTCGCAAGGCTCTTGTAAACACCTTTATCTATGATTCCCTTCAATAAGCTATTTTCTTGCTCAAGTGTAACTTGGCTAAGAGAATCATTAGTGGAATCAAGAGAACTACTAGAAGCAACAACATTGGATTTAGCATGATTATTGTTACTACTAGAGGAAGAATCCTTCTTGTTCTTGTTACTAGACTTGACTTAATGCATGTATGTGGATAAGAGTAAACGCTTGGCAATGTAAGAAGAACTTTTCTTGCGAAGATGATCATTGATTGCCTTTAAGAACTCATGCTCTTGCTCAAGATTGAGATTCTCAAAACGTAATTTCTCATGAGTCCTTAAAATTTGTCGATGATCTCCTAAGATAGTTTCATGAGCTAACTTAAGAGTGTTTAGTTCTTTAGTTAGAGACTCAATCTTCTCCTTATCATTATCATTCGTTTCATCTTGATTAGCATGATTAATTGATGTTTCATGATAGTAATCATCATTAGAGTTGTCAACAAGTAAATCATCATCACCTAACAAGTCATCTTCATCACTATTGAAATCAATATACTCGGGGTGTGATACCTTTGGGCCTTTAGCCATGAAGCATCTTCCAATTCCTTCATTTGGTGAATCAAATATGTCGTAGGAGTTGGTTGACACAAGTGCTAGACCGGCAATACCTTCATCTTGAGTATATTCGGAGTCGGAGTGATAGCTTCTCTCGGAGTGACTGTCGGAGTCTGAGCCAGATACCCATTCACCAACATGATCTTGATGTCTTCGTTTTGTGTAGATCCTTGATGACTTGTCCTTCCTTTCCGAATCCTTGCTTCTCCGGGAGGGTCTTCGTTCATAACAATCATCCCTACTCCTTCTCTCCCTCGACGGTGATTCTTCTCTTCTACTTCTTCTTTTGGGAGAATCTTCTCTTCTCTTGTGGGGAGCCGTACACTCATTGGAATAGTGCCCGGGTCTTCCACAATTGTAGCAGTTTCGCTCTTGACTAGAAGATCTTTTGTCATTGTAGGACATTGACTTGGAACTTCTCTCTTTGCTTCTATTCTTGTAGAACTTGTTGAAGTTCTTCACCATTAGGCTCAATTCTTCATTGAAGGTTTGTTTCTCACTTGATGATGTGGGAGCTTCACATGAGGCTTTGTAAGCACCACTTGACTTGTTATGGAGCTCCTCCTTATCCTTGAGCGACATCTCATGAGCAACAATTCTTCCAATGACTTCTGTTGGCTTGAGATCTTTGTAATTTGGCATCATTTGGATCAATGTGCATACGGTATCGTATTTTCCATCCAAGGCTCTTAGGATCTTCTTGATGATGAATTTGTTGGTCATCTCTTCACTTCCTAAGCCGGCAATCTCATTTGTGATAAGAGCAAGCCTAGAGTACATTTCAGCGACACCTTCACCATCCTTCATTTTGGACTTGTCAAGTTGACTTTGAAGCACATCCAACTTGGATTCCTTGACGGAGTCGGTACCTTCATGCATATCAATCAAAGTATCCCAAATTTCCTTTGCATTCTCAAGACGGCTGATTTTGTTGAATTCTTTGGGGCACAATCCGTTGAAGAGGATATCAAAAGCTTGAGCATTGTATTGTAGCATCTTCAACTCTTCCGCGGTAGCTTCACAGTTCGGTTCTCTCCCATCAAAGAATTCACCTTGCAAGCCAACACACACAATAGCCCAAATGGCGGTGTTATGTCCAAGAATATGCATTTTCATCTTATGCTTCCAACTAGCAAAATTAGTACCATCAAAGTAAGGACCTCTACGGTGGTAATTTCCCTTACTAGACGCCATACTCTCCTAGGTTGTGAAACCAAGGCTATGACTTCCAAAAGCTATGAAAATCAAAGCAAATGGAGACCAAAGCTCTGATACCACTTGTAGGATCGAAAGTATGTCTAGAGGGGGGGTGATTAGACTACTTGACCAAATAAAGATCTAGCCTTTTCCCAATTTTAGTTCTTGGCAGATTTTAGCAACTTTGGACAAGTCAAGCAATCTTAACACAATTCAAGCAAGCATGCATAGAGTATATGAGCAGCGGAAAGTAAAGCATGTAACTTGCAAGAATGTAAAGGGAATGGTTTGGAGGATACAAACGCAATTGGAGACACGCATGTTTTTGTCGTGGTTCCGATAGGTGGTGCTATCGTACATCCATGTTGATGGAGACTTCAACCCACGAAGGGTAACGGTTGCGCGAGTCCACGAAGGGTCCACAAAGAAGCAACCTTGTCTATCCCACCATGGCCATCGCCCACGAAGGACTTGCCTCACTAGCGGTAGATCTTCACGAAGTAGGCGATCCCCTTACCCTTACAAACTCCTTGGTTCAACTCCACAATCTTGTCGGAGGCTCCCAAGTGACACCTAGCCAATCTAGGAGACACCACTCTCCAAGAAGTAACAAATGGTGTGTTGATGATGAACTCCTTGCTCTTGTGCTTTGCTACCTCTTGAGCACTGCGTTGGTTTTCCCCGAAGAGGAAGGGATGATGCAGCAAAGTAGCATAAGTATTTCCCTCAGTTTGTGAGAACCAAGGTATCAATCTAGTAGGAGGCTACGCGCGAGTCCCTTGTACCTGCACAAAACAAATAAATCCTCGCAACCAACGCAAATAGGGGTTGTCAATCCCTATAAGGCCACTTACGAGAGTGAGATCTAATAGATATGATAAAGATAATATTTGTTGGTATTTTTATGATAAAGATGCAAAGTAAAATAAAGGCAAAGTAAATAGCAAAGGAAATAACTAAGTAGTAGGAGATTAATATGATGAAGATAGACCCGGGGGCCATAGGTTTCACTAGTGGCTTTTCTCGAGAGCATAAGTATTCTATGGTGGGTGAACAAATTACTGTTGAGCAATTGACAGAATTGAGCATAGTTATGAGAATATCTAGGTATGATAATGTATATAGGCATCACGTCCGAGACAAGTAGACCGACTCCTGCCTGCATCTACTACTATTACTCCACTCATCGACCGCTATCCAGCATGCATCTAGAGTATTAAGTTAAAAACAGAGTAACACCTTAAGCAAGATGACATGATGTAGAGGGATAGACTCATGCAATATGATGAAAACCCCATCTTGTTATCCTCGATGGCAACAATACAATACGTGCCTTGCTGCCCCTACTGTCACTGGGAAAGGACACCGCAAGATTGAACCCAAAGCTAAGCACTTCTCCCATTGCAAGAAAGATCAATCTAGTAGGCCAAACCAAACTAATAATTTGAAGAGACTTGCAAAGATAACCAATCATACATAAAAGAATTTAGAGAAGATTCAAATATTATTCATAGATAGACTTGATCATAAACCCACAATTCATCGGTCTCAACAAACACACCGCAAAAAGAAGATTACATCGAATAGTTCTCCACAAGAGAGGGGGAGAACATTGTATTGAGATCCAAAAAGAGAGAAGAAGCCATCTAGATACTAACTATGGACCCGTAGGTCTGAGGTAAACTACTCACACTTCATCGGAGGGCTATGGTGTTGATGTAGAAGCCCTCCGTGATCGATGCCCCCTCCGGCAGAGCTCCGGAACAGGTCCCAAGATGGGATCTCGTGGATACAGAAATTTGCGGCGGTGGAATTAGGTTTTTGGCTCCGTATCTGATCGTTTGGGGGTACGTAGGTATATATAGGAGGAAGGAGTACGTCGGTGGAGCAACAGGGGGCCCACGAGGGTGGAGGGCATGCCTGGGGGGTAGGCGCGCCCCCCTACCTCGTGGCCTCCTCTTTTCTTTCTTGACGTAGGGTCCAAGTCTCCGGGTCTTATTCATTGAGAAAATCACGTTCCCAGAGGTTTCATTCCTTTGAACTTTGTTTGATATTCCTTTTCTTTGAAACCCTAAAATAGGCAAAAAAAACAGCAATTTTGGGCTGGGCCTCCGGTTAATAGGTTAGTCCCAAAAATAATATAAAAGTGGATAATAAAGCCCAATAATGTCCAAAACAGTAGATAATATAGCATGGAGTAATCGAAAATTATAGAAACGTTGGAGACATATCATGCTTCAAATGATAGTCTCCCCAACACTCAACTCTCTCTCACAGGATTTGGATTTGGTGGAAAAAAGATTTGAGTGGAAAGCAACTTGGGGAGGCTAGAGATCAAGATTCATATGGTAGGAATGGAATATCTTGGTCTCAACACAAGTGTAGGTGGTTCTCTCTCAGAAAAAATATAGGTTGGAAGTGTAGGTTTGTTCTGATGGCTCTCTCCATGAATGAAGAGGAGGTGGAGGGGTATATATAGCCTCCACACAAAATCTAACCGTTACACATAACTTCCCAAACTCGATGGGACCGAATGGTTAAACTCGGTCTGACCGATTTAGCAAAGCTAGTGACTGTTAGGGTTTTTCGGTGGGACCGACATGCAACTCGGTAGGACCGATATGATTAGGGTTAGGGCATAACATAATCTCGGTGAGACCGACTACACAAACTCGGTGAGACCGATTTTGGTAATAAGCTAACCAGAGAGTTGGTCAGGTAAACTCGGTGGGACCGATCGCTCATTTCGGGGAGACCGAAACGTTATGAAGGGAAAACTGAGAGTTTACATTGCAATCTCGGTGGGACCGATCGCTCATCTCGGTGAGACCGAAATGTTACGAAGGGAAACAGAGAGATTACAACCCCATCTTGGTGAGACCGAGATCCCTATCGGTGAGACCGATTTGCCTAGGGTTTGTGGCAGTGGCTATGACATTTGAAACTCGGTGGCGCCGGATAGGAAAAATCGGTGGGGTCGAGTTTGACTTTTGGTTTAGGTCATATGTGGATGTGAGAAAGTAGTTGAGGGTTTTGGAGCATATCACTAAGCATTTTGATAAAGAACCTCATTAAGCAACACCTCATCCCTCCTTGATAGTATTGGCTTTTCCTATAGACTCAATGTGATCTTGGATCACTAAAATAGAAAATGTAGAGTCTTGAGCTTTGAGCTTGAGCCAATCCTTTGTCCTTAGCATTTTGAGGGGTCCACTTTTCTCATCCATGCCATGCCAATCATTGAGCTTTCCTGAGATATTAATCTTGAAATAGCATTATCTCAATGAGCTATATGTTGTTAGGAATTACCAAAACCACCTAGGGATTGTTGCACTTTCAGCCCCCCCTCTCTTTCCTTCTCCCTCTCCCACTCCTTCCCTCTCTTCCCTCTTGGAAAATGAAGGGGGATCCAACTAGGATTGGGAATCCTAGTTGGACTCCCCCTATAGGCGCACCCCTCCTAGGCCGGCCTCCTCTTCCCCCTCCTTTATATACGTGGGAAGGGGGGCACCCCAAAGGCACTGCAAGATTTGTCTTAGCCGTGTGCGGTGCCCCCTCCACAGTTTTCCACCTCGATCATATTGTCGTAGTTCTTAGGTGAAGCCCTGCGTCGGTAACTTCATCATCACCGTCACCACGCCATCGTGCTGAACAAACTCTCCCTCGGCCTCAACTGGATCAAAAGTTCAAGGGACATCACCGAGCTGAACGTGTGCAGATCGCGGAGGTGTCGTGCGTTTGGTACTTGGATTGGTTGGATCATGAAGATGTTCGACTACATCAACCGCGTTACTAAACGCTTCCGCTTTCGGTCCACGAGGGTACATAGACACACTCTCCCTTCCCGTTGTTATGCATCTCCTAGATAGATATTGCGTGATCTTAGGAATTTTTTTGAAATACTGCGTTCCCCAACATCTATGACCAAGGCTTTCAGTTCCATGGTGACAATGTTGTGCTTGAGCATAGAGGAGCGACAAAATTTGCATAGTTCACCCAATTTCACCATCAAATGTGTGATTGGGAAACTCACGTTCAATTACAAGATGGTTTGGTTGAGCATATGCGGGCTCACGCTGGCAACCAATAGATGTATCTTTTTTTAACTATTTGAGGCAATTCAATTTTTATTTGGCTTGTAAACTATGACATATTTATTTTGGCTTGTGAACTATGTGAAATGTTTGTATTTTTTTTGAATTGTGTTTGGAAAACAACAACAAGCCGGCTGATAGTCCCCAAGTGCAGGGAATCATCGTAGCAATTCCCAAAGGTGGAAGTGATAAGTATGAAGTGTCGAACCCACAAGGAGCTAAAGTTAAGATCAATATTCTCTCAAGTCCTATCTTCCACTGATATGACCCTACGTACACCGAACATTTGCTTCCAACTAGAAACGAGAAATAAAACTACGTTGTGGGTATGAAGAGGATAACTTTGCATGATATCGAGGAGCTAAAATATAAAAGTAGGTGTTGTTATCATAGTTAGAATATATTACCAAATATTATAAATAGCGAGTGTGGAATAATGATGGGTCGGTGTGCGGAATTGGCCTAGGCAATTTTTAACAAGACCGATATTCGTCATTGCAATTTCATATGAGGGAGCGGCACAAGCTAACATACTTTCTCTTCTTGGATCATGTGCACTTATTTAAGGAAATATGCCCTAGAGGAAATAATAAAGTTATTATTTATTTCCTCATATCATGATAAATGTTTATTATTCATGCTAGAGTTGTATTAACCGGAAACATAATACATGTGTGAATACATAGACAAACATAGTGTCACTAGTATGCCTCTACTTGACTAGCTCGTTGATCAAAGATGGTTGAGTTTCCTAACCATAGACATGAGTTGTCATTTGATTAATGGGATCACATCATTAGGAGAATGATGTGATTGACTTGACCCATTCCGTTAGCTTAGCACTTGATCGTTTAGTTTACTTCAATTGCTTTCTTCATGACTTATACATGTTCCTATGACTATGAGATTATGCAACTCCCGAATACCGGAGGAACACTTAGTGTGCTACCAAATGTCACAGCGTAGCTGAGTGATTATAAACGTGCTCTACAGGTGTCTCCGATGGTTTTCGTGGAGTTGGCATAGATCAAGAATAGGATTTGTCACTCCGATTGTCGGAGAGGTATCTCTGGGCCTTCTCGGTAATGCACATCACTATAAGCCTTGCAAGCAATGTGACTAATGAGTTAGTTGCGGGATGATGCATTACGGAATGAGTAAAGAGACTTGCCGGTAATGATATTGAGCTAGGTATTGAGATACCGACGATCAAATCTCGAGCAAGTAACATACCAATGACAAAGGGAACAACGTATGTTGTTATGCGGTTTGACCGATAAAGATCTTTGTAGAATATGTAGGAACCAATATGAGCATCCAGGTTCCGCTATTGGATATTGACCGGAGACATGTCTCGGTCATGTCTACATAGTTCTCGAACCCATAGGGTCCGCACGCTTAAAATTCTGTGACGATCGGTATTATGAGTTTATATGTTTTGATGTACTGAAGGTACTTCGGAGTCCCGGATATAATCACGAACATGACGAGGAGTATCGAAATGGTCGAGACATAAAGATTGATATATTGGAAGCCTACATTTGGACATCAGAAGAGTTCCGGGTGAAATCGGGATTTTACCAGAGTGCCGGAGGGGTTACTGGAACCCCCCGAGGGTTAATGGGCCTTATTGGGCCCTAGTGGAGAGAGAGATGGGCTGGCCAGGGCAGGTCGCGCGCCCCCTCCCCCTCTAGTCTGAATTGGACTAGGAAGGGGGGGCGGCGCCCCCCTTTCCTTCTCCTTCTCCCCCTTCCTTTCCCCCTCCTAGTAGGAGTAGGAAAGAGGGGAGTCCTACTCCTATTAGGAGGAGGACTCCTCCTCCTGGCGCGCCCTACAGGGCCGGCCGGCCTCCCCCCTTGCTCCTTTATATACGGGGGCAGGGGGCACCCTAGGACACACAAGTTGATCATTGATCTCTCCCAGCCGTGTGCGGTGCCCCCCTCCACCATAATCCACCTCGGTCATATCGTAGCAGTGCTTAGGCGAAGCCCTGCGTCGGTAGCTTCATCAACATCGTTACCACGCCGTCGTGCTGACGAAACTCTCCCTCGAGCTCTACTGGATCATGAGTTCGCGGGACGTCACCGAGCTAAACGTGTGCTAAACGCGGAGGTGCCATACGTTCGGTACTGAGGATCGGTCAACCGTGAAGACGTACGACTACATCAACCGCGTTGTCATAACGCTTCCGCTTAACGGTCTACGAGGGTACGTGGACGACACTCTCCCCTCTTGTTGCTATACATCACCATGATCTTGCGTGTGCGTAGGATTTTTTTTCAAATTACTACGTTCCCCAACAGTGGCATCCGAGCCAGGTTATTGCATAGATATTATATGCATGAGTAGAACACAAGTGAGTTGTGGGCGATACAAGTCATACTGCTTACCAGCATGTCATACTTTGGTTCGGCGATATTATTGGATGAAGCGGCCCGGACCGACATTACGCGACGCTTACGCGAGACTGGTTCTACCGACGTGCTTTGCACACAGGTGGCTGGCGGGTGTCAGTTTCTCCAACTTTAGTTGAACCGAGTGTGACTACGCCCGGTCCTTGAGAAGGTTAAAACAGCACTAACTTGACGAACTATCGTTGTGGTTTTGATGCGTAGGTAAGAATGGTTCTTGCTCAGCCCGTAGCAGCCACGTAAAACTTGCAACAACAAAGTAGAGGACGTCTAACTTGTTTTTGCAGGGCATGTTGTGATATGATATGGTCAAGACATGATGCTATATTTATTGTATGAGATGATCATGTTTTGTAACGGAGTTATCGGCAACTGGCATGAGCCATATAGTTGTCGCTTTATTGTATGCAATGCAATCGCCCTGTAATTGCTTTACTTTATCACTAAGCGGTAGCGATAGTCGTAGAAGCAATAGTTAGCGAGACGACAATGATGCTACGATGGAGATCAAGGTGTCGCGCCGGTGACGATGGTGATCATGACGGTGCTTTGGAGATGGAGATCAAAGGCACAAGATGATGATGGCTATATCATATCACTTATATTGATTGCACGTGATGTTTATCCTTTATGCATCTTATTCTGCTTTGTTTGACGGTAGCATTATAAGATGATCTCCCACTAAATTTCAAGGTAAAAGTGTTCTCCCTGAGTATGCACCGTTGCCAAAGTTCATCGTGCCGAGACACCACGTGATGATCGGGTGTGATAATCTCAATGTTCATCAACAACAGGGGTAAGACAGTTTTGCACACGCAGAATACTCGGGTTAAACTTGACGAGCCTAGCATATACAGATATGGCCTCGGAACACTGAGACCGAAAGGTTGAGCGTGAATCATATAGTAGATATGATCAACATAGTGATGTTCACCATTGAAAACTATTCCATCTCACGTAATGATCGGTTATGGTTTAGTTGATATGGATCACGTGATCAGTTAGATGATTAGAGGGATGTCTATCTAAGTGGGAGTTCTTAAGTAATATGATTAATTGAACTTAAATTTATCATAACCTTAGTACCTGATAGTGTTTTTGCTTGTCTATGTTGTTGTAGATAGATGGCACGTGATGTTATTCCATTGAATTTTAATGCGTTCCTTGAGAAAGGAAAGTTGAAAGATAATGGTAGCAATTACACGGACTGGGTCCGTAACATGAGGATTATCCTCATTGCTGCACAGAAGAATTACGTCCTGGAAGCACCGCTAGGTGCCAGGCCTTCCGCAGATGCAACTGACGACGTTAAGAATGTCTGGAAGAGCAAAGTTGATGACTACTCGATAGTTCAGTGTGCCATGCTTTACGGCTTAGAACCGGGACTTCAACGACGTTTTGAATGTCATGGAGCATATGAGATGTTCCAGGAGTTGAAGAGTTAATATTTCAAGCAAATGCACGGATTGAGAGATATGAAGTCTCCAATAAGTTCTACAACTGCAAGATGGAGGAGAATAGTTCTGTCAGTGAACATATACTCAAAATGTCTGGGTATAACAATCACTTGATTCAACTAGGAGTTAATCTTCTAGATGATAGTGTCATTGACAGAATTCTTCAATCACTGCCGCCAAGCTACAAGAGCTTCGTGATGAACTATAATATGCAAGGGATGGATAAGACAATTCCCGAGCTCTTCGCAATGCTAAAGGCTGCAGAGGTAGAAATCAAAAAGGAGCATCAAGAGTTGATGGTCAACAAGGCCACCAGTTTCAAGAAAAAGGGTAAAGGGAAGAAGAAGGGGAACTTCAAGAAGAACAGCAAACAAGTTGCTGCTCAAGAGAAGAAACCTAAGTCTGGACCTAAGCCTGAGACTGAGTGCTTCTACTGCAAACAGACTGGTCACTGGAAGCGGAACTGCCCCAAGTATTTGGCGGATAAGAAGGATGGCAAGGTAAACAAAGGTATATGTGATATACATGTTATTGATGTGTACCTTACTAGAGCTCGCAGTAGCACCTGGGTATTTGATACTGGTTTTGTTGCTAATATTTGCAACTTGAAACAAGGACTACGGATTAAGCGAAGACTGGCTAAGGACGAGATGACGATGCGCGTGGGAAATGGTTCCAAAGTCGATGTGATCGCCGTCGGCACACTACCTCTACATCTACCTTCGGGATTAGTTTTAGACCTGAATAATTGTTATTTGGTGCCAGCGTTAAGCATAAACATTATATCTGGATCTTGTTTGATGCGAGATGGTTATTCATTTAAATCTGAGAATAATGGTTGTTCTATTTATATGATTAATATCTTTTATGGTCATGCACCCTTGAAGAGTGGTATATTTGTGATGAATTTTGATAGTAGTGATACACATATTCATAATGTTGAAGCCAAAAGATGCAGAGTTGATAATGATAGTGCAACTTATTTGTGGCACTGTCGTTTGGGTCATATTGGTGTAAAGCGCATGAAGAAACTCCATACTGATGGACTTCTGGAATCACTTGATTATGAATCACTTGGTACTTGTGAACCATGCCTCATGGGCAAGATGACTAAAACGTCGTTCTCCGGAACAATGGAGCGAGCTACGGATTTGTTGGAAATCATAGATACTGATGTATGCGGTCCGATGAATATTGAGGCTCGCGGCGGGTATCGTTATTTTCTCACCTTCACAAATGATTTGAGCAGATATGGGTATATCTAGTTAATGAAACATAAGTCTGAAACATTTGAAAAGTTCAAGGAATTTCAGAGTGAAGTGGAAAATCATCGTAACAAGAAAATAAAGTTTCTACAATCTGATCGTGGAGGAGAATATTTGAGTTACGAGTTTGGTCTACATTTGAAACAATGCGGAATAGTTTCGCAACTCACGCCACCCGGAACACCACGGCGTAATGGTGTGCCCAAACATCGTAATCGTACTTTACTTGATATGGTGCGATTTATGATGTCTCTTACTGATTTACCGCTATCATTTTGGGGTTATGCTTTAGAGATGGCTGCATTCACGTTAAACAGGGCACCATCTAAATCCGTTGAGACGACGCCTTATGAACTATGGTTTGGCAAGAAACCAAAGTTGTCGTTTCTTAAAGTTTGGGGTTGCGATGCTTATGTGAAAAAGCTTCAACCTGATAAGCTCGAACCCAAATCGGAGAAATGTGTCTTCATAGGATACCCAAAGGAGACTGTTGGGTACACCTTCTATCACAGGTCCGAAGGCAAGACATTCGTTGCTAAGAATGGATCCTTTCTAGAGAAGGAGTTTCTCTCGAAAGAAGTGAGTGGGAGGAAAGTAGAACTTGATGAGGTAACCGTACCTGCTCCCTTATTGGAAAGTAGTTCATCACAAAAACCAGTTTTCTGTGACACCTACACCAATTAGTGAGGAAGTTAATGATGTTGATCATAAATCTTCAGATCAAGTTACTACCGAACCTCGTAGGTCAACCAGAGTAAGATCCGCACTAGAGTGGTACGGTAATCCTATTCTGGAGGTCATGTTACTTGACCAAGGCGAATCTACGAACTACGAAGAAGCGATGGTGAGCCTAGATTCCGCAAAATGGCTTGAGGCCATGAAATCTGAGATGGGATCCATGTATGAGAACAAAGTACGGACTTTGGTTGACTTGCCCGATGATCGGCAAGCCATAGAGAATAAATGGATCTTCAAGAAGAAGACTGACGCTGATAGTAATGTTACTGTCTACAAAGCTCGACTTGTTGCGAAAGGTTTTCGACAAGTTCAAGGAGTTGACTACGATGAGACTTTCTCACCCGTAGCGATGCTTAAGTCTGTCCGAATCGTGTTAGCAATTGCCGCATTTTATGATTATGAAATTTGGCAAATAGGTGTCAAAACTGCATTCCTGAATGGATTTCTGGAAGAAGAGTTGTATATGATGCAACCAGAAGGTTTTGTCGATCCAAAGGGAGCTAACAAAGTGTGCAAGCTCCAGCGATCCATTTATGGACTGATGCAAGCCTCTCGGAGTTGGAATAAACGTTTTGATAGTGTGATCAAATCATATGGTTTTATACAGGCTTTTGGAGAAGCCTGTATTTACAAGAAAGTGAGTGGGAGCTCTGTTGCATTTCTAATATTATATGTGGATGACATATTGCTGATTGGAAATGATATAGAATTTCTGGATAGCATAAAAGGATACTTGAATAAGAGTTTTTCAATGAAAGACCTCGGTGAAGCTGCTTATATATTGGGCATCAAAATCTATAGAGATAGATCAAGACGCTTAATTGGACTTTCATAAAGCACATACCTTGATAAAGTTTTGAAGAAGTTCAAAATGGATCAAGCAAAGAAAGGATTCTTGCCTGTGTTACAAGGTGTGAAGTTGAGTCAGACTCAATGCCCGACCACTGCAGAAGATAGAGAGAAAATGAAAAATGTTCCCTCTGCTTTAGTCATAGGCTCTATCATGTATGCAATGATGTGTACCAGACCTGATGTGTGCCTTGCTATTAGTTTAGCAGGGAGGTACCAAAGTAATCCAGGAGTGGATCGCTAGACATCGGTCAAGAACATCCTGAAATACCTGAAAAGGACTAAGGATATGTTTCTTGTTTATGGAGGTGACAAAGAGCTCGTCGTAAATGGCTACGTCGATGCAAGCTTTGACACTGATCCGGATGATTCTAAATCGCAAACCAGATACGTGTTTACATTGAACGGTGGAGATCTCAGTTGGTGCAGTTCTAAACAAAGCGTCGTGGCGGGATCTACGTGTGAAGCAGAGTACATAGCTGCTTCGGAAGCAGCAAATGAAGGAGTCTGGATGAAGGAGTTCATATCTGATCTAGGTGTCATACCTAGTGCATCGGGACCAATGAAAATCTTTTGTGACAATACTGGTGCAATTGCCTTGGCAAAGGAATCCGGATTTCACAAGAGAACCAAACACATCAAGAGACGCTTCAATTCCATCCGGAATCAAGTCCAGGTGGGAGACATAGAGATTTGCAAGATACATACGGATCTGAATGTTGCAGACCCGTTGACTAAGCCTCTTCCACGAGCAAAACATGATCAGCATCAAGACTCCATGGGTGTTAGAATCATTACTGTGTAATCTAGAATATTGACTCTAGTGCAAGTGGGAGACTGAAGGAAATATGCCCTAGAGGCAATAATAAAGTTATTATTTATTTCCTCATATCATGATAAATGTTTATTATTCATGCTAGAATTGTATTAACCGGAAACATAATACATGTGTGAATACATAGACAAACATAGTGTCACTAGTATGCCTCTACTTGACTAGCTCGTTGATCAAAGATGGTTGAGTTTCCTAACCATAGACTTGAGTTGTCATTTGATTAACGTGATCACATCATTAGGAGAATGATGTGATTGACTTGACCCATTCCGTTAGCTTAGCACTTGATCATTTAGTTCACTGTTATTGCTTTCTTCATGACTTATACATGTTCCTATGACTATGAGATTATGCAACTCCCGAATACCGGAGGAACACTTTGTGTGCTACCAAACATCACAACGTAACTGAGTGACTATAAAGGTGCTCTACAGGTGTCTCCGATGGGGTTCGTGGAGTTGGCATAGATCAAGAATAGGATTGGTCACTCTGATTGTCGGAGAGGTATCTCTGGGCCTTCTCGGTAATGCACATCACTATAAGCCTTGCAAGCAATGTGAATAATGAGTTAGCTGCGGGATGATGCATTACGGAACAAGTAAAGAGACTTGCCGGTAACGATGTTGAGCTAGGTATTGAGATACCAACGATCGAATCTCAAGCAAGTAACATACCGATGACAAAGGGAACAACGTATGTTGTTATGTGATACGTCTCCGTCGTATCTACTTTTCCAAACACTTTTGCCCTTGTTTTGGACTCTAACTTGTATGATTTGAATGGAACTAACCCATATTGACGCTGTTTTCAGCAGAATTGCCATGATGTTGTTTTATGTGCAGAAAACAAAAGTTCTCAGAATGACCTGAAACTCCACGAAATATCTTACAATAAATAATAAAAAATCCTCGCCAAAGATGAAGACCAGGGGGCCCACACCCTTCTCACAAGGGTGGGGGCGCGCCCCCCTACCTCGTGGGCCCCCTGGAGACCCCCCGACTCCAACTCCAACTCTATATAACTGCTTTCAGGGAGAAAAAAATAAGAGAGAAGAAATTATCACATTTTACGATATGGAGCCGCCGCCAAGCCCTAAAACCTCTCGAGAGGGCTGATCTGGAGTCCGTTCGGGGCTCCGGAGAGGGGGATTCGTCACTGTCGTCATCATCAACCATCCTCCATCACCAATTTCATGATGCTCACCGCCGTGCGTGAGTAATTCCATCGTAGGCTTGCTGGACGGTGATGGGTTGGATGAGATTCACCATGTAATCGAGTTAGTTTTGTTAGGGTTTGATCCCTAGTATCCACTATGTTCTGAGATTGATGTTGCTATGACTTTGCTATCTTAATGCTTGTCACTAGGGCCCGAGTGTCATGATTTCAGATCTGAACCTATTATGTTTTCATCAATATATGAGAGTTCTAGATCCTATCTTGCAAGTCTATAGTCACCTATTATGTGTTATGATCCGTTAACCCCGAAGTGACAATAATCGGGATACTTACCGGTGATGACCGTAGTTTGAGGAGTTCATGTATTCACTATGTGCTAATGGTTTATTCTGGTTCTCTATTAAAAGGAGGCCTTAATATCCCTTAGTTTCCATTAGGACCCCGCTGCCACAGGAGGGTAGGACAAAAGATGTCATGCAAGTTCTTTTCCATAAGCACGTATGACTATATTCGGAATACATGCCTACATTACATTGACGAATTGGAGCTAGTTCTGTGTCACCCTATGTTATGACTGTTACATGATGAACCGCATCCGGCATAATTATCCATCATTGATCCAATGCCTACGAGCTTTCCATATACTGGTTAACGCTTATTTACTTTCCTGTTGCTATTGTTACAATCACTACAAAACACCAAAAACATTACTTTGCTTTCATTACTCTTTTGTTACCGTTACCATCACTATCATATTACTTTGCTACTAAACACTTTGCTGCAGATACTAAGTTTTCAGGTGTGGTTGAATTGACAACTCAGTTGCTAATACTTGAGAATATTCTTTGGCTCCCCTTGTGTCGAATCAATAAATCTGGGTTGAATACTCTACCCTCGAAAGCTGTTGCGATCCCCTATACTTGTGGGTTATCAAGACTAATCTCTGGCGCCGTTGCCGGGGAGCATAGCTCTATTCTTTGAGTCACTTGGGATTTATATCTGCTGGACACTATGAAGTAATTGAGAGATTCAAAAACCAAGATCTATCCCTCAACCACGAGGGGAGGTAAGGAACTGCCATCTAGCTCTGCACTTGATTCACCTTATGTTATGAGTAAGCTTGCGACACCTATACCTGCTTCTGCTATTCGTTCTGATATGTCACATGTTTTTGATGATGCTACTTCTGCTATGCATGATACTTATGATGAAACTACCTCTATGCCTGATACTACTATGCCACTTAGTGATTTTCTAGAGGAACAACTTGCTAGGGCTAGGGAGATTGAAAATATTGAATCTGATTATGAAGATGAAAGTGATGATGAAGAATCACTTGTTATTCCTGAGGGTTATTTATTTGATCAAGATGCTTCTTTAGCTATTTTAGCCTGCAAAGATAGATATGAACTCAAAAGGTTATTAGCTAAATGGAATAAGCAATCTCCAAATGCTAGGATGAGACCTGACCCTGCTTTTGCTACTTCACCTATCTGTGTTGCTGATAAGGATTATGAATTCTCTGTTGATCCTGATATAATTACTTTGGTTGAATCTGATCCTTTTCATGGTTATGAATCTGAAACTGTTGTAGCACATCTTACTAAATTAAATGATATAGCCACCCTGTTCACTAATGATGAGAGATCTCGCTACTTTTATATCCTTAAAATATTTCCGTTCTCATTAAAGGGTGATGCTAAGATATGGTTTAATTCTCTTGATCCTGGTTGTGTGCGTAGTCCCCAGGATATGATTTATTACTTCTCTGCTAAATATTTCCCTGCTCATAAGAAACAAGTTGCTTTAAAGGAAATATACAACTTTGTGCAAATTAAAGAAGAGAGTCTCCCACAAGCTTGGGGGAGGCTTCTCAAGTTACTTAATGCTTTGCCTGATCATCCTCTTAAGAAAAATGAAATACTTGATATCTTTTATAATGGACTAACCGATGCTTCCAGAGATTACCTGGATAGTTGTGTTGGTTCTCTTTTCAGAGAAAGAACACCGGATGAAGCTGAAATCTTATTGAATAATATGTTGACAAATGAAAATAATTGGGCAGCTCCTGCTCCAATTAATGATCCTATTCCTAAACCAACTCCGAAGAAGAGAGGTGTTCTATTTCTCAGTCCTGAAGATATGCAAGAGGCAAAGAAATCTATGAAAGAAAAGGTATTAAAGCTGAAGATGTTAAGAATTTACCTCCTATTGAAGAAATACATGGTCTTAATTTACCGCCTAATGAAGAAATATATGATCTTAATCCTTTATTTACTGAAGAACCTCCAGACCTTGATAACCCGACACAGGTAGTAAAGGTAAATTCTCTCTATAGATATGATAAAGCTGAAATCCCTCCTACTAAAATTGCTAGTCAATGCTTGGATGAGTTTGATAATTTTATGTTTAAGCAAGAAGACTTCAATGCTTATTTTGGTAGACAATTAAAACAAGAAGCTGATATGATTAAATACTTGGGTGATTATATGGCTAATATTAGAGGTGAACTTAAACTTGTTAGCAAACATGCTTCTATGGTTACCACTCAAGTAGAACAAGTACTTAAAGCTCAAAAAGAATTGCTCAATGAGATGAATAGTAAGAAAAATGATTATGCTGTTAAAGTGGCTACTAGAACTGGTAGAATGACTCAGGAACCTTTGTATCCTAAAGGCCACCCTTGAGAATTGAGCAAGATTCTCAAAGAATTAAAATTGATGCACCTAGTTCTTCAAAAAAGAAGAAAAAGAAAAATGATAGAACTGTGCAAACTTCTAGTGAACCTATTGCTGAACCACCTGATAATCCAAATGATATTTCTATTTCTGATGTTGAAACTCAATCTGGTAATGAACATGAACCTAATGAAAATGTTAATGATGATGTTCATAATAATGCTCAACCTAGTAATGATAATGATGTAGAAACTGAACCTGTTGTTGATCTTGATAACCCACAATCAAAGAATCAACGTTATGATAAGAAAGACTTTGTTGCTAGGAAACATGGTAAAGAAAGAGAACCTTGGGTTCAAAAACCCTTGCCTTTTCCTCCCAAACCATCCAAGAAAAAGGATGATGAGGATTTTGAGCGCTTTGCTGAAATGATTAGACCTATATTTTTGCGTATGCGATTGACTGATATGCTTAAAATGAATCCTTATGCTAAGTACATGAAAGATATTGTTACAAATAAAAGAAAGATACCGGAAGCTGAAATTTCCACCATGCTTGCTAATTATACTTTTAAGGGTGGAATACCAAAGAAACTTGGGGATCCAGGAGTACCTACTATACCATGCTCCATTAAAAGAAACTATGTTAAAACTGCTTTATGTGATCTTGGAGCCGGTGTTAGTGTTATGCCTCTCTCTTTACATCATAGACTTGATTTGAATAAGTTGACACCTACTGAAATATCTTTGCAAATGGCTGATAAATCAACTGCTATACCTGTCGGTATTTGTGAGGATGTGCCTGTTGTGGTTGCAAACGTTACTATTTTAACGGACTTTGTTATTCTTGATATTCCCGAGGACGATAGTATGTCTATTATTCTTGGAAGACCTTTTCTTAATACTGCAGGGGCTGTTATTGATTGCAACAAAGACAATGTCACTTTTCATGTTAATGGTAATGAGCATACGGTACACTTTCCGAGGAAACAACCTCAAGTTCATAGTATCAATTCTATCGGAAAAATTCCATCGATTATATTTGGAGGTTTTGAATTTTCTCTTCCTACTGTCAAGAAGAAATATGATATACTTATTATTGGGGATGTGCATATCCCCGTTGAGGTAACCTAGTGTTATTCGAAATTTCTCCAGTTTCATGTTAATCGGAATGAGTTTGTTAACAAGACTTGATCAACCTTGTTAGTAGATTCCTTTTGACGAGCATGAGATGGATGAAACTAGAAGCACAACCTTATGTACCCTCTCTATACTTTCTGTTATTTAGTTGAAATAAAGTAAAAATAAATAATTTCCCGTCTGTTATCTGATTATCCGTGCAATATAAAAATACCTCGAAAATAAAAGTTCTCCAAATGCCCTAAAAATTAAATATGATTTTTTATAGAATATTTGAGGATTTATGGAACAAAGAACACACCAGGGGGGCCAACCACCTTGCCACGAGGGTGGAGGGCGCGCCCCCCTGCCTCGTGGGCCCACGGTGGCCCTCCTCCACTTATTCATGCACCCATCATCTTCTTCTTCCTCACACAAACACGAAAAACCAGCTCAAACCCGAGTCCAAGCTCGTTTTGCTGCCATTTTTTATCTCCTTGCTCAAAGCACCTCTCACAAAACTGCTTGGGGAGATTGTTCCTTGGTATGTGACTCCTCCATTGGTCCAATTAGTTTTTGTTCTAGTGCTTTATTCATTGCAAATTTGTGTTGCTTAGGTGACCCTGTTCTTGAGCTTGCATGTCAAATTTATATGGTCAAAAGTAGTTTTGATGCATGATATAGGCCCTAGGCACTTGTAGGAGTAGTTACTATCAATATTATTGAGTTTGGTTTACTTTTATTTTGAAGTTACTAAAATTTTCAGAATTTTTCCGAAAATGATGAGGAGATTATTGAGGGGATCATCGAGCCAAAGCTCGAAGGAAAAGGCACCGAAGCCTAAGTATAATTTGCCACGCACCGCGGAGGTTCGGACGTGTGAATGGACTTCTGAGGATTTCTTGAGAGCAGCCGAGATTTATGAAGATTTTCATGAGTTGGCTCATAATGCAGGCCTCACCACTTTCCTCCACGACCAATGCGATCAGTATCTCTTGCTCACAAATACCTTTGTGCAAAACTTTCATTTTCATTCTAGGAACTCACCACCTACGGTGGAGTTTCATTTATATGATGAGCATAAGGAGATGTCACTTTATGATTTCTGTCGGATTTGTTTAGTCCCTTTTGGGGGCAAGACAGAAGAATCATGATGATGTGGAGGGATTTATTAATACTATCACTGTAGGTGAAACTAGGAAGGTTTCCGATGCACGAATCACTAGCATACATTTTCCTGTTTTACGTTACTTTGCATTATTTGCTAGTCGTTGCTTAATTGGTCGCGGAAACTGTGGAAACCTTATTATCCCTGATATTATTATTTTGCTCCAAGGTTTATACAGTGATAACACTTTAGTATGGGCGGCATTATTGCTAGACGGTTAAGTATGAACCGTACTAAGGGTCCCATCTTTGGAGGCATCTATGCTACATGCCTAGCTGCACATTTTAACATACCTATTAGGCATGCTACGAAGGAAGAAAAAGTGTTGCCTCGTGTTTATTTAGATTATAAAAGTATGGTGGCACATGATTTTATTGTTAAGAATAGGGCAGGAGAGCTTAAATATCAATTGTTCTTTAATAAACATCATCCTGAGACTATTACCTTGCCTGCTCCTACTTTGTTTGATTTGACTGTAGGCAAGTACCTTGTTCCGTTGACGGCTATCCACGCCTACTGGAACCCTACACCAGCCGAGGAGCCAGAACCGGAACCACAATTTGATCCTTCACGATAGTCTAACTATCAGTGGGATCTGGAAATGATTGCCAGCCAGTGGCAATCGGAGCCTTCTTCTTCCTCATCACAGTACAACCCCAACAACTATTATTATGGATATCAGCCAGGCCAGCCGTGGCCATAGACCAACTTAGGCCAAAATCCTAAGCTTGGGGGAGTATGTATTTCTCACCGACATTACATTTATGTTCACACACACTCATTGCTAAATGTCGGTGCTCATACTTTTTCATTGTATCATCCATGCTAGTTTATTTTCTTTTATGCTTTCTTCTTGTGTGATTAATAAACCTTAAGAAAAACCAAAAAATTAGTTGTAGCTTTTAATTAATTTACTTTCCATGCTTGTAGTAGTAATTAAAAAGAAAACCCAAAAATATTTCCTGTTCTTCTTTTGCTTGTTGGGAGCTTTCCCGTGTAAATAGTTTTATTTCTTTTCTTTTCTTTGAGGGTCAGTAGGAGAAGACCATGATTAAATTGCTGAAATGGCTCTTATATGCATTAATGTTGATTTAACTAAGAGCCCATGTTGCTTTGTCTTCTCCTATTTATTGAATGCTCGCAGATTCCAGCTTAGTCCAATGCATGTGCACTCTTATTATTATTCACATCGTTCGGTCGTGCAAGTGAAAGGCAATTATGATGATATATGATGGACTGACTGAGATGAGAAAAGTTGGTATGAACTCAACCTCTTTTGTTTTTGTAAATATGATGAGTTCATCGTTCTTGATTGAGCTTGTTATGAATAAACATGTTTGCAATGACAATTAGAGATCATAGTTGCTTGTGCCATGCTTGATTAGCTATGAGTTATAATGGTTTACCTTGCGTGCCAACATGCTATTAAAATGGTTATGATGTGGTATGATAGGGTGGTATCCTCCTCTGAATGATTTAAGTGACTTGACTTGGCACATGTTCACGCATGTAGTTGAAACAAATCAACATAGCCTTCACGATATTTATGTTCATGGTGGATTATATCCTACTCATGCTTGCATCCGATGTTTATTAATTTTAATGCATGTACATGGCTATTGTCGCTCTCTAGTTGGTCGCTTCCTAGTCTTTTGCTAGCCTTCACATGTACTAAGCGGGAATACTGCTTGTGCATCCAAACTCCTTAAACCCCAAGTTATTCCACATGAGTCCACTATACCTTCTATATGCGGTATCTACCTGCCGTTCCAAGTAAATTTGTATGTGCCAAACTCTAAACCTTCAAATAATCATCATGTTTTGTATGCTCGAATAGCTCATGTATCAACTAGGGCTGTCTGTATCTTCCATGTTAGGCGGGTTATTCTCAAGAGGAGTGGACTCCGCTCCTCACTCACGAGATAAAGGGCTAGTCACCGAGATGCCCAGTCCCATGCTTTATGCAAACTAAATCAAAATAATTGCAAACAAAACTCCCCCTGGGACCTGATGTATGTTGGAGGCACTCGTTGTTTCGAGCAAGCCATGGATTGATGTTTGTTGGTGGAGGGGGAGTATAAACTTTACCATTCTGTTTGGGAACCGCCTATAATGTGTGTAGCATGGAAGATATCGCCATCTCTTGGTTGTTATGTTGACAATGAAAGTATACCGCTCAAAATATTATTCACCTCTATTTCAAAACCGAGCTCTGGCACCTCTACAAATCCCTGCTTCCCTCTGCGAAGGGCCTATCTATTTACTTTTATGTTGAGTCATCACCCTCTTATTAAAAAGCACCAGTTGGAGAGCACCGTTGTCATTTGCATTCATTACTGTTAATTTATATTGGGTGTGACTATGATTGGATCTCTTTTACCATGAATTACAATGTCTAGTCAGTCCATGATCTTTAAAGGTGCTCTGCATTTATGTTTTGCGGTCTCAGAAAGGGCTAGCGAGATACCATCTTGTTATATCATATTATGATTGTTTTGAGAAAGTGTTGTCATCCGAGATTTATTATTATGGCTTGCTAGTTGATTATGTTATTGATATGAGTAATCATGATACCTGAGAATTATTGCAAATGTGGTTAGTTATAATCTTTGCTGAAAACTTGAATGCTAGCTTGACATATTTACAAACAACAAGAGCATACAGAGTTTGTAAAACTTTTTCTTTATTTCTTTCAGTTTGTCAACTAAATTGCTTGAGGACAAGCAAGGGTTTAAGCTTGGGGGAGTTGATACGTCTCTGTCGTATCTACTTTTCCAAACACTTTTGCCCTTGTTTTGGACTCTAACTTGTATGATTTGAATGGAACTAACCCGGAGTGACGATGTTTTCAGCAGAATTGCCATGATGTTGTTTTATGTGCAGAAAACAAAAGTTCTCGGAATGACCTGAAACTCCATGAAATATCTTACAATAAATAATAAAAAAAATCCTCGCCAAAGATGAAGACCAGGGGCCCACACCCTTCTCATGAGGGTGGGGGGCGCCCCCCCCTAGGGCGCGCCCCCCTACCTCGTGGGCCCCTTGGAGACCCCCCCCCCCCCGACTCCAACTCCAACTCTATATATCTGCTTTCGGGGAGAAAAAAATAAGACAGAAGAAATTATCGCGTTTTACGATACGGAGCCGCCGCCAAGCCCTAAAACCTCTCGGGAGGGCTGATCTGGAGTCCGTTCGGGGCTCCGGAGAGGGGGATTCGTCGTCGTCGTCATCATCAACCATCCTCCATCACCAATTTCATGATGCTCACTGCCGTGCATGAGTAATTCCATCGTAGGCTTGCTGGACAGTGATGGGTTGGATGAGATTCACCATGTAATCGAGTTAGTTTTGTTAGGGTTTGATCCCTAGTATCCACTATGTTCTGAGATTGATGTTGCTATGACTTTGCTATGCTTAATGCTTGTCACTAGGGCCCGAGTGCCATGATTTCAGATCTGAACCTATTATGTTTTCATCAATATATGAGAGTTCTAGATCCTATCTTGCAAGTCTATAATCACCTATTATGTGTTATGATCCGTTAACCCCGAAGTGACAATAATCAGGATACTTACCGGTGATGACCGTAGTTTGAGGAGTTCATGTATTCACTATGTGCTAATGCTTTGTTCCGGTTCTCTATTAAAAGGAGGCCTTAATATCCCTTAGTTTCCATTAGGACCCCGCTGCCACGGGAGGGTAGGACAAAAGATGTCATGCAAGTTCTTTTCCATAAGCACGTATGACTATATTCGGAATACATGCCTACATTACATTGACGAATTGGAGCTAGTTCTGTGTTACCCTATGTTATGACTGTTACATGATGAACCGCATCCGGCATAATTATCCATCATTGATCCAATGCCTATGAGCTTTCCATATACTGGTTTACGCTTATTTACTTTCCCGTTGCTATTGTTACAATCACTACAAAACACCAAAAACATTACATTGCTTTCATTACTCTTTTGTTACTGTTACCATCACTATCATATTACTTTGCTACTAAACACTTTGTTGCAGATACTAAGTTTTCAGGTGTGGTTGAATTGACAACTCAGCTGCTAATACTTGAGAATATTCTTTGGCTCCCCTTGTGTCAAATCAATAAATTTGGGTTGAATACTCTACCCTCGAAAGCTGTTGCGATCCCCTATACTTGTGGGTTATCATTATGTGGTTTGACCGATAAAGATCTTCGTAGAATATGTAGGAACCAATATGAGCATCCAGGTTCTGCTATTGGTTATTGACTGAAGACATGTCTCGGTCATGTCTACATAGTTCTTGAACCCGTAGGGTCCGCACGCTTAAAGTTCTGTGACGATCGGTATTATGAGTTTATATGTTTTGATGTACCAAAGGTAGTTTGGAGTCCCGAATATGATCACGGACATGACGAGGAGTCTCGAAATGGTCGAGACATAAATATTGATATATTGGAAGCCTGCATTTGGACATCAGAAGAGTTCCGGGGGAAATCGGGATTTTACCAGAGTGCTGGAGGGGTTACCGGAACCCCCCGGGGGTTAATGGGCCTTGTTGGGCCCTACTGGAGAGAGAGGGGCCAGCCAGGGCAGGCCGCGCGCCCCCTCCCCCTCTGGTCCGAATTGGACTAGGAAGGGGGGCGGCGCCCCCCTTTCCTTCTCCCCCTTCCTTTCCCCCTCCTAGTATGAGTAGGAAAGAGGGGGGTCCTACTCCTACTAGGAGGAGGACTCCTCCTCCTGGCGCGCCCTACAGGGCTGGCCGGCCTCCCCCCTTGCTCCTTTATATACGGGGGCAGGGGCACCCTAGGACACACAAGTTGATCATTGATCTCTCCCAGCCGTGTGCGGTGCCTCCCTCCACCATAATCCACCTCGGTCATATCGTAGCGGTGCTTAGGTGCAGCCCTGCGTCGGTAGCTTCATCAACATTGTCACCACGACGTCATGCTGACGAAACTCCCCCTCGAGCTCTACTAGATCGTGAGTTCGCGGGACGTCACCGAGCTGAACGTGTGCTGAACGCGGAGGTGCCATACGTTTGGTACTGAGGATCGGTCGATCGTGAAGACGTACGACTACATCAACCGCGTTGTCATAACGATTCCGCTTAACGGTCTACGAGGGTACGTGGACGACACTCTCCCCTCTCGTTGCTATGCATCACCATGATCTTGCGTGTGCGTAGGATTTTTTTTGAAATTACTATGTTCCCCAACACTTATGATTGGAACTCTAGGAAGCATCTGCAACTACTAAAGATCATTAAGGTAAAACCCAACCATAGCATTAAAGCATCAAGTCCCCTTTATCCCATACGCAACAACCCCCTTACTCGGGTTTATGCTTCTGTCACTCAAGCAACCCACTATAAGCGAATCATGAACGTATTTCAACACCCTACAGCGGGAATCCCTCACGCTTGCATGACACGGAGGGCACAATAGGACAACACCAAAATAAAACATACAACACGTACCAATCTAGATCATCAATCAACCCAAAGACAAAGGATATCTACTCAAAACATCATAGGGTGGCAACACATCATTGGATCATAATATGTGCCATAAAGCACCATGCTCAAGTATAGATTACAACGGGGTGCGGGAGAGTGGACCGTCTAAAAGAGATGATGATGGTGATATTGATGAAGACGATCACCGCGGCGATGATTCCCGTCCTGATGGCACTCCGGCGCCACCGAGAGAGAGGAGGAGAGGCTCTCCCCCTTGTGCTTCCTCCTCCATGGCCTCCCCCTGGATGGGGAGAGGTTCCCTCTGGTCCTTGGCCTTCATGGTGATGATGGCCCCTCCGGGATCCTCCTCCATGCCCTCCGGTGATGATGGCCCCCTCCGCCAGGGTGCCAAAGAGGGCCTAGATTGAGTTCTCGTGGCTACAGAGGCTTGCGGTGGCGGAACTTCCAATCTAGGTTATTTTCTGGGGTTTCTGTATTTATAGGAATTTTTGGCGTCGGTTTCACGTCAGGGGGGTCTCCGAGTCGTCCACGAGATAGCGGCCCACACCCAGGGGGTGGGGCGTGCCCCCCACCCTCGTGGACAGCCCGAGACTCTTCTAGCCCAACTCTTTTACTCCGGGGGCTTCTTTTGGTCCATAAAAAATCGTCAAAAATTGGCACGTCAATTGGACTCCGTTTGGTATTCCTTTTCTGTAAAACTCAAAAACAAGGAAAAAACAGAAACTGGCACTGGGCTCTAGGTTAATAGATTAGTCCCAAAAATCATATAAAATAGCATATAAATGCATATAAAACATCTAAGATGGATAATATAATAGCATGAATACTTCATAAATTATAGATACGTTGGAGATGTATCACCGACCGCGCGGGCGAAAATGGGTCCGCGCGTTGGGCGCACTGCCGACCCAAACAAAAAACAGTGCGAACGACGAGCGGGCGGCGTGTCCGTTTGGGTCAGCGCATTGGAGTTGCTCTTATTTTGAGACGGAGAGAGTAAATCTTAGAGCATCTCTAACCGATGGATTATAATTTAGGCCTCGATATGGCCTCATATCTTTTAACTCCTTATATTTACCCCTCTATAAATTTGCGGTTTCTAACCAAACCCTAAAACTCCTTGAAATAATTAACACAAATTATTTTACTTTTGGGCCATGGAGTTAAACTTCACTACTCAATTACTTCATTAAATGACATTTGGTCACATACTTCATCAGTTCTTCGCTAAGAGAAAACTAATCCAAAGGAAACTACAAGTAAAATTACACACTTCAATAAAAACACCCCTTTCTTCACTACCTAATACGGGGTTGCCTGATCTTCATGAAGGATCTGTTCGGCAAAGTAAATCAGCGCCACCTGAAGGGTACGAAGAAAACCCTCAATCCTGGCCAATAACGTTGTCGGGTAAAAATAACTAGTGCAACATGACGAGACCGAAGCCAACTATTTGATACACAACAATCAACAAGTATTCGCCCAACCACCCTCTAAGTTTTCAATACACACAACCATGCAAGAAGTTTGAAGCATGAACTGGTCATCACGCTCAACAGCTACTGTTGTAAAATCACAAAGTGAGTTTACTCTCTCACAAGGCAAGATTACAAGAGCTAAGGGGGAAGTGAACTCTAAAATAAGATTATGATTTCACTTAGCTAACCTATGATGAACCAAATTGCGAAAGAGTTGTGGATAAAGTGGGAAGGAGTATTTATACTAGAAACAACCCTCCTAGCTTAGGAGTGAAACCATTCCAAAATAGGGGCTCAAATTCATGCTAAATAGCAGGGAAAGGGAGCAAACACATTGAGCCTCGTGTAACAATTATTGCTATGGTCAATTTGCATTGGAACTCTCATATCCTTTGACTCAGGACTCCAAATGATGCACCGTTTGATTTTCTTGAAAGTAAATGATGTCTACTATGTAACTTTATTTCTTGTAGACTCTGTTGGGTCTTCAAGCATAGAGTTTTGTACGACAGTAGCAAGTTTCTCTCAAGTGGATGATCTAGATTTATCAATCTGTGGGAGGCGTAGGATGAAGATGGTCTCTCTCAAACAACCTTACAATCAAATACAAAAAACTCTTATGTCCCTAACACACCCAAATACAATGGAAAAATTTATAGGTGTACTAGTTCGGCGAAGAGATGTTGATACAAGTGTAACATGGAAGTAGATATAAGTTTTTGTAATCTGAAAATATAAAAATAGCAAGGTAGCAAGTAACAAAAGTGAGCACAAACGGTATTGCGATGCTTGAAAGCAAGGCCTGGGGTTCATACTTTCACTAGTGAAATCTCTCAACAGTGCTAACATAATTGAATCATATAACAATCCCTCAACAAGCGACAAAGAATAACTTCAAAGTTCTTATCTAGTGGAGAACATAAGATGAAATTGTTGTAGGGTACGAAACCACCTCAAAAAGTTACATTTTCCGATCAATCTATTGAGTCATCCCTATAAGTGTCATAAACAACACTAGAGTTCGTACTAAAATAACACCATATGATACACATCAACCAACTGTAATGTCACCTAGATACTTCAATGTCACCACAAGTATCCTTGATTATTCGATATGCATCAAACAAGTTTAGATTCATAATATTCAATCCAACATAAAGAACTTCAAAGAGTGCCTCAAAGTTTCTACCGGAGAAAGTATGATGAAAACGTGCATCAACCCCTATGCATAGATTACCCCAATGTCATGATAATCCGCAAGTTGAATACCAAAACATATATCAAGTGAATTAATAGAATACCCCATTTTCACCACGGATATCCACATGCAAGACATACATCAAGTGTTTTCAAATCCAAAAAGTATACAATCCGATAATAGTGAAATCTTAAAAGTAAAAATTCAATTCATCACAACAAGGTAGATAGAGAGAAACACCATATGATCTGGCTATATTAACAAAGCAAGTGGATGACGTGCGCCACTGTAGGATAGGTTTAGGGTCGGAAAATTTCTTAATGAAAAATGTTGTAAAAAATTTCATCTGTTTATATAAAAATTCACCATGTTTGCATGAATTTCGTCCAGTTAGTTGAAACTTGGTTCGAAATGTATGCGAGCAGCGTTAGATGGCCGACTCCCGCATCCGAATCCACGGACAGATGCGGCAGCAAATTTGCGGGTCAGGAAATGTCCTAAGACAAAAGCCGCTCCTGAACCCCGCAAAAAAACTGCTAATGAGTAGCATGTCACTGCAAAAAAGAGTAGTCCGCACTGCTTAACACACGTGCCAGAATTATATTTTCTGATAGGCATCGTTCGACCAGCCCAAATTTCGGTCGGTCACTGCGCCCATCGCACAATCTAGTTTTTTTAAACCATACAATTCCTTAGTCAACCTTATAGAAAACGTTGCAGAAAAAAGCAGAGGAGAAAAAAGAAAGGGGAAAGATACCAACGCCATGCTCGTCCTCGGCCCCCCACGATCCGCGCTCGCCGAACCTTACCTGTTTGCCTCGCCGCAGACGCTCACGGTCGATGCTCGCCGCCGCTACTCACAACAAAAAGGTTGTTGACCGTAGCAACTTTTTCTTTCGCCTCCGTGTTGCATCCATGGTAGCTCTGCGGCGCCGACCGCAACACTGCCCCTCGCCGGTTGTGCCCACCGCCGGTTGCAGCACCAATGGCGACAGCGGACTTGTTCGCAGACAAAGCCGATGGTAGCAAAAAAAATGTTGGTTCCATAAAAAATCGAAGCCAGTGAAAGCAAAATTGGGGATGGTTCCAGTAAAAACAAAAGAAAGTGTTAGTAAAAATGATTGCTGAGTTCGAGCAAAAATCGAAGCCAGTTATAGAAAAATTAGGTCTGGTCCAGGAAAACCAAGATAGTAGTAGCAAAAAAGGATGCTAGTTCCAGCTTTCCTATGCACTGGTCCCAGCACCAATAGACACCGGTTCTAGCACCGCTCGTAGTATAACTCGCTAGGACGTAGCAGCGCTCAATGCCGGAGTTGGAACCGGCCAGTGGAGGAGCTGCAACCGCCAGGGAGTAGAGCTGCATCCAGCAAGGGCAAAGTTGGAACCTGCGAATGACGGAGCTGCAACCATTAGGCCAGAGTTGCATCCGTTTTGGGGTGGAGCTGGAACCAGCTAGTGGCAGAGCTGCAACCGCGGCCAGAGTAGAGTTGCAATCGGTGAGTGGCGAAGCTGGAATGGGCTAGGTGTCCTCCTCTGCAGATGTGCGTCTTCCCCCTTCGTCACACGATGACCTGTTGGTTAAAGCATTGCGACACCGTGGTTGTAGCTCCGCGACCTGTTGGTTGTAGCACACCACGCATCGGTTGGCGGTGGCCGGCTAACAACAGAGCGGCTGGTCAGGGCTTGAAGCAGCGCGCGGCGGCTCAAAAGAGGGAGATTGACGAAGTAGAGATTAGTCAACGTGCGGGAGACATCTACTATCTACTACCCCTATAAAAGGAAGAGAGGGGCAGATCCAAACAATCACATCCATCCATCATCAAGATCTAATGGCTCTTAATCCTCTGATGTTTAACGCTGCAAGCCACACATTAAGCCCACTAACCCATCGATCGCTAACCCTCACCACCGTTAGAAAAAAACGCTGCAAACACGACTTTCGCCCCAACGGATGCCACAACACGACCACACGACCTCTCGCCCCAACTCCCCCCCCCGCCGCGCTGTTCCTCCTCTCGCCCCTGGAGGGAGCCGCCGCCCCCCGTCGCTCCTCCCTTCGCCGCGGGAGAGAGTCGCTGCCCCCGCCGTTCCTCCTCGCCGCGGGGAGCCGCCGCCCCCTGTCGTTCCTCCCTTCGCCGCGGGAGAGAGCCGACGCACCCTTCACCGCGGGAGTTGATGCCCTCATCCATCTGCATAGCCCCGGCTTCTTCTCCTCCGCTCCGAGGCCGTACGCGCCCTTGATTTGGACAGCAGTACCACCTGGCGCATCACCTTCTTGCGCCTCCCACATCGGCCTCCATGGTCGTTCTCCTCTGTACCCAATCTCTGTCTATAAGCTCCATGTGCATCAGTAGGATTGAGCCGGCGATCTAGATCGAGCAGGTCACAGGAGCTTGCCGGTAACACCACATCTTTGATCTGGTTTGTAGGCATGCGTGTGTATGATCTGGTTTGTAGGCATGCGTGTGTATGATTAGTTTCATCGGCCGCACGGCAGACGGCGTTGCAGTAACACGATGCATCACGCATTGAACGGAACTGTAAGGCGACGAGGCCACACGCGTGTGCACATACCGGCGTCAGAGGCACGGTGGCAAGCAGCGGAGAGGGCATCCGGCAAGGCAGCCACCAGGTTCTCCATCTCCTCTTGAATTATGCTAATTATCTTGGCCATTTATTCATCTGCTACTAACGGAAATCAAACAACAACGTCCATGTCACCATCTCCCCCGTATACCTTGTACTGAACACCAAACACCACTGACTTTGATTCAGTACGGTCATTAGTCTTGCCTAATTCTCTAGATCAAAGCATTGTGCTATACTGCTTCCCAGCGTGGAAACAAAAACTTTTATATATTACAATTCCTTTGCTATTTCTCAGTATCTATTTTCTGAATCCCAGTTTTTGTTTGATTATTAATCGATGAGGCAAAAGCATATGCTTCTGTTTCGAAATCATAGTTTTGTTTTTCAAAAACATATAAAAGCTTGAGAAGTGTGCAGAGCATCCAAATGCAACAACAAAATTCAGGTAAAATATTCCTCTAATCCTCTTCCAAGATATTGTGTCTTTGCTAACTTGATGACCGCATGCTAACAGTCAGTTGTTGCTAATAGCCGAGGAGGAAGGGCAGGGGCCCGGCAGCCTCAATGGTGGCCCTCCAGAGGCCATGGTATTCTGCGAGAGGCGGTGCATGGCGCCGATGCCAGTCTATGGGGTTGCGGCAACTTAGCTGCGGCAGCTCGGTTGTTTGGATACGTTTGGATTGCCGGCCAAAGGTTGAGCATTTTGGGTACGTTTGGATCACCACCAAACCTGGTCTTACAAAATATTGGCATGAAATTATGAACATTTGAGCATTTTGAACTTGTTGGATCCTTAGTTCTTAAACTTTGAACACGATTGATCATCTGTCATTTTTGTTGATTAGAGCTTGAAATTGCATCCATCCATCTTGTTGGCAGTACATGTATTAGACTGACGAGGCAACAAAGCTGATGCATGCTGTATATTAAGTCTGATGTTATTACCTTGAATAATATATGTATAAACTATGTCGACTGAAAATTCAGTTAGTCTGGCTTGCAACGATAGTATTATAAGTTCCATTGCATGTCATACTCCAGTAACATATATCGAATTAGCACATGGAGCTTATAGACAGAGATTGGGTTTAATACTTGCATGCATGTAGTCATAATGACACTGTGCTACTTCCTTTCCATTCCTTCCTTGCATGTATGCAGACGTATTAATGAATCCGGTTAATGAAAAGAAAAATTGGCTTTCAAAGCAGTCATTAAATTTTACCTTAGTACCTGCAATCTGAATTTGTTTCCTTGTATAAGGGAATTGTAACGCCCTGAGACCGATGTGCTAGGTGTCCTCCAGTTATTCATTGTTGTTGCCTTGTCATTGCTTGCATGTCATGCATTGCATATCATGTCATCATGTGCATTTCATTTGCATACATGTTCGTCTCATGCATCCAAGCATTTCCCCGTTGTCCGTTTTGCATCCCGGCGCTCCGTTCTCCTCCGGTGGTCATTTCTACCTCTTTTTCGTGTGTGGGGTTAAACATTTATGGATTGGACCGAGACTTGCCAAGCGACCTTGGTTTACTACCGGTAGACCGCCTATCAAGTTTCGTGCCATTTGGACTTCGTTTGATACTCCAACGGTTAACCGAGGGACCAAAAAGGCCTCGTGTGTGTTGCAGCCCAACACCCTTCCAATTTGGCCCAAAACCCACCATAACCCTCTCCATCATCTAGATCGTTCGATCACGATCGCGTGGCCGAAAACCACACCTCATTTGGACTCTCCTAGCTCCCTCTACCTATAAATATGTGGCTCTCCCCGAATTTTTCGCGCAGTCCAAACCCTAGCTTCTTCCCACTCCGCCGCCGGACATGTCCGCGCCCGCCGGACGCGTCCAGCCTCCACCTCACTCCGGCCAACCAGAGCTCACCACGTCGCCTTCCCCGCCGCCACAACCAATCGCACTACGCCACCTCAGCCGCGCCTCTCTCTCCTCTCTGCCGCGGCCCGCGCAGCCCACCGCGGGCCCGCCCGGCCCGAACCCCGTCGCCCCGCGCCTATAGCTCGCCGCCGCCTAGCGCCGCCCGTCCGTGCCCGCCACCGCCATCTCTGCCTCCGCGCCACCATGTGCGCCGCTGCTCCTGCCCGGACGCCGGCGCGCGTCTCGGCAGCCGCGCCGCTCGGATCCCCCGCAGCTCACCGCGAGGAGCTCCGCCGCCGCCTCGCCAAGTCACCGGCGCCGCCCTCCGCCGTCGCCTAGCTCGCCGCCGGCCGGATCCGACCAGATCCGGGCCGGGACGGCCTCCCCGCGCCTCCCTGTGCCGCTCCTGCCTCAACTCCGGCGAAGGCCCGGCCCCGCCTCGATCTGCATGCACCCGGGTCAAAACCCTAGATTTGGAGGTGGTATTTTTCGTCCAAGTCCCAGATTCCCAGATTCAAATGCCCATGTTCATCGCATCGTAACTTTGCATCCTAGATCCGTTTTGGGCATATAGCATATCAAAATGTTCATCTCAGAGAGCATATCATTTCATCTCATTGCATCATTTTCATTTGAGTTCATTTTGATGCCCGAAATGCTGTTGGAAGAGTGCTATTTGAGTTAATTGTCAGATCTGCTGCATCAATTAGTTATTTGTCATTTTTGCCATGATTATTGTGTGCATGTTATGCCCCTGAGCTCTACATGAGTTTTGTTATATGCCATGCCATCTTTCCAGAGGTGCTTACCATGTATTTTTGTGACATGTGTGGTGACTAGCACAAGCTTGCAAAGTGGTGCATTCGTTAATGCTGATTTCAGGGACTTAGCAATTCCACTAAGTCCTTGACCTGTTTTTATCAATATGCCATATGTTCATATTGTTTCCTAGTGATCCGTGCCTTTTTTGAGGATGATCAGTAAGGATGATTTGTTAATCTTGTGGTGCTCTATCCATCCATGTCTTTGTTTGCAATTATGGAGCACCCTAGCTTGAGTCAATCAAGCTCTACTTTTGCTATTTCGTGAATCTGGGCAGATTGTCTACTTGTTAGCAATTTTGTCGAGGAAGTTGTTGTTGATCCGTGCATGCCATGTTATTGTTCTTGCCATGTCTAGCTTTTATTATGTGTATTCTTGATGGATGTATGCTTAGATTGTCATGCCTTGCTCTGTAGAGAGTGCATCGAGCTCGTAAACATGCCTACTTGATATCTGATTTGCATGCTCCGGTTTTTCACTAAGTCTGTGATCTGATTATGTTTTTGCCATGTTCACATGCTTGCAATTGTATTTTCTGATTCCTTTTTGGCTCAAGGTCACTAAGGGACTTTTGTTAAGCTCCTTTAGTAGCTCCATGCCATGCCTTGCTTTTCCATGTTAAGTTCCTGTATCATATAGTTTTCATGCTCCAAAGTGCTACCTGATCTGAAATTCTAGGCTTGTGTTAATTTCACTAAGTCTGAAACCTGTTTACCAATTGCACTTTTGCCATGCCTGTTTGAACCTGTTAATGGATGAATTGGCCGTAGCTCAGTGTTCATCTTTTGTTAAGCATCATGAGTGGATCCCTGCCATGTATTTTGTTGCCATGTTTGAGTGCTGTAGCATGTTTGTCTTGATGCTTTTAGATGGCTACTTGCTGTTTATCGCAGACCGGTGCCATATTTGTTTTGCTTGCCATTTCCAAACCGTGCATCCGATTCCGGTGATCTTTATATCGATTTCAACCGAAATCACCTCACCTTTCCAGTGGCACTCTTGGATTTCCAAGTTGAGGCCAGGTTCCATCATTCCTTTGCAAATCATGCATATGCATCGCATACCGCATCTCACATATCATACCATGTTCATGTGTTGGTTGTTTACTATGTTGTGTGTTTCTTTCCGGTGTTTGCTTCTTCGGGTTGGTTCTGATAACGTAGCGTTTGTGAGGACCCGTTCGTCTACGTCCGCTTGTCTTCTTCATGGACTCGTTCTTCTTCCTTGCGGGATTTCAGGCAAGATGATCATATCCTCGAAATCACTTCTATCTTTGCTTGCTAGTTGCTCGCTCTTTTGCTATGCCTATGCTGCGATACCTACCACTTGCTTACCATGCCTCCCATATTGTTGAACCAAGCCTCTAACCCACCTTGTCCTAGCAAACTGTTGTTTGGCTATGTTACCGCTTTGCTCAGCCCCTCTTATAACGTTGTTAGTTGCAGGTGAAGATTGAAGTTTGTTCCTTGTTGGAACATGGAGATGTTGTTCCTTGTTGGAACATGGTTACTTGTTGGGATATCATAATATCTCTTATTTAATTAATGCATCTATATATTTGGTAAAGGGTGGAAGGCTCGGTCTTATTCCTGGTGTTTTGTTCCACTCTTGCCGCCCTAGTTTCCGTCATATCGGTGTTATGTTCCCGGATTTTGCGTTCCTTACGCGGTTGGGTTATAATGGGAACCCCTTGACAGTTCGCCTTGAATAAAACTCCTCCAGCAAGGCCCAACATTGGTTTTACCATTCGCCACCTAGCCTTTTCTTTCCCTTGGGTTCTGCAGACTCAAGGGTCATCTTTATTTTAACCCCCCCGGGCCAGTGCTCCTCTGAGTGTTGGTCCAACTGGGCGATGTCCGAGGCTACCAGGGGCAACTCTGGGCTGGCTTACCCGACGTCTTGCTCATCCGGTGTGCCCTGAGAACGAGATATGTGCAGCTCCTATCGGGATTTGTCGTCACATCTGGGTGGCTTTGCTGGTCTTCTTTTACCATTGTCGAAATGTCTTGTAACCGGGATTCCGAGTCTGATCGGAATGTTGCTGGATTTATCGGCACATTCGGGCGGTGTTGCTGGATTTGTTTTAACTTGTCGAAGTTGTCTTGTAGAACCGGGATACCGAGTCTGATCGGAATGTCTCGGGAGAAGGTATATCCTTCGTTGACCGTGAGAGCTTGTCATGGGCTAAGTTGGGACTCCCCTGCAGGGATTTGAACTTTCGAAAGTTGTGCCCACGGTTATGGGCAGATGGGAATTTGTTAATGTCCGGTTGTAGAAAACCTGAAGTTGACCTTAATTAAAATGCATCAACCGCGTGTGTTACCGTGATGGTCTCTTTCCGGCGGAGTCCGGGAAGTGAACACGGTGTTGGAGTTATGCTTGACGTAGATTGTTCTAGGATCACTTCTTGATCATAGTTTCTCGACCGTGCTTTGCCTTCTCTTCTCACTCTCTTTTGCGTATGTTTAGCCACCATATATGCTAGTCGCTTGCTGCAGCTCCACCTCATACCTTTACCTTTCCCATAAGCTTAAATAGTCTTGATCGCGAGGGTGCGAGATTGCTGAGTCCCCGTGGCTCACAGATACTTCCAAAACCAGCTTGCAGGTGCCGATGAGTCCGTGCAGATGACGTAACCAAGCGCAGGAGGAGCTCGATGAAGATCTTGTCCTTTGTGTTGTTTCGTTCTAGTTGATCAGTAGTGGAGCCCACTTGGGATCGATCGGGGACCTTGTCGCATTTGGGGTTCTTCTTTTATTTTGGCTCCGTAGTCGGACCTTGATTGTATTTGGATGATGTAATGCTTTATTCATGTACTTGTGTGAAGTGGCGATTGTAAGCCAACTATGTATCTTTTCCCCTATTGTATTACAAGGGTTGTTTGCGAAGATTACCTCACTTGCGACATTGCTTTCAATGCGGTTATGCCTCTAAGTCGTGCTTCGACACGTGGGAGATGTAGCCGCATCGAGGGCGTTACAGGAATGGAGGGAGTATCTTTTGTTGACTCATCACTTAAACTCTGAATTTCAGTACCAAACCACACACATACCAATATATGTTGCCAAATGTTCTGAAGTCTTTTGGCTTCAACCAAAATGGAAACCTATGATTTTGCCAGAAAAAGGTAGGTGACATGGCTACAACCAAACAACGGAGACTTTCCAATATTTGGGTCATGCCCTTGGTTTGGCGATGCCAAATTTTGGCAATGCTGCATGGGGCACAAACCAAACATACCCACTATTATTCCATGTCTAGATGTAAACTGAATTTTTGATGTCTTGTTCTTTGGGTTTTGATTGTTCTCTTAACAAATAGGACGAGAATCATGCAGGCCAATGAATTTTAAAGAATCTTACCATCGCTTATCAATGTCTTTGAAAGTTGATGTTTCATGTCCAGTGTTGATTCACAGCTGCATATGGCATCCTCTCAGCATAATGGGATACAGACACCATTTTAGAACCTAACGAACATTGGAAATTTGGGATACGGACACCATTTCAAAACCTAACGAACACTGGAAATTCAGGTAATTATATATCACCAATTCTTGCCTATGCCATCCACGTATCCTCACGGACACCGGCCATTAGTGAATAATTACTTCAGCAATAGATAAATGGTACTCCCTCCGTTTTAGTTTGCAAGTCATGCGCATATACGTAGGTTGCCAATTTTATCACCGTAATATAAACTATATAACACAAAAATTATACCGTTTGAAATTAGAACATCTGAAGTTTATAATGGTATGTTTTTTGTAATATATGACTTCTATTAGGTTGGTCAAATTGACGACCTAGGGATACGCGCACGCCTTGTAAACTGAGAGAGAGGGAGTAGGTCTCTTTGCTAGACTGGGTAATATCCAATTACTTCAGCATTAAAGTAATGCTAAGAGTGTCTTCTACATAATGAAGATGTCATTTTAATTCTCTTTAGTTTGGCTTCACCGGAATATCTAACCTTTTGTCTTCAGGTGGCATTTGTGTTTCAGTAAAGTATGCGTAAGTTCTTGCTAAGATAGTGGTGATCCTGCAGTGTGGTGTCTCTATTCATCAAGCTCTGGTATTGAAGTAACTATTGTCAACTGTTGCTTTTACAGTTTGCATGTATTCTTGTGCAAACAGAGTTACCAGTGTTGCAGGTGCAAACAGAGTTATTCTTGTGCAAACCTGATTATCTACTCATGTATATCATCATTGCTACAGCTAATTGGAGCAACTACAATCAATGCATCAGCTAATTGGAACATCAAGCAAGCAATGATGATATACATCACATTGCTACATGCTATAGATTCAGCAAAGTTCAGGTTCTGTATCCAACACACTGTTGCTTCAAGCTTCAGGTTCAGGCGCCGATGACAAAGTGAACAAAACATGTATCTATAGCATGTCGGGTGTGTCTCAACTGCCACAAGATGCCGACCGTCATCAACATCACCAACACCAAACACCAACGGCGACTTGGGAGGCTGCAGACGGCAGTAGAAGCAATGCAGGCAGTGGCCTAGGGTAGTGCAAGGGGCGACTGGGTTGAGCACGGGAGGAGCTAGCAGCCAGGAACATCGGAGGCGGCAGCGGCCGGTAGCAGTGCTGGCAGCAAAAAAGAAAAGGAGTGTTGAATTCATGAATTGGCCCAAGGGGCAATGTCCATGTAAAAAATACGAACGGAAATATGTACATGTCCTTCAACTGCTTATTCAGCTGCACATTCCTGCTGTAAATTTCTTTAACATGACGTGATAGGTATCTTGCTAACTCCCCTGTTACGGACCAAATTATTCTATTTCATTGTAAAATTACATTGTGCGAACTCGACCAGTCTTCTCCAGATGGTGCAAACTTGATCATCCATGTCATAAGGATAGGGCGATGCAACCAACCCATGGCACTGGCAATGACATAACAATATATTTTCCTTTTTATTTTTGTGTAAACCAACTAATTAAATAAATTATAGCTATAGCAACATCAAAATAAACATATTTGAAAAATTATACTCATTGGTGGACTCACCACTGGTTGAAATAGAGGTCTTTACAATTGCGTTTAATGATCAATAAAAACATTTGTTGAATTGTATCCATTATTTTGATGAAAACTCCACTATTTTTAGTATTATTACATATTAAAAATAATAATTTTGTATCCTAATGAAGACGTGCGTTGCACGTACACATTTACTAGTGGAAAGATAGGAAAATGAGTGGCTGAGAGGCTTCGTCGAAGATAAGCACGAGAGATAAAGCACGAGTGGAATAATTACGTGGTGGCTACCAAGTGATGCGGGAGCGAATCTCGTGTGATCTTTGATCAGACGGCCGGGAGCCAGCGGTGCATTGTTGATCAGATGGCCCGCGAGCGACCGGCGCTAGCGTTAGCCGGCCGACCGGCCAGAAAAATCCTGCGTTTTAAGTCGTTCAATAAACTTGAAAAAAAAACTGACGGTGAGAGACCAAGCGCAGCGGCCTCTCCTCGTATAACCAGACCACCCACCACCTTCCGTCCTTCCCATTTCGGTTTGAGTTTCAAATCTCTCTGTCTCACGCGCAACGTTAGTGCCGCCCCCCTGCGAAACCCTAACCCTAGCCACCACCAGCGCGCTCCCTCCCTCGATCCTCATGTCCGATTCCGAAGCATCCCCGACGCCCGCGGCTGCGGTTGTGGCAGCGGAGGCGGCGACGGGCGAGAACTCCCCGTCTCCGGCGGTGAGCACCGGCCAGCCCATCCTCATCCTCCGATCTCAGTACCCGCGGTCTGGTTTCTGATCGTTTGCCTCGTTTTGCAGAGGAGTGAGGAGCTGCTGCCGGTGGCGGAGAAGATCTCGGTGAGGATCCCCTTTCCTCGTATTTCTTTCTGAAGTTCTCTTATATTAGCAGCATTTTTTTTAGGCTACGATGAATTGTAGGTTTCCTGAATCGCAGCATTATTTGTGTGTGTGTGTGTGTGTGACATTTGTGAGCATGAAGACGGGGAGATAGAAAAAAACAAGTGCAACTAGAACACATGTTAGCTAAGCGTTACTGGTTGGATTGCCAGCTACGAGCAGATTTGTATAGTGGTTGTAACCATGACTGTTGTAAATGCTTGCATCATCAAGTCCTAAGGAACACGACTGCATTACCAACTTGCGTCATGTTTGAGAAGTCATTACAGACATACCATAATTAGTTATTTTACTTGCATTCCTACATACTAGGTTCCTGAATTCCACCAAAGCCCAGCACTTTGAGAACAACATCCATATTCTCCACCTCATTAGTAGGGACTAGGGATACTAAACAATGGCTTCATCGTCAAAGTTACAGACCATGCTTCTAGAATTCAGAAGATTTGGAGTTCAGTGATTAAGATCAGAAAATCACGTGTTCAATCTTCAATGAAAAAAGTGATAAAAATAATGTTCAAGAACCAGTTTCATCTGAATCAATGTGTGGGGGTAACCTTCTTCTGTGTTGAGCGCTGAATCCTGGACCTTCCTATTCTAGGATTCATGGATGAACAATTCTAGTTCTGATATATAGGTATGTAGCATTTTGTCAATTTGTCAATGCGACCAATCTCATAATTGTTCAGTAAGTGGTTACCATGCTATGTTATTTTACCCATAAATTGTCCCAAGTCCCTTGTTTCTGATTATATTGAATCTATCATAGCTCTTCGATTCAGCATTGTCCTTTTGTGCTGATATGTTTATAAACAATGCTTGTATTCTAAGATTCTGAGAGAAAGAAGGAAATAAACCTTTCTGTGTTTTTGAATAACAGGAATTAAATGAATCACAGTCAGAGCTTTTGGGAAGACTTCGAGGTCTTAAGGAGGTATGCTGAAATATTGTAAAGTAGACATCTTTATTCTTCTTTTCATGCATCTTTCTTAATTTATTTAATGAATGTTTTGCTTTGTTAGATGGTTCCCATTTGTTCCATAGTAGTGTAATAACATGGTATCTGTGCGCGCAAGTTTCATCTTACCATTTGAAGGGCACACCTTAATGAGCGTGGGCTCACCAGAAATAGAAATTACATCTTTGTTGTCTTTACTTGTAATACCTAAAACATGGAGTAATATGGATATGGTTATATTTTCAGAGCAAAGCCCTTAAATGCATAATGGGCGTGTTTACATTTTGTTACAATTTGCACATTATTTCATTTCTTCACTTGGAATTGTTGTGCTTTGTTAATATAATTACCCTGTTTCCTTTTTAGGATTTGCAGAGCTGGAGAAGCAATTTAGACACCCAAGTGCAGAAATACAAAACTGTGAGTCTCTGCGCACTTCACTTGATGATATCTTCTATATCAATAATTTGTTTTTCTGAATTTACATATGTTCTCTCTTGTATCACCAGAACTACTGTATTGTATCGACACATTATTTGCAGAACGGTTGTCATATTTCAGTGATTGGATGATAGTTTGCTTTGTTTTTGGGTCTGGGTTCAATAAAACATGCAAGGGGATAATGAAGGATGATAGTTCCTTTGGTCAGAAAGTTTCTACATGTGTCCATACTTCCAAACAATACAACCTTCCTTGAACGAATGCAAACTAACTGTGAGCTAGCACTTGTGCTGCAGCACTCCTTGCATTTGAATACCAACTTATTTATCATTCTATGTCTTGCAGGAAATCTCCGATATCAAAACTGCACTTAATAGTGAAATAGACCAGCTGAAATCAGTAAGGACGTGTCCCAATATTCTGTAAAAAGGTTTTAACTATTAATCTCTTATTTTGGTACCGTTGGCTAACTGCTTTATCTCCTTTGCCCATACCAGGATTTCCAAGAACTGAGGACCACCCTTAAGAAGCAACAGGAAGATGTGACTATTAGCTTGAAGAATTTGGGGGTGATTACCTTTTTTACATTCATGATGGTGTAAAGCATTGCTGTCTACCTTTTTTGTTCAATGTCTGCTTCATTTTCCTTTAGCTAGAAGATGCTACCGAAACTGATGGGAACAAAGGAACTGGAGAGGAAAATACAAGTGAGGGTGCATTAGCAAACATGGGGGACCTGAAAGTAAGTGTATTTCTGGTTTAATATACCTGCTCTTTTTTTTGCGGGTGGTTTAGTATACCTGCTCAAACATTAACTATCCTGTCAATATATTTTCGGATGGGTAATTGCCTATTTTACATTCGATGATGGTGTAAAGCATTGCTGTCTACCTTTTTTGTTCAATGTCTGCTTCATTTTCTTTCAGCTAGAAGATTCTACCGAAACTGATGGGAACAAAGGAAGTGTGGAGGAAAATACAAGTGAGGGTGCATTAGCAAACATGGGGGACCTGAAAGTAAGTATATTTCTGGTTTAGTATACCTGCTCAAACATTAACTATCCTGTCAATATATTTTCGGATGTATAACTTATTGCAACCATACGGTATTAATTACTTGTGTTCTTATAATGATTAGTTTGAGCAATTCATGGATACATAGGTAGTTGCAACCATATATGATAAGCACTTGTCTTATTAATGGTTATAGTAGCACTTCATTAAATTTTGTGAAACGGTTTCTTAACCTGTGCCCCTTCCCCTCTTTTCTCAGTTGGAGGATAATCCAGAAAATAATGATGAAGGCAGTGGGGTTGAGGAGGAAAAGAATGTGAGTATTTACCTATTACACGGCTAGCGGCTAAGGCAGACTGGCAATGATTGATTTTGTACCTCTTGTTGAATTACAGAACCTGCCCATGTTTCTGAACAATCAAGAATGTTGAGAACTGTAAATCCAAATCCTGAAATTTAGCATGACATCTTCTCCTAACGTAGCTTGATCTTTTTAGAGGATTCACAACTAGTTCTCTTTTGAAATCATTGTGCATGTGCTAAGTAGGTATGTTAACACTAGTACCAGGAAAACAAGTAGATATAAGTGACAGTATGGTGGAATCATACATGCTCAGATGATTGTCTAGTAATTACTTCGCCTGACCTTTTCCATTCTTGATTGCAGCAGGAGGCCCCTGAAGAAGATGGCATGGCGGGCATAGAAGGTACGAAGACGGAAGATGACATGGTGGGCATAGAAGGTACCAAGACGGAAGATGACACGGCGGGCATAGAAGGTACCAAGACGGAAGATGACACGGCGGGCAAAGAAGATACCAAGACGGAAGATGACATGGCGGGCATAGAAGGTACGAAGACGGAAGATGACATGGCGGGCATAGAAGGTACCAAGACGGAAGATGACACGGCGGGCATAGAAGGTACCAAGACGGAAGATGACACGGTGGGTATAGAAGGTACCAAGACGGAGAATCCGAGCAACGAATAAATCAGTGCATGAACGGAGAGTAGAAATGGCGTCACTTCTTTGGTGGCCCCGCAGTAGAAACTTAAAGAGCAGTGGTAGATCGGTTCCTCTACAAGGGACGGCCCATGCTCTGTGTGATCATCTGGTCGTGTAGCGTGGTCTTTCTCGAACGCTGCTGCAACGAGTGGGCTCCAGCACTCGGGAATTGTTGCAACCTCTTTAACTACCTTATTAATGTAAGAGTGTCCGCATGAAAATTTCACCGTTTTTGCTTGAGCTGGGTTGTTTTGCTGACATGGGAACATGAGTGTTGGCATGGAAGAAACTTCTGTAGAGATGTTTTTCTTAACCGTCAGCTTGCATATGTTCATGCATTATTCTTTTTAGAAACATCTTCATGCATTATGAAACTGATATGACTATATGAACGGGGAGGTACATCACTGAACTGTGTTTTTTTTTTCTGTTGGGTGGTCGGTGGATACGCTGAGTACAAATATGTGCACAAACCGCCGGAATCCTATGATGCAGGTGTTTTTTTTTTTTGCGAGCCCTGTTGAATTTGTGCGAATGGATTCGCTGTAGGAATGCTTAGACCATACGACACCACGTTTGTTGTCCTGGTTATTGTGGTATTACTGAGGCCGCGCTGCCTGTACATTTATATACTTAGAGCATCTTCAATAGAAGATGGAAATTTAAAGATGTAAAACAGGAGAGGTGAAAATTTACATATTCAAAAAGTGTTTTTTACATCTCCAAAAAAGCGGCAACTTCAACGAATGATGTAAATTGATGATATAAAAGTGTAACTCCAATAGATGATGTAAATGAAGATGTAAAAACTAGAATTGAGACGGCTGAGCGACGGCAGTCATAACGCGGCGTTTGAACCGGGCCGCAGCCGTGGGACAAAAGCTGTGCGGTGGGGCGGCAATGGCTGATGAGCGGCAGCGACAACGAAAACGGCGGCAGAAACGAACCAGGCGCCGGCAGTGGAGCGGCACAAAATACGGTCGATTCGCAGCATGCGGGCGGTGCGGTGATGGATGGGTGGATGCTTGGCGGTTGGGTGGTGGCTGCGGCGACGGCAGAAACAGCGGCGGGGACGAACCGGACGGCGGCGGTGGAGAAAACGCTCAAAAACAGCACTGTCTGTCCCTGTCCTATCAGATAACCACGGTTCTTACAAGGTGTCAGATAGACAGCCACGGTTTTTACAAGGTGGAGAACCTGCACACGCACGACTTTGAAAAAACCTGCACACACACACACACACATGGGACACGCACAACTGACCGACGGAACTCTCCCCTCAGAAAAAAAGACCGACGGAACTCAAAGGCAACCCGTCGGGGCAGCGGAGCGGGCCAGGTCCAGCGGCACAGCAAAACTGCGCGCCCCGTCCATCCCAGCCATCCACTGCTAGCATCAGTCTATCACCTCTGCTCCTCCGTTTCGTTTCCAGATAAGGCTATATATCCCCAGCGACCCCTCCGCCTCCTCCTCAGCCTCCCTCCCTCTCCTCACGACGGCCACCGCGGGAGCTCGCCGTCGCCCCGACGAGGTAACGCCGTGTTCCCGCCCGTGCCGCCCCTGTCCCGCGTAGCTAGCTCGTCGGCGACCCTAATGCGGCCAGCGCCGTCGTCCATGCCTCTCGTCTCCCTCCCGCCCTTGCTCTACCCTCTTAAGCATCTCCTTTGCCATCGCTTGCGCGGGACGTGTTTGTGGGTATGCCTGCGCCGACTGCCGACGGTCGTCTTGTTTCGGAGCACTACAGCCCGTTCTCCCACCCTGTAAAGCGATAAATTGTAGGGTGGTACTCGCTGTGTACGTAGGCACTGGAATGCTGGACAGGAAGCATATTCAGAATCCAGTGCAATAGTTGCTCCCCCAAAATTTTGCTGGGTCAGAGACTGCCTACGCATGCATGTTTGCACTTCTCAAGTGATGCTCTTTCACAGCATCTCTTATCATGTATTGCTCTTTGTTCGTCAGATTATTTTGCTCTTCTTGCGTGGTGCTGAAACGAGTCTCTGTCCTCGTGCAGGGTTCTCAAGGAATCAAGATTCTGATACAGCTCCCCTGAATTCAGCATGACGCCGGTGGTTCATTGCTCTGTTGGCACCATCAGCCTGTTCCACATAGGCAGTTTCAGGCCCAGCCGAGAAATCCAGATAAGAAGGTTCCGTGGTTCTGAGAGGTATTCAAGAGTCACATCGCCCTCGCGCCATGGGCTGCTGCAGCCACAGACACCATTCCACTTGATCAGCATGTACAAAAGGAGCTGGTCCTCTGCTAACAACAGGCTAAGGACCTTGTCGGCAGCAGCTGTTGGGACCGATGTCACGGTGGAGGGTTCGTCATCTCCGGCAGGAGAAACTTCCGATGCCACACCTGCCGCTGCTGAAACTACTGGGCAGGCTGTGGCTAGCAAGAGCCCGGCTTCCTCCCCTCCCAAGTTAGGTCGCAACCCACGTAAGAGCGAGATGCCGCCGTTGAAGGATGGTGATCTAGTTCCTGGTGCATCCTTTACCGGGAAAGTCAGGTCTATCAAGCCATTTGGAGTCTTTGTCGACATTGGAGCATTCACCGAAGGCCTTGTTCATATCTCCAGAGTAAGTGACGGTTTTGTCGAAGATATATCTACCCTCTTCACTGTTGGGCAAGAGGTGTCAGTGAAATTAGTGGAAGTAAATAAAGAAACAAGGCGCATCTCCTTGACAATGCGGACCGGTGGAGATTATGTCAAGGAAGCACCTACGGCTCCAAGCGGTGGGAGGAGCCCAACTGCAGCTGCGCCTAGAAGCTCACCAAGGCAAACAAAGGATTTCAAGAAGATAGACGAGGCAAAGTATACACGAGGACAATCTCTGACTGGCACTGTGAAAAATTCGACAAGAACAGGGTCATTTGTGACACTGCCTGATGGAGAAGAAGGATTCCTCCCAAGGGAAGAGGAAGCAGCGGCACTGTTTACCCTTATCGGGCATTCCGCACTGGAGGTTGGTCAAGAGGTAACGGTGAAAGTGTTGAATGTAGCACGAGGCCAGGTCACATTGACGATGAAGGGGGGAGAAGATGATGACGACGAGTTGTCGTCGTTAAACACCAACCTGAAGCAGGGATGGTCCAGAGGGACCAACGCTTTCGAGTTAGCTTTCCGTAGGAGCAAGGAAATCTCTGCATTCTTGGACCAGAGGGAAAAGGTTACGGCTCCAGAAGTGAAAACAGAAGTTGAGACTGAGACTTCAGTTTCAACTTCTGGGGTTGAAAGCACCGTTGACGACAAGCTCGTTGAGCCTCCTACTGAAATTGAAAGCAAAGAGGATAGTTCTTTAACAGAAGCTGTCACTGGCGTCGTTGAGCCTCCTACAGTTTCTGTTACTGAAGTTGAAAGCAAAGAGGAGGACAGCGCTTCAACAGAAGCTGTCACTGGCGCCGTTGAGCCTCCTACAGTTTCTGCTACTGAAGTTGAAAGCAAAGAGGAGGACAGCCCTTCAACAGAAGCTGTCACTGGCGCCGTTGAGGAAATCACTCCTCTTGATAAGGTTGAGGAGCCAGAAGAATCAGTGCCGGAGGTTCCTGCAACTGCAAGTAGCGAGCCTGCTGTGGTAACTGAGGAAGTAGCAGCCTCGGATGAGAAAACCACAGAGGTTTCTGCTGCTGGAGCTGCAGAAGCAAGCACAACCACAGGTCAGCAGTAATTTTGTCGACAAGATCTTATCTGCAAAAGGCCCTGACATGTAGTAATTTGATCAGTCACATCCTGTCTGCGAAAGGCTCTTCAAGCAACTCTACCTAATTAGGAAGAGTATTAGGATAGATTGCATGTAAACTGTTCAAGCAACTCCTTTTGCCAGTTCTTTTTACATTTCTTCTTGTGGTATTGTTCCTTACTTTGGTAAATGACGCAAGAATCAATGCACTTAATTTTGTTTCCTCGCTGGCTCAAAGGTTTGAGTTGGTCGGATAAGCCTCAACATGTACAATCCAGATATCACCTCATCCGCCACTGTACAGTTTTGAACTATGGAGGATAAGCCTCAACATGATACTTTGGTTTGGCTTCAGTTTTTGGAACATCGCATTAGGATGCTTTCTTCCTCTTCATTTGCATAGCTTCGGTCTGATTTTTGTTTTGTTTCATGTGGCAACTACACATTTTCCTACAAATTTGTTGACAGCACTGAAAGTTTTAAGTTTTTTGTTTAATATATGGCATAAAGAGATTTCTCTATGACGTGTAACTGTGTCCCGTAAATGCATTTAGAAAGTGATTGCCCGATGCAAATTTTGATTTTCAAATATCAATCAGAACTTATTATAAAATGCGACACCAGTTGATGGTCCTAAAGCTTTTATGGATGCAGTGTAAGTTAACAGGTGCACTAATTCTTCTAATTAACACCTCCATTATTTGCAATTTCATTTTAAAAAACATACCTGTCCCTGCATTTTCTGCAGCACAGTTCACTGCATATTGTACTTTATTGATGAACTGTTGTTAGGGCAGCAGAAGAAAGATTTTGATGTTCTTTTCTGCATCTGTGCAGCAACTATTTCTCCTGCTCTTGTCAAGCAGTTGCGTGACGCAACTGGAGCAGGCATGATGGACTGCAAAAAGGCTCTTGCTGAATCGAGTGGTGACATTGATAAAGCTCAAGAATTCCTCCGGAAGAAAGGGCTGGCTGCTGCTGACAAGAGGGCTGGAAGAGCCACTGCAGAGGGAAGAATTGGTTCTTACATACATGACAGCAGAATCGGTATCCTTATTGAATTGAACTGTGAGACTGACTTTGTATCACGAGGTGATGTCTTTAAGGAGTTGGTCGATGATCTTGCCATGCAAGCTGCTGCTTGCCCTCAAGTAAATTACATTTCCATTGACGATGTCCCTGAGGAGGTTGTGAAGAAGGAGACAGAGTTGGAGATGCAGAGGGAGGACTTGCTGTCGAAGCCTGAGCAGATCCGCGCTAAGATTGTCGAGGGCCGAGTAAAGAAGAGGCTTGGAGAATTTGCATTGCTTGAACAACCATTCATCAAGAATGACAAGGTCACAACGGGTGAATGGGTGAAGCAAACTATTGCTACAATTGGAGAGAACATGAAGGTGAGGAGGTTTGTTCGGTACAACCTGGGAGAAGGGTTGGAGAAAAAAAGCCAGGATTTTGCTGCTGAAGTTGCAGCCCAGACAGCCGCGAAGCCACCACCAGCTGCTCCTCTGAAGGATGACAAGCCTGAGGAATCGGTTGAAGCTGCAGAGAAGTAATCTTCCTCTCAGAATCTCATGTTGCTCATATGTGCTGTTTATGTTTCTTGGGGTGTGCATAATATGTGCACCAGAATGTTTTTACTGTCTTGGCATTTCTAACTTCTAATTGCATAGATCATTTCCCCTAAAGTCAACACTCAATATAACTTGACATACCTATGTTTCCAGGAAACCAGCTGTGGCAATTTCAGCTGCATTGGTAAAGCAACTCCGAGATGAAACTGGCGCTGGTATGATGGACTGCAAGAAAGCGCTGGCTGAGACTGGGGGTGACCTTCAGGGGGCTCAGGAGTTCCTCAGGAAAAAGGGCCTCTCGTCTGCAGACAAGAAGTCTTCTCGCCTGACCGCTGAAGGCCTGATTGGCTCGTACATCCACGACAACCGTATAGGGTGCATGATTGAAATCAACTCTGAGACCGACTTTGTGGCTCGCAATGAGAAATTCAAGGAGCTGGTGAATGACCTCGCAATGCAAGTGGTGGCATGCCCACAGGTTGAATATGTCTCAATGGAGGACATACCAGAGAGTGTTGTCAGCAAGGAGAAGGAGATTGAGATGCAGAGGGAGGACCTGCAGTCGAAACCCGAAAACATCAGGGAGAAGATCGTGGAAGGGCGGATATCAAAGAGGCTCGGAGTGATGGCCCTCCTGGAGCAGCCCTTCATCAAGGATGACAGCAAGACGGTGAAGGATCTTGTTAAGGAGACGATCGCCGGCCTGGGGGAGAACATCAAGGTACGGAGGTTTGTCAGGTATACCCTCGGCGAGAACTGATAAATGAGACAGTGACCTCCGCTACAATCCATGGCATCAGGAGCCGGGCACATTTTGATTCATCGTGGTGCATAGCTGCTGCTAGTTTGTACTGAGTTCCATGTATTATTTTGTATCACTTGTTACCATTGTTCCTGGTTACAAACAACACACTTTTTTGCACACCTTCAATGTAGATGACAGGAGAGATCAATATATTGTCCATGAAAGGATACGGCAAATTAAATTGGTTTCTGGTTCCATGTTTTACTTCAGAGTTTTTGCTTTAGCCAGAAGAATTGATTTTACACTTTTTATCCCTGGTGGTACTATATGAAAACATAGGTCGAAATGTCTTTCACTTATTAGTACAAGACAGATGAACATACTGCAATTGCAGATTACATGTGAAAAATAGTACAAGGGCTTATGATGTGTGCCCAGTTGCTCAAAAACTATGACAATTGGTACTCATGATTAATGTTACAGTGTGGTCTACACAGGCTCAACAGTATCCCTAAGATTTACAGGCTACAAACAAGATGTTTCACTACATGTTCATGTGAGTTACAGGAGCTTCCACATCCAGCGCAATTCAAACAGCCCGCATGCTCTCCCGCTCGACGTTAAAATCCAAACCATCAATCCAATCTAGCAGCTCGGGGAGAAGATTGCCCACCAAGAGACACGGAAGCTAGAGATGATGCCCAGACTCTCATGTTTATGGCTCCAACCATGAGCCTCCATTTGCTCCACATCTTCCTTACATCCACCGCATGGGGCACACATTCGAGCAGCTGGGTCAATTTGGCAAGGACTCCAAAGTTGGCATGCCGGAAGTATTGGGCCCACAAGCCTTTGATGCAGGCGAAGAACTTTGGGAAGAAGAACAAGAATATCCTCAGGCAAATAAAGAGGATGCTGAATGCTAGGTAGGGCTCGCTCTTCACTGATTCGCTGACTGAACCACTCCAAAGCTTCGCATACTGTGTGCTTCTTTCGGTTGTGTTCCCCTTCCGTGGACCAAGATATGCAACTGGTTCTTGTCCTGCATCGAACAGAGTCTCTGTTAAGACAGAACAAGAGTACCACCACATACTTCCTATTTTTCTATGAATTTAGTAACATTATCGAAGTGTGACGAGCTAATGCTAGTGCAGTATCTAATCTAACAATCATACTGGTTAGGTTATAGTAAAATAATGGCAATTACATCTGTGCATATTTAACATACATATAATTGTATTGCCATTTCTCCTCCAGAGAATTACTGTTGCCATCTTATCCATAGAACTACTATTCCCGTCTTTCCAGTTGTGCCAATAGAGCACAGGCTGTTTGGACAGTAAGATGATTAATATTTCATACTAAAACAGTGGCGTACCACTGTACCCATAATTTGCTAATCACATAAGGATATCAGGTGGGTTACAACTCAGTAAATGCACAATGAGCATTGAGAAACCTACCAGTAACAGCAGAGTAGAAGTTGACCAGTGAGTTGAGATCTTTGGCAACAAGAGGCCAAAATGCATATGACTCATGTGCTATTAGTATAGAAGGAAGGCTGCGGACACCATATCTTGATAAAACTCTGCAAATCATAAGGAGGTATTAGTTAAGGCCGTCGGTCATATTAATGGGCAAGGATGACAGGAACACCACTACGCATAACGGTCTTACGTTGGCATCACGTTGGACTGTTCTACAGCCAAGTGCTTAATATGTGGATACATTGAGCTAAGATCGTCGAAGATTGGTCTCATTCTATGAGAGAAAGGGCACCATGATGCATAGAAGAGGACAGCAGTGTACTCCTTTCCACCCAACTCTCTGATAAGTTCCTCCCCATTAACCTGCAAAGTTTTTCAAGGTGAGGTTAATATTAAGCACGGCACGGACCAAAGGACTCACACCTCATAAGAGGATGATTTTCAGTCTATTTGCTAATTATCCACACTACAGCAAATTGACTAGAGAGCAGAGACTATAGGGAACTGCTATGACATAACCATCATATTACCGCCGTTTCATTGGCAGGCAATCCATTGAGGCATTTAAACCTCTTAGAAAAGTGAATCCAAATGCAGGCATCCCAAACGCTCAATGGTAACTTATACGTTCTGATTCACTACTACATGAAATTTTATTTTACTTGCAGAATGAACTGACAAGAACTGGTGTCATAAGCACAATAAGTTGCGGAAATGAGGACACTGATCCGCTCAATGACACCGAAACAACACACGGAATCTAGCTGAATTGCCCCTAAATTGGCATCTTGAAAAGCTTGAACCGATGAAAGATGCCAACGCATTCCAAATAAATTTATTTTCGAGCGCAATATTTGTGGAAAACAAAAGATGATTTGATGCAGGATAAGAGCCAGACTAGCCACCCAACTGAACCTTCATACTCCTGCGTTGACTAATACCCAATCAGCTTGCACAAAAATAAATAAAACAAGAACGGTTTATTTCGCCCCGAATGAAATTGAAGGGAAATCGCCTAACCAAATCAAAACTATAGAACAGAATCCCATCATGATAAACGTCAACTTTTTCCCCCAAGAATTGCAAAGTGAATTCGCTCAATTTACTTCTGAAACCTGTAAAAAAACAAAACTAACTTGGTGGCACCTAAATAGCATCAAGATTTAGGAACCGGACATTAAATTGTGTGACATACGAATCGAGGGGCGAACCCGAATTCACGAGAGAAAGAGATCGATGAAGAACCGTACGAACGAATCTCCGGATTCATCCACACAATAAATGCACAGGCACACCCAAAAAAAGCAAACAATTTGTAGCCAACCAATCCAGCTCGGAGCTATGGTTGAGATACGCACCTCCTCGGCCGGGTGCCCCTCCGTCGCGGTGCAGCAGGTTCGCCGGAGCCCCTGGAGGAACGGCGGCGGCCTCTCCTCCGGCCTTCGGCACCGACCAGAGTGTGCCGCCGCGAGCGGGTACGCGTGCACCTGGGACGGCACGGGGAGCTGGAGGAGCACAAGGAGGAGGAGAGGGGCGGCGAGGAGGCGGCCGGCCATGGCGAGAGGGGGGAGGAGAGGAGTGGGAGGAGGACGCGTCGTGAGATTTCTTGGTTGTTTTTGGAGGTCAGCTTTGTCACCAGAAAGAAAATGTGAATGTAACAAATTTGGAGGGTGTTTCCGGACAAGAGCAGATTCTCGGAGGGCAGGAATGGAAAACCTGGTACTAGTAGTGTGTACTAGTAGTTGGGATTGGAGTTGGAAAGCGTAGTTTAGCCCTAACCGGTTTATTTAACTCGCGTTGCTGTTGTTTATTTATTTTGTTGCCTGAATTGGTTTTCTCAGCTTTGGTGGATTTGCCTCACACTTTCCCTTCATCTTTCCTTTTCCCTGCCAGGTCAACGCTGAGATCATCGATAACACGTTTGACCTAGACTAAGCATTGCACGAAGCATGAACTAGGTGGCTGACTAGCGGAGCATGGGAGGCGAGAATTCAAGCGGTATGCCAGTGCAAAGAGGACGTGAATGCTTTTGCAGCATTATTCTCTAAAAATTATCAAGAATGTGCAAATTAGGATGAGTCACATATAAATGTCAACTAAGGAACTCTAATCTCTCTAATGTCGCTCATCTGCGATTTCTATAGACTTAGAACCACACACAAGAGTTTGCACGAACGCGCGTGCGCGCGCGCGCGTGAGAGAGAGAGAGAGAGAGAGAGAGAGAGAGATGACCCTGTGCAGTGCGTGCTAGATCAGGTGTTTGTGACTAGTGATTGGGAGACTAGATTCTCGTGATGGTCCCTCGCAGCGGAACTTAAGCTGGGATCCAATCATTGTACTCTCCAGTTGTTCTCTAGGGAGGAGGAGAGGTGGCTTGTGAGGCGTTTCTTCATTGAGAAACAATGGTTGATCCAACTGTTTCTTGTGGACATGGTGATCGACGTGTGGAATCAGGCGAAGGCTCGACCCCCGCACCAATGCGTGCCTTTGTGTGATGAGTTGGATGGATGGCAACATTGTATTAGTCGGTTGTGACATCATCTTCGAGGTTGGGCGCGAATATGGGTAGCAATCTTAAGCGTAGGAAAGAAGCCATCATGGCTGAGGGTATGGACTGGACCTTTCGTCCATGGAGTGGGCACGAAAGCATGAGATTGAAGACAAAACTGGCCTTTCTCACATGCTACGAGGAGTTATACTAGCAGCAAAGGGGGAGGTAACAATGGATTCTAGAGGGGGACACGAGCACCACACTTTTTCATGCTATCGTTAATGGGAGGCGGAGCCAATATATGATTAGGGCTCTCCGGATGGATGACACGTTCATCTCTGGGGATCTTGCGCTCCGGCACCACATCTATGATTTATACCACGAGTTCCTAGGGGTCTCGGAGCCGGGAAGGGATCATATCTCGAAAAGGGATTGGGGGAAGGTCGGGTCACGGAGAAGGACAATATGGAATTTGTGACACCCTTCTTCCTCACAAAGATCATGAAATCCCTCGAGGAAAGTAAGACGCACACGACCCCATGCCCGGACGTTTCCCATGATTTTCTATAAGAGATTATAGGCTATTGTGGGATCCCATATTTTTTAGGTTGATTGATGACTTCACACGAGGTCTTATTGATATTAAGGGGCTTTAATATGGGGTGCTAATGTTACTCCCGAAAGTGAATGGGGTGGACAACATTTGGCAGCTTAGGTCGATCACATTAGTAAATGTGAGTTTTAAACATATGGCAAAAGGGCTTGCCTCTAGACTTGCACCAGTGGTTCATAAGGTAATCCGGCCTAACCAGATGATGTTTATCCAAGGGGGGAGTGTCCTCGATGGGATCGCAATCCTTCACGAAGACATTTATTTCTCAAGCTAGACTTCGAGAAGGCGTATGATTGTGTGATATGGTATTGCACAGAGGAGGTGCTTCATAAGAAAGGGTTTGACCTGAGATGGACTAGCGAAAGTATGAACCCTAGGCCTTGTTTCCAAGTATTGAGACACTGTTTTGCCTACTTTTATTACTTGGTACCTAGCTTTTTCTATTTGTTTAGATTATAAAAATATATTTCTACCATCCATATTACACATATATCACCCTCTCTTCGCTGAACCGGTGCACTTATACACTTGAGAACTTTATTCGGTGTGTGTGGGGGGGGACACAAGAGATTTCTTGTATTTGAGCAAGGTTATTTGAGACAGAACCATCTTTAATATACACCTCCCATGGATTGATAAATCTTAGGTCATCCACTTGAGAAAAAATTGCTACTGTCCTACAAAACTCCGTGCTTGGAGGCCCATGATTACTTCCTTTGGTGATCCGGAAATGGAGCATAAAAGGATTCTCGCCTTTTTCCCCAAAGGTGACCCTGAGTTATCGAACCCATGGGAGGATGATGCCCTATAAGCTAGGCTCTCAGACAAGCTTTCTCTAAAGGATTATTCCAGCTTTTGATCGGGTCGTAAATCAAACTTGGCACTAGAAACACTTATAATAAAAATAGGTACGTGTATGAGGTCTTAATGCTTACAACCATATGTGTGTGAAGGGGCCATATATGATCTTAATTTGTGCATTGGAAGTCACCCATCGAGATGTGCTTGTTACAAACTCAAGTGGGGGATATGTCCAAATTACGTCATGACCAGCACGCATCTTGCATCAAGAGTCAGTTGTCCAACCGAACACCCTATCCATCTTGCAGGGTTGCCTCAATAATTAAGATTGCAATAATAAGACAAAAGCATTGGGCGTTTAATGACTACACCTCTTGAATCCCCAGAGATAGGATCCGTGTTACCGTACTAAACCTCTGTCACTGATGTTCAGAATAACACTTCACGGTCTCCCTGCCCTTAGCCTCTCTATGGCCATCATCCATGATCCTGGGTACCTGCAGGGATGAAGAACGCAAACGAGAAAAGAGACAACTACGGAACAATTTTATTTCACACATACAAGTGTTGGGGAACGTAGTAATTTCAAAAAATTCCTACGCACACGCAGGATCATGGTGATGCATAGCAACGAGAGGGGAGAGTTTTGTCTACATACCCTTGTATACCGTTCGCGGAAGCGTTATATCAACGCGGTTGATGTAGTCGTACGTCTTCACGATCCGATCGATCCAAGTACCGAAAGCATGACACCTTCGAGTTCTGCACACGTTCGGCTCGGTGACGTCCTCGCCTTCTCGATCCAGCAAGAGGGGCGAAGTAGTAGATGAGTTCCAGCAGCATGACGGCGTGGTGACGGTGTTGGTGAAGAACAATCTTCGCAGGGCTTCGCCTAAGCACTACGAAAACTATGACGGAGGACAAACTAGAGGGGACGGGGTTGCCGGCACACGGCTTGGTGTTTCTTGATGTGTCTTGGGTGCTAGCCCTACCCCTCTATTTATATGTTGAGCCTTGGGGTCGAAACTTGGAGTAAAAGCCTCCACAAATTCGGTTTCACCCGAAAGGCAAGAGTCCTTCTCGGACTCCAGGGCCAGACGCCAGGGTTCCCGGCGCCTGGACCCAGACGCCAGGGACCCTGGCGTCTGGCCCCTGGACTCTGCAAAACTTCCCTTTGCGTTTTCCAAAAACCTTGTGGGCTTTCCCCTTTGGCCCAAATAAAGTGTTCTCGTACCCAAACATTTCGAGAAACATCTGGAACCCCTTCCGATGAATTTCGGAACCCTTCCGGTGACCAAACACTATTATCCCATATATCAAACTTTATCTCCGGACCATTCCGGAGTTCCTCGTCATGTCCGTGATCTCATCCCGGACTCCGAACAACATTCGGTCACCAACATACATAACTCATATAGTACTATATTGTCAACGAACGTTAAGCGTGCGGACCCTACGGATTCGAGAACTATGTAGACATGACCGAGAAACCTCTCTGGTCAATAACCAATATCAGGACCTGGATGCCCATATTGGCTCCTACATATTCTACGAAGATCTTTATCGGTCAGACCGCATAACAACATACGTTGTTCCCTTTGTCATCGGTATGTTACTTTCCCTTGATTCGATCGTCGGTATCTCAATACCTAGTTCAATCTCGTTAACAGCAAGTCTCTTTACTCGTTCCGTAATACATCATCCCGCAACTAACTCATTAGTTGCAATGCTTGCAAGGCTTATAATGATGTGCATTACCGAGTGGGCCCAGAGATACCTCTCCGACAATCGGAGTGACAAATCCTAATCTCGAAATACGCCAACCCAACAAATACCTTCGGAGACACCTGTAGAGCACCTTTATAATCACCCAGTTACGTTGTGACGTTTGGTGGCACACAAAGTGTTCCTCCGGTAAACGGGAGTTGCATAATCTCATAGTCATAGGAACATGTATAAGTCATGAAGAAAGCAATTGCAATAAACTAAACGATCATCGTGCTAAGCTAACGGATGGGTCAAGTCAATCACATCATTCTCTAATGATGTGATCCCGTTAATCAAATGACAACTCATGTCTATGGTTAGGAAACATAACCATCATTGATTCAACGAGCTAGTCAAGTAGAGGCATACTAGTGACACTCTGTTTGTCTACGTATTCACACAAGTATTATGTTTCCGATTAATACAATTCTAGCATGAATAATAAACATTTATCATGATATAAGGAAATAAATAATAACTTTATTATTGCCTCTAGGGCATATTTCCTTCAGTCTCCCACTTGCACTAGAGTCAATAATCTAGATTACACAGTAATGATTCTAACACCCATGGAGCCTTGGTGTTGATCATGTTTTGCTCGTGAAAGAGGCTTAGTCAACGGGTCTGCAACATTCAGATCCGTATGTATCTTGCAAATTTCTATGTCTCCCACCTGGACTAGATCCCGGATGGAATTGAAGCGTCTCTTGATGTGCTTGGTTCTCTTGTGAAATCTGGATTCCTTCACCAAGGCAATTGCACCAGTATTGTCACAAAAGATTTTCATTGGACCAGATGCACTAGGTATGACACCTAGACCGGATATGAACTCCTTCATCTAGACTCCTTCATTCGCTGCTTCCGAAGCAGCTATGTACTCCGCTTCACATGTAGATTCCGCCACGACGCTTTTGTTTAGAACTGCACCAACTGACAGCTCCATCGTTCAATGTAAACACATATCCGGTTTGCGATTTAGAATCATCCGGATCAGTGTCAAAGCTTGCATTGACGTAACCATTTACGACTAGCTCTTTGTCACCTCCATAAACGAGAAACATATCCTTAGTCCTTTTCAGGTATTTCAGGATGTTCTTGACCGTTGTCCAGTGATCCACTCCTGGATTACTTTGGTACCTCCCTGCTAGACTTATAGCAAGGCACACATCAGGTCTGGTACACAGCATTGCATACATGATAGAGCTTATGGCTGAAGCATAGGGAACATCTTTCATCTTCTCTCTATCTTTTGCAGTGGTCGGGCATTGAGTCTTACTCAACTTCACACCTTGTAACACAGGCAAGAACCCTTTCTTTGCTTGATCCATTTTGAACTTCTTCAAAACTTTGTCAAGGTATGTGCTTTGTGAAAGTCCAATTAAGCATCTTGATCTATCTCTATAGATCTTGATGCCTAATATATAAGCAGCTTCACCGAGGTCTTTCATTGAAAAACTCTTATTCAAGTATCCCTTTATGCTATCCAAAAACTCTATATCATTTCCAATCAACAATATGTCATCCACATATAATATCAGAAATGCTACGCTCCCACTCACTTTCTTGTAAATACAGGCTTCTCCAAAAGTCTGTATAAAACCAAATGCTTTGATCACACTATCAAAGCGTTTATTCCAACTCTGAGAGGCTTGCACCAGTCCATAAATGGATCGCTGGAGCTTGCACACTTTGTTAGCTCCCTTTGGATCGACAAAACCTTCTGGTTGCATCATATACAACTCTTCTTCCAGAAATCCATTCAGGAATGCAGTTTTTACATCCATTTGCCAAATTTCATAATCATAACATGCGGCAATTGCTAACATGATTCAGACAGACTTAAGCATCGCTACGGGTGAGAAGGTCTCATCGTACTCAATCCCTTGAACTTGTCGAAAACCTTTCGCAACAAGTCGATCTTTATAGACAGTAACATTACCATCAGCGTCAGTCTTCTTCTTGAAGATCCATTTATTCTCAATGGCTTGCCGATCAACGGGCAAGTCGACCAAAGTCCACACTTTGTTCTCATACGTGGATCCCATCTCAGATTTCATGGCTTCAAGCCATTTTGCGGAATCTGGGCTCACCATCGCTTCTTCATAGTTCGTAGGTTCATTATGGTCTAGTAACATGACTTCCAAAACAGGATTACCGTACCACTCTGGTGCGGATCTTACTCTGGTTGATCTACGAGGTTCAGTAATAACTTGATCTGAAGTTTCATGATCATCATCATTAACTTCCTCACTAATTGGTGTAGGCGTCACAGGAACCGGTTTCTGTGATGAACTACTTTCCAATAAGGGAGCAGGTACATTTACCTCATCAAGTTCTACTTTCCTCCCACTCACTTCTTTTGAGAGAAACTCCTTCACTAGAAAGGATCCATTCTTAGCAACGAATGTCTTGCCTTCGGATCTGTGATAGAAGGTGTACCCAACAGTCTCCTTTGGGTATCCTATGAAGACACATTTCTTCGATTTGGGTTCGAGCTTATCAGGTTGAAGCTTTTTCACATAAGCATCGCAGCCCCAAACTTTAAGAAACGACAACTTTGGTTTCTTGCCAAACCACAGTTCATAAGGCGTCGTCTCAATGGATTTCGATGGTGCCCTATTTAACGTGAATGCAGTCGTCTCTAAAGCATAACCCCAAAACAATAGCGGTAAATCAGTAAGAGACATCATAGATCGCACCATATCTAGTAAAGTACGATTACGACGTTCGGACACACCATTACGCTATGGTGTTCCGGGTGGCATGAGTTGTGAAACTATTCCGCATTGTTTCAAATGTAGACCAAACTCGTAACTCAAATATTCTCCTCCATGATCTGATCGTAGAAACTTTATTTTCTTGTTACGATGATTTTCAACTTCACTCTAAAATTCTTTGAACTTTTCAAATGTTTCAGACTTATGTTTCATTAAGTAGATATACCCATATCTACTCAAATCATCTGTGAAGGTGAGAAAATAACGATATCCGCCACGAGCTTCAATATTCATTGGACCACATACATCTGTATGTATGATTTCCAACAAATCCGTTGCTCTCTCCATAGTTCCGGAGAACGGCGTTTAAGTCATCTTGCCCATGAAGCACGGTTCGCAAGTACCAAGTGATTCATAATCAAGTGGTTCCAAAAGTCCATCAGTATGGAGTTTCTTCATGCGCTTTGCACTGATATGACCTAAACGGCAGTGCCACAAATAAGTTGCACTATCATTATCAACTCTGCATCTTTTTGAAGGAAATATGCCCTAGAGGCAATAATAAAGTTATTATTTATTTCCTTATAATCATGATAAATGTTTATTATTCATGCTAGAATTGTATTAACCGGAAACATAATACATGTGTGAATACATAGACAAACAAAGTGTCACTAGTATGCCTCTACTTGACTAGCTCGTTAATCAAAGATGGTTATGTTTCCTAACCATGAACAATGAGTTGTTATTTGATTAACGGGATCACATCATTAAGAGAATGATCTGATTGACATGACCCATTCCATTAGCTTAGCACCCGATCGTTTAGTATGTTGCTATTGCTTTCTTCATGACTTATACATGTTCCTATAACTATGAGATTATGCAACTCCCGTTTACCGGAGGAACACTTTGGGTACTACCAAACGTCACAACGTAACTGGGTGATTATAAAGGAGTACTACAGGTGTCTCCAAAGGTACATGTTGGGTTGGCGTATTTCGAGATTAGGTTTTGTCACTCTGATTGTTGGAGAGGTATCTCTGGGCCCTCTCGGTAATGCACATCACATAAGCCTTGCAAGCATTGCAACTAATAAGTTAGTTGCGGGATGATGTATTACAGAACGAGTAAAGAGACTTGCCGGTAACGAGATTGAACTAGGTATTGGATACCGACGATCGAATCTCGGGCAAGTAACATACCGATGACAAAGGGAACAACGTATGTTGTTATGCGGTCTGACCGATAAAGATCTTCGTAGAATATGTAGGATCCAATATGAGCATCTAGGTCCCGCTATTGGTTATTGACCGGAGACATGTCTCGGTCATGTCTACATTGTTCTCGAACCCGTAGGGTCCGCACGCTTAAGGTTACGATGACAGTTATATTATGAGTTTATGCATTTTGATGTACCGAAGGTTGTTCGGAGTCCCGGATGTGACCACGGACATGACGAGGAGTCTCGAAATGGTCGAGACGTAAAGATTGATATATTGGAAGCCTATGTTTGGATATCGGAAGTGTTCCGGGTGAAATCGGGATTTTACCGGAGTACCGGGAGGTTACCGGAACCCCCCCGGGAACCATATGGGCCTTGATGGGCCTTAGTGGAAAGGAGAAAGGGGCAGCCCAAGGTGGCCGCGCGCCTCCCCCCTTCCCCTAGTCCTATTAGGACTAGGAGAGGTGGCCGGCCCCCCTCTCTCTCTTCCCCCCCCTCAAGGAGTCCTATTCCAACTAGGATTGGGGGGGGGGGAATCCTACTCCCAGAGGGAGTAGGACTCTCCTGGCGCGCCTCCTATGGCCGGCCAGCCTCCCCCCTCTAGTCCTTTATATACTGAGGCAGAGGCACCCCAGAAACACACAAGTTGATCCACGTGATCTATTCCTTAGCCGTGTGCGGTGCCCCCAACCACCATAGTCCTCGATAATACTGTAGTGGAGTTTAGGCGAAGCCCTGCTGCTGTAGTACATCAAGATCGTCACCACGCCGTCGTGCTGACGGAACTCTTCCCCGACACTTTGCTGGATCGGAGTCCGGGGATCGTCATCGAGCTGAACGTGTGCTCGAACTCGGAGGTGCCGTAGTTTCGGTGCTTGATCGGTTGGATCGTGAAGACGTACGACTACTTCCTCTACGTCGTGTCAACGCTTTCGCAGTCGGTCTGCGTGGGTACGTAGACAACACTCTCCCCTCTCGTTGCTATGCATCACATGATCTTGCGTGTGCGTAGGAATTTTTTTGAAATTACTACGAAACCCAACAGTGGTATCCGAGCCAGGTTATTTATGTTGATGTTATATGCACGAGTAGAACACAAGTGAGTTGTGGGCGATATAAGTCATACCGCCTACCAGCATGTCATACTTTGGTTCGGCGGCATTGTTGGACGAGACGACCCGGACCAACATTACGCGTACGCTTACGCGAGACCAGTTCCCCCGACGTGCTTTGCACATAGGTGGCTTGCGGGCGACTGTCTCTCCAACTTTAGTTGAACCAAGTATGGCTACGCCCGGTCCTTGCGAAGGTTAAAACGGAGTCTATTTGACAAACTATTGTTGTGGTTTTGATGCGTAGGTGAGATTGGTTCTTGCTTAAGCCCGTAGCAGCCACGTAAAACTTGCAACGACAAAGTAGAGGACGTCTAACTTGTTTTTGCAGGGCATGTTGTGATGTGATATGGTCAAGACATGATGCTGAATTTTATTGTATGAGATGATCATGTTTTGTAACCGAGTTATCGGCAACTGGCAGGAGCCTTATGGTTGTCGTTTTATTGTATGCAATGAAATCGCGATGTAATGCTTTACTTTATTACTAAGCGATAGTGATAGTCGTGGAAGCACAAGCTTGGCGAGATGACAACGATGCTACGATGGAGATCAAGGTGTCACGCCGGTGACGATGGTGATCACGACGGTGCTTCGGAGATGGAGATCACAAGCACAAGATGATGATGGCCATATCATATCACTTATATTGATTGCATGTGATGTTTATCCTTTTATGCATCTTATCTTGCTTTGATTGACGGTAGCATTATAAGATGATCTCTCACTAAATTATCAAGAAGTGTTCTCCCTGAGTATGCACCGTTGCGAAAGTTCTTCGTGCTGAGACACCACGTGATGATTGGGTGTGATAGGTTCTACGTTCAAATACAACGGGTGCAAAACAGTTGCGCACGCGGAATACTCAGGTTATACTTGACGAGCCAAGCATATACAGATATGGCCTCGGAACACGGAGACCGAAAGGTCGAGCGTGAATCATATAGTAGATATGATCAACATAACGATGTTCACCATTGAAAACTACTCCATCTCACGTGATGATCGGTTATGGTTTAGTTGATTTGGATCACGTAATCACTTAGAGGATTAGAGGGATGTCTATCTAAGTGGGAGTTCTTTAATTAATTTGATTAACTGAACTTAAATTTATCATGAAACTTAGTACCTGATTAGTATCTTGCTTTTTTATGTTTGATTGTAGATAGATGGCTCGTGCTGTTGTTCCGTTGAATTTTAATGCGTTCCTTGAGAAAGCAAAGTTGAAAGATGATGGTAGCAATTACACGGACTGGGTCCGTAACTTGAGGATTATCCTCATTGCTGCACAGAAGAATTACGTCCTGGAAGCACCGCCGGGTGCCAGGCCTGCTGCAGGAGCAACGCCGGATGTTATGAACGTCTGGCAGAGCAAAGCTGATGACTACTCGATAGTTCAGTGTGCCATGCTTTACGGCTTAGAATCGGGACTTCAACAACGTTTTGAACGTCATGGAGCATATGAGATGTTTCAGGAGTTGAAGTTAATATTTCAAGCAAATGCCCGGATTGAGAGATATGAAGTCTCCAATAAGTTCTATAGCTGCAAGATGGAGGAGAACAGTTCTGTCAGTGAGCATATACTCAAAATGTCTGGGTATAATTATCACTTGATTCAATTGGGAGTTAATCTTCCAGATGATAGCGTCATTGACAGAATTCTTCAATCACTGCCAGCAAGCTACAAGAGCTTCGTGATGAACTATAATATGCAAGGGATGAACAAGACTATTCCCGAGATCTTCGCGATGCTGAAAGCTGCGGAGGTAGAAATCAAGAAGGAGCATCAAGTGTTGATGGTCAACAAGACCACTAGTTTCAAGAAAAAGGGCAAAGGGAAGAAGAAGGGGAACTTCAAAAAGAGCGGCAAGCAAGTTGCTACTCAAGAGAAGAAACCCAAACCCGGACCTAAGCCTGAAACTGAGTGCTTCTATTGCAAGCAGACTGGTCACTGGAAGCGGAAATGCCCCAAGTATTTGGCGGATAAGAAGGATGGCAAGGTGAACAAAGGTATATGTGATATACATGTTATTGATGTGTACCTTACTAATGCTCGCAGTAGCACCTGGGTATTTGATACTGGTTCTGTTGCTAATATTTGCAACTCGAAACAGGGACTACGGATCAAGCGAAGATTGGTTAAGGACGAGGTGACGATGCGCGTGGGAAACGGTTCCAAAGTCGATGTGATCGCAGTCGGCACACTACCTCTACATCTACCTTCGGGATTAGTATTAGACCTAAATAATTGTTATTTGGTGCCAGCGTTAAGCATGAACATTATATCTGGATCTTGTTTGATGCGAGACGGTTATTCATTTAAATCAGAGAATAATGGTTGTTCTATTTATATGAGTAATATCTTTTATGGTCATGCACCCTTGAAGAGTGATCTATTCTTGTTGGATCTCGATAGTAGTAACACACATATTCATAATGTTGAAGCCAAAAGATGCAGAGTTGATAATGATAGTGCAACTTATTTGTGGCACTGCCGTTTAGGTCATATCGGTGTAAAGCGCATGAAGAAACTCCATTCTGATGGACTTTTGGAACCACTTGATTATGAATCACTTGGTACTTGCGAACCGTGCCTCATAGGCAAGATGACCAAAACGCCGTTCTCCGGTACTATGGAGAGAGCAACAGATTTGTTGGAAATCATACATACAGATGTATGTGGTCCGATGAATATTGAGGCTCGTGGCGGATATCGTTATTTTCTCACCTTCACAGATGATTTAAGCAGATATGGGTATATCTACTTAATGAAACATAAGTCTGAAACATTTGAAAAGTTCAAAGAATTTCAGAGTGAAGTTGAAAATCATCGTAACAAGAAAATAAAGTTTCTACAATCTGATCGTGGAGGAGAATATTTGAGTTACGAGTTTGGTGTACATTTGAAAAATTGTGGAATAGTTTCGCAACTCATGCCACTCGGAACACCTCAGCGCATGGTGTGTCCGAACGTCGTAATCGTACTTTACTGGATATGGTGCGATCTATGATGTCTCTTACTGATTTACCGCTATCGTTTTGGGGATATGCTCTAGAGACGGCCGCATTCACGTTAAATAGGGCACCATCAAAATCCGTTGAGACGACGCCTTATGAACTGTGGTTTGGCAATAAACCAAAGTTGTCGTTTCTAAAAGTTTGGGGCTGCGATGCTTATGTGAAAAAGCTTCAACCTGATAAGCTCGAACCCAAATCGGAGAAATGTGTCTCCATAGGATATCCAAAGGAAACTATTGGATACACCTTCTATCACAGATCCGAAGGCAAGACTTTTGTTGCTAAATTCGGAAACTTTCTAGAGAAGGAGTTTCTCTCGAAAGAAGTGAGTGGGAGGAAAGTAGAACTTGACGAGGTAACTGTACCTGCTCCCTTACTGGAAAGTAGTACATCACAGGAAACTGTTTCAGTGATACCTACACCAGTTAGTGAGGAAGCTAATGATAATGATCATGAAACTTCAGATCAAGATACTACTGAACCTCGTAGATCAACCAGAGTGAGATCCGCGCCAGGGTGGTACGGTAATCCTGTTCTGGAAATCATGCTACTAGATCATGATGAACCTACGAACTATGAAGAAGCGATGGTGAGCCCAGATTCCGCAAAATGGCTTGAAGCCATGAAATCTGAGATGGGATCCATGTATGAGAACAAAGTATGGACTTTGGTTGACTTGCCCGATGATTGGCAAGCAATTGAGAATAAATGGATCTTCAAGAAGAAGACTGACGCTGACGGTAATATAACTGTCTACAAAGCTTGACTTGTCGCAAAAGGTTTTCGGCAAGTTCAAGGGGTTGACTACGATGAGACCTTCTCACCTGTAGCGATGCTTAAGTCTGTCCGAATCATGTTAGCAATTGCCGCATTTTATGATTATGAAATTTGGCAAATGGATGTCAAAACTGCATTCCTGAATGGATTTCTGGAAGAAGAGTTGTATATGATGCAACCAGAAGGTTTTGTCGATCCAAAGGGAGCTAACAAAGTGTGCAAGCTCCAGCGATCCATTTATGAACTGGTGCAAGCCTCTCGGAGTTGGAATAAACGTTTTGATAGTGTGATCAAAGCATTTGGTTTTATACAGACTTTCGGAGAAGCCTGTATTTACAAGAAAGTGAGTGGGAGCTCTGTAGCATTTCTGATATTATATGTGGATGACATATTACTGATTGAAAATGATATAGAATTTCTGGATAGCATAAAGGGATACTTGAATAAAAGTTTTTCAATGAAAGACCTTGGTGAAGCTGCTTACATATTAGGCATAAAGATCTATAGAGATAGATCAAGACGCTTAATTGGACTTTCACAAAGCACATACCTTGACAAGATTTTGAATAAGTTCAAAATGGATCAAGCAAAGAAAGGATTCTTGCCTGTGTTACAAGGTGTGAAATTGAGTAAGACTCAATGCCCGACCACTGCAGAAGATAGAGAGAATATGAAAGATGTTCCCTATGCATCAGCGATAGGATCTATCATGTATGCAATGCTGTGTACCAGACCTGATGTGTGCCTTGCTATAAGTCTAGCAGGGAGGTACCAAAGTAATCCAGGAGTGGATCACTGGACAACGGTCAAGAACATCCTGAAATACCTGAAAAGGACTAAGGATATGCTTCTCGTATATGGAGGTGACAAAGAGCTCGTCGTAAAAGGTTACGTTGATGCAAGCTTTAACACTGATCCGGACGATTCTAAATTGCAAACCGGATACGTGTTTACATTAAACGGTGGAGCTGTCAGTTGGTGCAGTTCTAAACAAAGCGTCGTAGCGGGATCTACATGTGAAGCAGAGTACATAGTTGCTTCGGAAGCAGCAAACGAAGGAGTCTGGATGAAGGAGTTCATATCCGATCTAGGTGTCATACCTAGTGCATCGGGTCCAATGAAAATCTTTTGTGACAATACTGGTGCAATTGCCTTGGCAAAGGAATCCAGATTTCACAAGAGAACCAAGCACATCAAGAGACGCTTCAATTCCATCCGGGATCTAGTCCAGGTGGGAGACATAGAGATTTGCAAGATACATACGGATCTGAATGTTGCAGACCCATTGACTAAGCCTCTTCCACGAGCAAAACATGATCAGCACCAAGGCTCCATGGGTGTTAGAATCATTACAGTGTAATCTAGATTATTGACTCTAGTGCAAGTGGGAGACTGAAGGAAATATGCCCTAGAGGCAATAATAAAGTTATTATTTATTTCCTTATAATCATTATAAATGTTAAATATTCATGCTAGAATTGTATTAATCGGAAACATAATACATGTGTGAATACATAGACAAACAAAGTGTCACTAGTATGCCTCTACTTGACTAGCTCGTTAATCAAAGATGGTTATGTTTCCTAACCATGAACAATGAGTTGTTATTTGATTAACGGGATCACATCATTAAGAGAATGATCTGATTGACATGACCCATTCCATTAGCTTAGCACCCGATCGTTTAGTATGTTGCTATTGCTTTCTTCATGACTTATACATGTTCCTATAACTATGAGATTATGCAACTCCCGTTTACCGGAGGAACACTTTGGGTACTACCAAACGTCACAACGTAACTGGGTGATTATAAAGGAGTACTACAGGTGTCTCCAAAGGTACATGTTGGGTTGGCGTATTTCGAGATTAGGTTTTGTCACTCTGATTGTCGGAGAGGTATCTCTGGGCCCTCTCGGTAATGCACATCACATAAGCCTTGCAAGCATTGCAACTAATAAGTTAGTTGCGGGATGATGTATTATAGAACGAGTAAAGAGACTTGCCGGTAACGAGATTGAACTAGGTATTGGATACCGACGATCGAATCTCGGGCAAGTAACATACCGATGACAAAGGGAACAACGTATGTTGTTATGCGGTCTGACCGATAAAGATCTTCGTAGAATATGTAGGAGCCAATATGGGCATCCAGGTCCCGCTATTGGTTATTGACCGGAGACATGTCTCGGTCATGCCTACATTGTTCTCGAACCCGTAGGGTCTGCACGCTTAAGGTTACGATGACAGTTATATTATGAGTTTATGCATTTTTATGTACCGAAGGTTGTTCGGAGTCCCGGATGTGATCACGGACATGACGAGGAGTCTCGAAATGGTCGAGACGTAAAGATTGATATATTGGAAGCCTATGTTTGGATATCGGAAGTGTTCCGGGTGAAATCGGGATTTTACCGGAGTACGGGGAGGTTACCGGAACCCCCCGGGAACCATATGGGCCTTGATGGGCCTTAGTGGAAAGGAGAAAGGGGAAGCCCAAGGTGGCCGCACGCCTCCCCCCTTCCCCTAGTCCTATTAGGACTAGGAGAGGTGGCCGTCCCCCCTCTCTCTCTTTCCCCCCTCAAGGAGTCCTATTCCAACTAGGATTGGGGGGGGGAATCCTACTCCCAGAGGGAGTAGGACTCTCCTGGCGCGCCTCCTATGGCCGGCCAGCCTCCCCCCTCTAGTCCTTTATATACTGAGGCAGAGGCACCCCAGAAACACACAAGTTGATCCACGTGATCTATTCCTTAGCCGTGTGCGGTGCCCCCAACCACCATAGTCCTCGATAATACTGTAGCGGAGTTTAGGCGAAGCCCTGCTGCTGTAGTACATCAAGATCGTCACCACGCCATCGTGCTGGCGGAACTCTTCCCCGACACTTTGCTGGATCGGAGTCTGGGGATCGTCATCGAGCTGAACGTGTGCTCGAACTCGGAGGTGCCGTAGTTTCGGTGCTTGATCGGTTGGATCGTGAAGACGTACGACTACTTCCTCTACGTCGTGTCAACGCTTCCGCAGTCGGTCTGCGTGGGTACGTAGACAACACTCTCCCCTCTCGTTGCTATGCATCACATGATCTTGCGTGTGCGTAGGATTTTTTTTGAAATTACTACGAAACCCAACACTTTTTTCTTCAACATTATGAATATGTGTATCAATACTATCGAGATTCATCAAAAATAGACCACTCTTCAAGGGTGCATGACCATAAAAGATATTACTCATATAAATAGAACAACCATTATTCTCTGATTTAAATGAATAACCGTCTCGCATCAAACAAGATCCAGATATAATGTTCATGCTCAACGCTGGCACCAAATAACAATTATTTAGGTCTAATACTAATCCCGAAGGTAGATTTAGAGGTAGCGTGCCGATGACGATCACATCGACTTTGGAACCGTTTCCCACGCGCATCGTCACCTCGTCCTTGGCCAGTGTTCGCTTAATCCGTAGTCTCTGTTTCGAGTTGCAAATATTAGCAACAGAACTAGTATCAAATACCCAGGTGCTTCTGCGAGCTCTGGTAAGGTACACATCAATAACATGTATATCACATATACCTTTGTTCACCTTGCCATCCTTCTTATCCGCCAAATACTTGGGGAAGTTCCGCTTCCAGTGACCAGTCTGCTTGTAGTAGAAGCACTCAGTCTCAGGCTTAGGTCCAGAATTGGGTTTCTTCTCTTGAGCAGCAACTTGTTTGCTGTTCTGCTTGAAGTTCCCCTTCTTCTTCCCTTTGCCCTTTTTCTTGAAACTGGTGGTCTTATTGACCATCAACACTTGATGCTCCTTCTTGATTTCTAGCTCCGCAACCTTTAGCATTGCGAAGAGCTCGGGAATCATCTTATCCATCCCTTGCATGTTATAGTTCATCATGAAGCTCTTGTAGCTTGGTGGCAGTGATTGAAGAACTCTGTCAATGACACTATCAATAGGAAGATTAACTCCCAGTTGAATCAAGTGATTATGATACCCAGACATTTTGAGTATATGTTCACTGACATAACTATTCTCCTCCATCTTGAAGCTATAGAACTTATTGGAGACTTCATATCTCTCAGTCTAGGCATTTGCTTGAAATATTAACTTCAACTCCTGGAACATCTCATATGCTCCATGACGTTCAGAACGTCATTGAAGTCCCGGTTCTAAGCTGTAAAGCATGGCACACTGAACTATCGAGTAGTCATCAGCTTTACTCTGCCAAACTCTTAACGTTGTCAGCAGCATCTGCAGTAGGCCTGGCACCCAGCGGTGCTTCCAGGACGTAATTCTTCTGTGCAGCAATGAGGATAATCCTCAAGTTACGGACCCAGACCGTGTAATTGCTACCATCATCTTTGAACTTTGCTTTCTCAAGGAACACATTAAAATTCAACGGAACAACAGCACAGGCCATCTATCTACAATTAACATAGACAAGCAAGATACTATCAGGTACTAAGTTCATGATAAATTTAAGTTCAATTAATCATATTACTTAAGAACTCCCACTTAGATAGACATCCCTCTAATCCTCTAAGTGATCACGTGATCCATATCAACTAAACCATAACCGATCATCACGTGAAATGGAGTAGCTTTCAATGGTGAACATCACTATGTTGATCATATCTACTATATGATTCACACTCGACCTTTCGGCTCAGTGTTCCGAGGCCATATCTGCATATGCTAGGCTCGTCAAGTTTAACCTGAGTATTATGCGTGTGCAAAACTGGCTTGCACCCGTTGTAGATGGACGTAGAGCTTATCACACCCGATCATCACGTGGTGTCTGGGCACGACAAACTTTGGCAACGGTGCATACTCAGGGAGAACACTTTTATCTTGAAATTTAGTGAGAGATCATCTTATAATGCTACCCTCAATCAAAGCAAGATAAGATGCATAAAAGATAAACATCACATGCAATCAATATAAGTGATATGATATGGTCATCATCATCTCATGCTTGTGATCTCCATCTCCGAAGCACCGTCGTGATCACCATCGTCACCGGCGTGACACCTTGATCTCCATCGTAGCATCATTGTCGTCTCGCCAATCTTATGCTTCTACGACTATCGCTACCGCTTAGTGATAAAGTAAAGCATTACAGAGCAATTGCATTGCATACAATAAAGTGACAACCATATGGTTCCTGCCAGTTGCCGATAACTCGGTTACAAAACATGATCATCTCATACAATAAAATTTAGCATCATGTCTTGACCATATCACATCACAACATGCCCTGCAAAAACAAGTTAGACGTCCTCTACTTTGTTGTTGCAAGTTTTACGTGGCTGCTACTGGGCTTAGCAAGAACTGTTCTTACCTACGCATCAAAACCACAACGATAGTTCGTCAAGTTGGTGCTGTTTTAACCTTCGCAAGGACCGGGCATAGCCACACTCGGTTCAACTAAAGTTGGAGAAACTGACACTCGCCAGCCACCTGTGTGCAAAGCACGTCGGTAGAACCAGTCTCGCGTAAGCGTACGCGTAATGTCGGTCCGGGCCGCTTCATCCAACAATACCGCCGAACCAAAGTATGACATGCTGGTAAGCAGTATGACTTATATCGCCCACAACTCACTTGTGTTCTACTCGTGCATATGACATCTACGCATAAAACCTGGCTCGGATGCCACTATTGGGGAACGTAGTAATTTCAAAAAAATTCCTACGCACACGCAGGATCATGGTGATGCATAGCAACGAGAGGGGAGAGTGTTGTCTACATACCCTTGTAGACCGTTCACGGAAGCGTTATATCAACGCGGTTGATGTAGTCGTACGTCTTCACAATCCGACCGATCCAAGTACCGAAAGCACGGCACCTCCGAGTTCTGCACACGTTTGGCTCGGTGACGTCCTCGCCTTCTCGATCCAGCAAGAGGGGCGAAGTAGTAGATGAGTTCTGGCAGCACGACGGCGTGGTGACGGTGTTGGTGAAGAACAATCTTCGCAGGGCTTCGCCTAAGCACTACGAAAACTCTGACAGAGGACAAACTAGAGGGGACGGGGTTGCCGGCACACGGCTTGGTGTTTCTTGATGTGTCTTGGGTGCTATCCCTACCCCTCTATTTATATGTTGAGCCTTGGGGTCGAAACTTGGAGTAAAAGCCTCCACAAAGTCGGTTTCACCCGAAAGGCAAGAGTCCTTCTCGGACTCCAGGGCCAGACGCCAGGGACCCTGGCGTCTGGCCCCTGGACTCCGCAAAAATTCCTTTTGCGCTTTCCAAAAACCTTGTGGGCTTTCCCCTTTGGCCCAAATAAAGTGTTCTCGTACCCAAACATTTCGGGAAACATCCGGAACCCCTTCCGATGAATTCTGGAACCCTTTCGGTGACCAAACACTATTATCCCATATATCAAACTTTATCTCCGGACCATTCCGGAGTTCCTCGTCATGTCCATGATCTTATCCCGGACTCCGAACAACATTCGGTCACCAACATACATAACTCATATAGTACTATATCGTCAACGAACGTTAAGCGTGCGGACCCTACGGGTTCGAGAACTATGTAGACATGACCGAGACACCTCTCTGGTCAATAACAATAGCGGTACCTGGATGCCCATATTGGCTCCTACATATGCTACGAAGATCTTTATCGGTCAGACCGCATAACAACATACGTTGTTCCCTTTGTCATCAGTATGTTACTTGCTCGAGATTCGATCATCGGTATCTCAATACCTAGTTCAATCTCGTTAACAGCAAGTCTCTTTACTCGTTCCGTAATACATCATCCCGCAACTAACTCATTAGTTGCAATGCTTGCAAGGCTTATAGTGATGTGCATTACCGAGTGGGCCCAAAGATACCTATCCGACAATCGGAGTGACAAATCCTAATCTCGAAATACGCCAACCCAACAAGTACCTTCGGAGACACCTGTAGAGCACCTTTATAATCACCCAGTTATGTTGTGACGTTTGGTGGCACACAAAGTGTTCCTCCAGTAAACGGGAGTTGCATAATCTCATAGTCATAGGAACATGTATAAGTCATGAAGAAAGCAATAGCAACAAACTAAACGATCATCGTGCTAAGCTACCAGATGGGTCAAGTCAATCACATCATTATATAATGATGTGATCCCGTTAATCAAATGACAAATCATGTCAAACATAACCATCATTGATTCAACGAGCTAGTCAAGTAGAGGCATACTAGTGACACTCTGTCTGTCTATGTATTCACACAAGTATTATGTTTCCGGTTAATACAATTCTAGCATGAATAATAAACATTTATCATGATATAAGGAAATAAATAATAACTTTATTATTGCGTCTAGGGCATATTTCCTTCAACAGGATGTTAATTCAAAGCACTCCCATTGATCCCTCTAACAAATACATCAGGTTGCAAGGCTCTTGCTGAAGGAAATATGCCCTGGAGGCAATAATAAAGTTGTTATTTATATTTCCTTATATCATGATAAATGTTTATTATTCATGCTAGAATTGTATTAACCGGAAACTTGATACATGTGTGAATACATAGACAAAACAAAGTGTCCCTAGTATGCCTCTACTAGACTAGCTCATTAATCAAAGATGGTTAAGTTTCCTGACCATAGACATGTGTTGTCATTTGATGAATGGGATCACATCATTAGGAGAATGATGTGATGGACAAGACCCATCCGTTAGCTTAGCATAAATGATCGTTTAGTTTTATTGCTATTGCTTTCATCATGACTTATACATGTTCCTCTGACTATGAGATTATGCAACTCCCGAATACCGGAGGAACACCTTGTGTGCTATCAAATGTAACTGGGTGATTATAAAGATGCTCTACAGGTGTCTCCAAAGGTGTTTGTTGGGTTGGCATAGATCAAGATTAGGATTTGTCACTCCGTGTATTGGAGAGGTATCTCTGGGCCCTCTCGGTATTGCTCATCACTATAAGCCTTGCAAGCAATATGACTAATGAGTTAGTTGCGGGATGATGCATTACGAAAAGAGTAAAGAGACTTGCCGGTAATGAGATTGAGCTAGGTATGATGACATCAATGATTGAATCTCGGGAAAGTAACATACCGATGACAAAGGGAATAACATATGTTGTTATGCGGTTTGACCGATAAAGATCTTCGTAGAATACGTAGGAGCCAATATGAGCATCCAGGTTCTGCTATTGGTTATTGACCGAAGATGTGTCTCGGTCATGTCTACATAGTTCTCGAACCCGTAGGGTCCGCACGCTTAACGTTCGATGACGATTTGTATTATGAGTTACGTGATTTGATGAACCAAAGTTTGTTCAGAGTCCCGAATGAGATCACGGACATGATGAGGAGTCTTGAAATGGTCGAGGGGTAAAGAATCCTACATTGGAAGGTTGCATTTGGACATCAGAATGGTTCTGAGTGGTTCGGGCATTTTTCCGGAGTAACGAGAGGTTACCGGAACCCCTCAGAAGAAGTTATGGGCCTTATGGGCCATAAGCGGGAAGCACACCAGCCCACAATGGGCTGGTGTGCCCCCTTGGGCAGGAGGCCGATTAGGACTAGGAGAAGGGAGCCGACCCCCCTTTCCTTCCCTTCTCCCTTCCCCCTTTCCTACTACGTGTGGGAGGTGGAATCCTACTAGAACTAGGGTGTCCTAGTAGGACTCCACACCTTGGCGCGCCCCCTAGGGCCGGCTGCCTCTCCCTCTCCCTCCTTTATATACGGAGGCAGGGGCACCCCTAGAACACACAAGTTGATCTTTTATCCGTGTGCGGTGCCCCCTCCGTAGTTACACACCTTGGTCATATCGTCGTAGTGCTTAGGCGAAGCCCTGTGCCGGTAACTTCATCATCACTGTCACCACGCCGTCGTGCTGACAAAACTCTCCCTCGGCCTCAACTGGATCAAGAGTTTGAGGGACGTCACCGAGCTGAACGTGTGCAGATCGCGGAGGTGCCGTGCGTTCGGTACTTGATCAGTTGGATCACGAAGACGTTCGACTAAATCAACCACGTTACTAAACGCTTCTGCGTTCGGTCTACGAGGGTATGTGGACACACTCTCCCCGCTCGTTGCTATGCTTCTCCTAGATAGATCTTGTGTGATCGTAGGCAAATTTTTTGAAATACTACGTTCTCCAACACTTGCCTCTACCCATACCTTACGGAACTACTCACACATTAAGACCAGATCAAGAACACATCATGAAGGTAGATTGATTGATAATATGTCTTACAATGGATGTTGTGTGTGATACCCGATTACAAGTATGACTAGCGGAGGAAGAACTATGGCGGAGATGGGGATGGTGGCTATGGAGATGGGAAATTGCGGTGGCTAGGGTTGATGAAGAAGGGGATGGAGATGACTCTCTGTTTTGTGGTCCTGTGGCTCCCGTGTTGACATTTTGGCCTCGACCCCTTTATAAAGTTTGTTCAGGTGGACGAGAAGCATCGGTTTCCATGCCATACGATCGCTCATGCGAGTGGGCGTGATCGCATGGACCGCCAACTTTTACTCCATTTCTTCGGGTGCGCCTCCACTTGATTTCTTCTATCTCCTAATTTACTCATTTCCTTGTTCTGACTTGATTTCGTCCATATGTATCCCATTTCCCATGGAAACAAAATAAAGAAAAGATTTTTGAAATCCTATGCATTCATTAGTCATTAATGGCAATATCGGAGCGAATATCTCAGTTTTAATGAAATATACCGATTTATACTCAGGTTAGAGGAGTGTAAAAATAACACTCATCAACCCCCTAGGCTTAAAGTTGAGCAACATAAAGAAAAATCTGAATCATAAGTGTCGGTGTCAAAACCGGCGGATCTCGGGTAGGGGGTCCCGAACTGTGCGTCTAAGGTGGATGGTAATAGGAGGCAGGGGACACGATGTTTTACCCAGGTTCGGGCCCTCTTGATGGAGGTAAAACCCTACATCCTGCTTGATTTATTCTTGATGATATGAGTATTACAAGAGTTGATCTACCACGAGATCGGAGAGGCTAAACCCTAGAAGCTAGCCTATGGTATGATTGTATGTTGTCCTACGGACTAAAACCCTCCGGTTTATGTAGACACCGGAGGGGGCTAGGGTTACACAAGGTCGGTTACAAAGGAGGAGATATCCATATCCGTACTGCCTAGCTTGCCTTCCACGCCAAGTAGAGTCCTATCCGGACACGGGACGAAGTCTTCAATCTTGCATCTTCATAGTCCAACAGTCCGGCTGTCCAGAGACCCCCTAATCCAGGACTCCCTCAGTAGCCCCTGAACCAGGCTTCAATGACGATGAGTCTGAGTCCGGCATGCAGTGTTGTCTTCGGCATTGCAAGGCGGGTTCCTCCCCCGGATACACCACAGAAGAGTTTGGATAAAAGGATAGTGTCTGACCCTGCAAAATACATTCCACATACCACCATAGAGAGAATAATATTTCCACAAATCTAATCTGCTGACATGTTTTGGCAACATGACATCATGCCATGGCTCGGTGATTATTCGAACCGTTTTTTCTTTAACTAGCCCCGCACATAACGCGAGGTAGTTTCCTGACACGTCTTGTCAAAGCAGAGATCGTGTCCCCCTTATTACGGGATTCTCATCAATACGGTCGTGGGTAACCCAATCACGCCTAGGACTCCTAGATTTTAGGCAAGTCCCAAACGGCCACGAGGAGGACGCTTGATATTCACCCTCTTTATAAAGGGTCAAGGCTTTTACTTTTTCCTCCTGTGCTCAATCGAATCCTTCCCCCGCCTCGAGTTCTAACACCCAAAGCTCGGGTCAGGTGCTTGGGACCTTCAATCATGTCCGGATCCAGCCTCCAGGGCCGGTGGATGCCCTCCTCCTTCACGGAAGAGGATATCAAGAAGTTGAGGGAGGCAAGATACCCTACCACCGAAGTCTCGCATCGGCTGCCTGCCCGAGGGCAGGTCGTCCCTACTCCTGAACCCAATGAAGATGTCGTGTTCATCTCCCACTTCCTTCGAGGACTAGGCCTCACTCTGGATCCCTTCGTTAGGGGTTTAATGTTCTATTACGGGATTGATTTCCATGATCTAGCCTTAGATTCCTTTCTCCACATCTCGGCATTTATTGTCGTATGTGAGGCCTTCCTCCGCATTACCCCTTACTTCGGCCTGTGGCTCAAGACCTTTGATGTGAAGCCGAAGATGGTTGAGGGGCAGTATGCAGCGTGCGGGGGTGCATTAATAAGCAAGATTGCTGGAGCTCCGTGGCCAAAGGGTTCCTTTCCAGAGGTGTCCGAATTATGGCAACGGGAGTAGTTCTACATCATCGCTCCCAGAAGTGCCAAGTGGGTAGCTTCCCCCGCCTTTCGCTTGGGCCCTCCACCACAACTGATGTCATGGATCAGCAGGGGGCTGAGCTGGGTCCAGCCAAGGATGTGCCCATACTGCAGAGCCGCATCCGGAATCTCTTCGAGGGAGATTTTAGTTTGGTTATGGTAGTGCAAGTCATGCTGGTTCGTCAAGTCTAGCCTTGCAAACGCCAGCCTCTTCGCTTGTGGGAATTCAACCCAGAAGGACCGCGCGCTATTCAGAATTTCCTCGGCTTGATGCACGAGGAGATGTACAAGTCATTCTTCGGACCCCAAATAGAGTGTCCGGACACCTCCGAGGACGTGGGCCTGAGCAGCAACCGCACCGCGGCCCAAGTAAGTAATCCTCTAGTCGAACAAACTGTCTTTCATTTATCACGACATCATTTTGAAGAATCGCTCTTTGACCAGGACTGGATAACAAAGGCGAAGATGATCCGGTGTGCGGCCCCCCTTCCCGAAGGCTTGGACAATCCGGTACTGGAAAAGATGCTCGAGCCAGCACCTTGCCCGGTGCCCTCGAAGGAAGATGAAGGGGGGAACAAAGAGGGCGAAAGCGGGCCTCCACCGCTACCTATTCCAACTGAGGGAATGAGCACCTCCGTGAGGGAGGATAACCAAGGGAGGGAATCTGACATTCCCTCGCCCCGGGGGAGGAAGAGGACTACCTCTGATGATCCGGAAACCAAGGTTTCCAAACGAGAGAAGAAAACTCCACCAGAGGGTCCTGCCTCGGAGGGTGCTCCTGCCGCACAAAGTCCGTGCGGGGATCAGCCCTCTAACAAGCCGTAAGTAATCAAAAAGTACCTAATAGCGAAGATATATTACCTTACTTCTGAGGGAGATAACCGAAGCTTTTATCTTGCAGTTCTGTCGGGTTTCGGGTTCCGGCGGACCCTTGAGGTTCGAACACTAGGGTGCGCGCGGAGATCTCTCCCCTACCGTTCTACGTCTGATCCTCTCGTGCGAACTAAGATGAAAATGATGAATAACACAAGAGACACGAGGTTTATACTGGTTCGGGCCACCGTTGTGGTGTAATACCCTACTCCAGTATGTGGTGTGGTGGATTGCCTCTGGGGCTGATGATGGATAGTACAAGGGAAGAACAAACTCACGAGAGGTGTTCTTGAGCTGGTGCGATGAACTACTAGGGTGAGTTCAGTCGCCTCTTCCTCTCTCTCTCTCTCTGCTAGGGTTCTACCAGATTTCCAGCCCTCTTCTTCCTTCTGTGGTGGCTAGCTCTATTTATAGGGGCCCTGGGCCTCTCCCCAAATAATGAGCAGGAAGGGCGCCAATAATTGGCCATTTCGAAGGGGAACATCTAGTACAAGTTATCCTGACCAAAGGTGGTCTTCGGCAGCCAAAAGCACTGGCGATGACGCCGTCTTGGGCTCCACGGTAACCTCCGTCCCGCCGTCCGGCTGGTCTTGGTCTCGTTGCACCGGAATGGTAACCTTTGCCTGATGCCTTGGCCTGTGCTTGCCCCCTTTGCACCAAAGGGGAAACAAGGACACTGCACAGGCCGGTGCCCGCCTGGCGCCCGCCTGGTCTCGATCGTCATGGCTTGCGTCACGGTTCCTCGCGAGGTACAACTGCCTTGATCTCTCCGCCTCCTCGCGAGCCTGCCTGATGAGGCTGCCTCTGAGGAAGCTTCCTGTCGTCCACCCCGCGAGGCTTAGCCCCTCGCGAGGGTCTTGAGCTTGAGCTGATGAAGATGGGCTGCGCTGGGCCCCCGCTTGAGCCACACCGCAGGCCGCAGACAGGCAAGTCTGGGGACCCCCGTTCCCAGAACACCGACAGTAGCCCCCGGGCCCAAGGCGCGCGCGGGCTTGGCTTAGCAGAGAAGCGAAGGGGCAAGCGCCAAGCGCTGCGGGCCCTAACAGCCTGCAGCCTTGGGCGCCGCGTGGCGATTGATTGGACGTGGGCGACTGCGCTTCCCATGACACCTCGGCAACTGCACGACTTGACAAGTCCCTGCATGTAAAGATATGGGTCACGATTACCTGAGGTCATGACGCCCGGTGGTTGGCCTTCCCCGGCTATAAGTACGGTGCCGCGTGAGCTTCGTCGGTTCACCCCTTTCCGTCACTCCTCCTCTTCTTCTTCCTCATCCTTGCTTCCTCTTGCACCAATGGCACCGATCCGCCAGTTTTCAGCTGAGGAGAAGGGAAAGGCCCCCAGAGAGGGTCCTGACCCCTCCCGCCGAAGAAGCAGCCAATCCTTTGTCACCAGGACGAAGGCGCCTGGCAGGTGGTGTCGAGGCCGTGGTACGAGCGGCCGCCGCCTGGGTTTCCGCTGCCCTTGCACGCCCGCGTCGTAGGCCCCAGGGGGGAGGGCGCCGAGCAACACCGACAGCATTGCCGCCGACGTCGGCGAGTCACAGTGGTGCGTGTTGTCCCCCTGGAGTCCACGCGGAGCGCTCCTCTCGCGAGCTTGTGCTTCACGCCACCATGCCTCCAACTTCGTGGATCCGCCTTCCTCCCTCCTTCACCTTCGAGATGCCGCCGAGCGGGGCCCTGGAGCTCTGGCTGCAGCACGCCGACTGTGGCACCCCTGCAACCGGAGCGGAGGTCGCGGTCGTCGCTCCGGGCAAGGTCTTCATGACCCGGGGCTGGGGTGAGATTGCCCGGGTCTGTCGCGCGGACGGCGCCTTGGTGATCCATCTTGAATATGACGACGCCTCCTTGATGTTCTTCAAGGTCTTTGATGCAGAAGGACGCCGACTGGAATGCTGCCCTAAGGGAAGCGGCAGTGGTGACGAACTAGCGAGGACCAGCCCCGCCCGTTGGTCCTCCTGCAGCTCCTCAGGCAGCAGCGGAGGGACTGCGGGCTTTAGCGGCTCCCCCGAACTCCTCGCGACCCCGGAGACGAGCGATGACAACTACGAGCCTCCGAGCTCGCGCCGCGCTCGGAGTGAGGCAGCTGCCTCGGGCCGCCGACGCCACTGATCTGGATGGGGTTGGCGCCGGCACTGGGCAGCCCACTGTTGATGATGGCGTCGCCTGGGGAGGTGCTAGCAAGTAGCATTCCTTAGGGTTAGCACCTTTTGTTCCCTGCAAGGAATTAAAGCAACACCCCGCGGGGGTATGTAAGGCGTCTGCCGTGCTTTTGTAATTACTATATCCTTAATATGAATTAGCGTGAGGTGTCCGTTCTGTTCCGGCTAAGCTCCCCCTTTCTATCCTCACGAGTACTTGGCGCTCTACGCTGACAGGTCCCAGTCCCCAGGCAAGCTTCAGCCGTCACTGGTATGCCAGGTCGCGATGCCGTGGTCAAGGCCAGGAGGTGAGCGGCCCGAGGTCCGGTAAGAGCCCCCGAGTTGCGATGCTCAGGAGGTCCCCTTTAGCGCTCAAGCAATCCTTGCTGGGCGAGAAAGGAAGGTAGCGTCGCTGTGACAGAGTTGCACTGGGCGGGGATTTAGCGCTGCGTTGGTCTAGCTTTTGCGACGGCGCGACTTATCTTGTGTGTATGACGTAGTTCCTCAGAGAGGCGCCTGGCCCGAGAGGCGGTGGTCGAGGTGCTGCTGGGCTAGGCCCTCGCGAGCTTCTTCCCACTCCCCCGCACTTTCCTTAACGCTCTACGTCCTCAGGTCCCGGCCCTCGAGCGAGCTCAGCCGCCGCTGGTATGACAGGTCGCGATGCTGTGGGTCAAGGCCAGGGGTGAGGGCTGGAGAGCCAGTAGGAGCCCATGAGTCACGATGCTCAGGTACCTCCCTTTTAACATGCAAGCGGTCCATGCCGAGGAGAGGGAGAGAGAGCTCACGATGCCCCCAACGTTGCTCCTGGAGTAGGTCATGCACACCAATCATGAGGAGAAACAAGGCCTATCGTTACGGTCGCCGGCCAACCTATGGTCACTCCGAGGGAGCGGTCAGGGCACTGAGGGCCTGGTGAGGTGGCGCCGTGCGGGGCTGCCGCGGCCAGAGCTCGACCACTCAGGTTTATCAACGCTGCAGGGACGGACCCGTGCGCACGCACCGTGCCAGAGCGAGCGGCTCTTCAAATAGGCGTCAATCGAGCAGGTGATTAGGTCAGGTATGTTAAGCACATAGGAGGAAATCCAATTTCAAGCAAGCGCAGGTAAAAGCAACCGCCGCTGGGTCGGGCCCGAGCGGCGTGGGGATGATGCAGCCCGAGGGGCGCCCCCAACAGGGTAAGTAAAGAGCATAACCAAAATGGATACATGCCGCGGGGCGGACCCACGTGGCCTGGGAATGGTGCAGCCCTGTGGGCGCTCCCAGCTGAAAGTAGAACTCTGAAAGATGTCACCTGGTGATGTTGAAGACGAAGTGATGCTGAGGAAGTGAGCGATGCGCGGTGAAGACGTCGGCCCTCATGAGCCCCCAGGCCCAGGGGCCTCGGGAGGCTCTGGTGGCACATGCAGGTCTTCGGGGACCATGGCCACCTCCGCCAGGACCGCGCGATGCCTGACCTCCCAAGCCTCCGGAATGCTCCTCAACAGGCGCTGATGTGCGGCGACCGCGCTCGGCAGGCCGAAGGGCATGCGAACGTAGCTGTGGGGTGGTCCCACGCAGCGCCCTATGGCCGAAGGCCATAGGCGCTCCTGGGACGCAGCTCGGTTGAGCCCTGGTACGTCGACGCAGACGCGCAGTCCTCCATCCTCTCCTGGGTGTGGGGCCATGACAGGTAAGCGGCGGCTACCGCGCATGACTCTGGACTCTTGTAGCTCTTCGGTGTTCCTTGTGATGAACTCCTGAGGGTTTTGTCTCCTTTGACTTGTACCTTTCTGAGGGAAGCGTGCCTGAAAGCACCCCTCCAAGTGGTGCCTGAGCGCCTCCCCCGCGACCTTGGCAAGGTCGGTGGCTCTCCAAGAGAGAGCCCCCGAGCCCTGCCTGAGGAGGGCGCCGGGCGCGCCTTCCTATGTGCGAGAGGGCGGCGCTCCCTGATCGGGCGCGAATCCTGACGCAATACCTCCGGAGGTGCCTGCTTCCTTGTGGCTCTGGCCAGGTGAGGTCTTCTTCTTCTTGAGGGTCGCCTCGGGAGGCCTCCCGCTCCTGCGATCTGGGTCTTCGATTGTTGCGGCTTGGAACGCACGCTCGAGCGAGCACACTGCGTCCCTTTCTTCACAGGGTACGGTGATGACTCCACCGCTTCCTGGCATCTTGAGGACATTGTAACCATGGTGAGTCACTGCCATAAACTTGGCTAGGGCTGGGTACCTGAGGATGGCGTTGTACGGCAGGCGGATGTGAGCGACGTCGAAGTCGATGAGCTCGATGCGGTAGTTGTTGCGTTGCCCGAAGGTGACCGGAAGGCGAACCTGCCCAATTGGAACAATGGAACCATCGGTGACTCCTGAGAAAGGCTTGGTCGGCTAAAGCTGGTCGTATGGCACTTGGAGATTGTCGAACGTCTCGACGGACAGGACGTTGAGTCCTGCCCCGCAATCGATGAGGGTCCTGGTGACCTGCACGTTGCTGATGACTGGGGAGCAAAGCATCGGGAGGACTCCGGCCGTTGCCGCACACTTGAGCTGGTCTGCGGAACTGAATGTGATCGCGCACGAAGACCACCTGAGAGGGCGCGTGGCCTCAAGCTTGGGAAGGACTGCATTCACCTCGTGAGCAAACTGCTTGAAGATGCGCTGTGATGCTGGGGCATGGGCGCCGCCCAAGATGCAAGCAATTGCACGCGGCTCTTGGAAGCCCCCAACCCCATCGTCTTGGTGTTAGTATTCGTTCCTCCTTGGTGGAGGTGGCAGAGGAGGGAGGCCTGCGTTGCCGTGGGGACGGTCCTCACGAGGCTCGTCCCTCCAGCCTCCCTCGCGAGGCTGATCCTGCCAGCGGTCCTCGCGAGGGCGGTCACGCCATCCCTGGTGAAGGCCACGGTCTTCCCGTCGTCCACCACCTCTTCCTCCTCCTCGGCCATAGCCCCTGTCGTTGCGCTCTGGGCGTCGGCCGATTCGCCCATCTCGCACGGCTCTGAGCTCTTGACATTCGTCGGTGTTGTGGGTGTGGAGGTCGTGGTACACGCAGTACCGTCCGCCCTTGGATGACTCAGGCTGATCCCTGCCTCGCTTGGTGTCCGGTTCTGCTGCTAGCACGGCAGCCCCCTTGCGCTTCACGTCCTTGGCCTTGAGCTTCTTTTCTTCTGGGTCGGCTGCCGGGAGCTCGAGGAGGGAGAGACGCCCTTCCTCAGCCCCGGCGCACTTGGTCGCCAAGTTGAACAGCTCCAGGGATGTGCATAGGTCTTCATGGATTGCTAGCTCTTCCTTCATCTTGACTTCGCGCACGCCATCGGAGAAGGCTGAGATGATGGCTTCTTCAGTCACCTTGGGGATCTTGAGGCGAGCATAGTTGAAGCGCTGGATGTACTTCTGCAGGGTTTCTCCCGGCTGTTGCTTGATGCAGCGCAGTCGCTCATGGCCGGGGGCCGGTCGCGAGTGCCCTAGAAGTTGGCGATGAAGCGGGTGCACATCTCGCTCCAGGAGGAGATCGTGCCGGGAGCCAGGTTCGGGAGCCAGGTGCGGGCGCCGTCCTTGAGCGCCATGGGGAACCAATTCGCCATGACCTTCTCGTCTCCGTTGGCGGCTACGATGCCTAGCTCGTAGAGCTGCAGGAACTCCGCGGGGTCCGCTGTGCCATCGTAGCGGGGAGGGAGGTCAGGCTTGAACTTGCCTGGCCATGTGACGCCGTGCAGCTCGGGGATGAAGGCGAGGCAGCCCGCCCTGGCCACCGGCGCCCTTTGTTGGTGCTGGTCTCGTTCTTGCGGGTCACCACACGCCGCCACTGGGAGCAGCGCGGGATTTTGTCATGGAGGCGCTGGGGCGCGATCTTGGCGCGCCGGCGCTGGGAGCGCGCGAGCACCTTCCCAGGGACGTGGGATCTCTTGGCAGCTCCCTTCTTGCCGTGCAGGCGCCGGACGTGGAGGGTCTCGCCCTGGGGCTGCGCGCCTTGGAGCCAAGGCACCTTCTTGGGGAGGAGGCGGCAGAGGCGCCTCCTGATCCTCGCCCCCTGCACGGGACGGAGGGCGAGGCAGCGAGAGGGACCGCAAGGGGGGGCTGCGGCACTGACGGGCTCGGTGATGCGGGCGAGCCAGTCCTCGTAGAGGTCGTCGACGGGGCGATAGTGCAGGAGCTCCCGCGCCAAGAGCAGCGAGGCGTGCGCATCCATGGGCGCGCGACGGGCGTGGGACGACGAGCCAGCTGGAGTCAGCGACGTGGTGGCGGTGCGGCCATCCCGCCGCACCGAGGGGTGCTGGGACGAGGCCTGCTGCTCGTTCCCCGCCGGGCCGGTGGCGGCGTTGGCGGCTGGCGACGGGGAACGACGAGGGGGGCCGCCGACGGGCGCCGTTTGGGCGACGCGAGCGGCGTGAGCAGCCCGGCACTCGGCACGAGCCCGACGAGCGTCAGCCATGGACATGACGGAAGATCACACGCGAATAGCGGAAGGAAAATTCCGGTGCACCCCTACCTGGCGCGCCAAATGTCGGGTTTCGGGTTCCAGCAGACCCTTGAGGTTCGAACACTGGGGTGCGCACGGAGATCTCTCCCCTACCGATCTACGTCCGATCCTCTCGTGCGAACTAAGATGAAAATGATGAACAACACAAGAGACACGAGGTTTATACTGGTTCGGGCCACCGTTGTGGTGTAATACCCTACTCCAGTGTGTGGTGTGGTGGATTGCCTCTGGGGCTGATGATGGACAGTACAAGGGAAGAACAGCCTCGCGAGAGGTGTTCTTGAGCTGGTGCGATGAACTACTAGGGTGAGTTCAGTCGCCTCTTCCTCTCTCTCTGCTAGGGTTCTACCAGATTTCCAGCCCTCTTCTTCCTTCTATGGTGGCTAGCTCTATTTATAGGGGCCCTGGGCCTCTCCCCAAATAATGAGCGGGAAGGGCGCCAACAATTGGCCATTTCGAAGGGGAACATCTAGTACAAGTTATCCTGACCAAAGGTGGTCTTAGGCTACCAAAAGCACTGGCGATGACGCCGTCTTGGGCTCCACGGTGACCTCCGTCCTGCCGTCCGGCTGGTCTTGGTCTCGTTGCACCGGAATGGTAACCTTTGCCTGATGCCTTGGCCTGTGCTTGCCCCCTTTGCACCAAAGGGGAAACAAGGACAGTACGCAGGCCGGCGCCCGCCTGGCACCCGCCTGGTCTCGATCGTCATGGCTTGCATCACGGTTCCTCGCGAGGTACCCCTGCCTTGATCTCTCCGCCTCCTCGCGAGCCTGCCTGATGAGGCTGCCTCTGAGGAAGCTTCCTGTCGTCTGCCCCATGAGGCTTGGCCCCTCATGAGGTTCTTGAGCTTGAGCTGATGAAGATGGGCCGCGCTGGGCCCCCGCTTGAGCCACGCTGCAGGCCGCAGGCAGGCAAGTCTGGGGACCCCCGTTCCCAGAACGCCGACAAGTTCGGATCTGAGTCCTACTCAGCAGAGCTCGTCTTCGGGGGATCTTCTTCCGGAGATGATGGAGAGTGAAATGCCTCCCCCGGACTCCCCAGCTCAAGAAGCGGGCGACCTTGAAGTGTCATCACGAAGAGTTTCTCCGGATCCGGCAAGGCCAGAAGGTAATCCCATGGTCACCCAAAGCCCTCAGTATCCGGCTCTTGAAGAGAGCAATCAAAAGAGTCCGACACCATCTGGTATGCGGTCGGACATACTAAAGGGTCTGCTAGAGCGAGCGACTGTCTCAGAAGAGCACCATACATTAATGTGTACGGTGATTGAAAGGATTTTGTCCGCCGAAAACGGGTTGCATGGAGCCTTTATGAGTCTACTGACGGGCTTTGAGGTACGTGAAATGATATACATTTGTGATGGTACCGCACATATTAGGTGTGCCCTGTGTAGATAGTAGCCCCTGAGACTCTGGTTGTCGTCGAGAACGGCGGCGAACAGAGGATCATAGTCGCAGGTAATAACCAGACCGCCTTTATGTGCAGGTGTCTGAAGCTCCGGTGGCTAGCCGGACTGATGGGGTTGCCGAACTAAAGCGGCAACTGGATGCGGCGGATGCCGACATCGAGCTTGTTAACAAGCGGCTTGACGAGGCACAGGGTAGGTGATATTTATAGTGGATGTCACATAGTAAGAGCAGCGTGATGCCAGTATCTTTAATATGTTGTGACTGCAGATGGAGCTGCCACCATGGAGGCCTTGCGGGCGGAGCTTGCCCGAGCCAAGGAGCAAGCAAGGAGTAGTAATGCGGCCGCTTTGAAGGCGGACGAAGAGTTGAGAGCCGAGAAGGCCACTCATAGCGAGAGCAAAGAGAAAATGGCCAAAATGGCTGGGAAGTTAAAAGACACTGCCAACTGCTGCCAGTTTCTTGAAGAAGAAAACCGGGCGAAGGCTACAGACCTGGAAAAGGCCACAACGGCGACCAAAGACACCCGCTCTGCAATGAGAGCGAAGAAGGAGGAACTGCGTGAAGCCGGGGACATTGTGGCTGGGAAGCCCTTTATGCTGCGGAGGAAGTTCGGCGATCCGCGGTATGCCTCTCTGGATCGGCTGTGGAGTTCGGCCAACGCATATCTGGACTTAGCGGCGAGCGCTGTCGATGCAGCCGAATACTTCCGAGATCAGACAGATCGTGAAGTGGACAAGCTGTTCTGGTCACAATTTAACGTTCCAGAGCGTCTGCTTCCATTGACTGATCAGCTTGCTGAATGGGCCGAACTCAATAGATTGTCCAGACTCGCCATGAGGTCTGTCGTGGATCATCTGTGGCCGGAAAGGCCAAAGCCGAACCACTATTTTAGCTTGGTGCAGCAGTTCCTTGGTGCGGTGCCACGCATTAATGCGATGAAGAGGTCGGCGTGCATAGAAGGCTCGCGGATGGCCCTTGCCCGTGTCAAAACATACTGGGCGAAGATGGATGCCACCACTGTCCCGACGCAGAGTTCGGCCATAGGCCGAGTGGCTGCCGAGCACTATTTTGAAGAAGTTCTTGAGGGCGCTCGTTCGATAGAGGCCCAGTGCTCGAAGAATGTTATGTTTGAGTGATATGTATTCCTGTTGTAAAAACAACGTTTTATTGATTTTATCAAGGCTGTATTTATACTTTTGCCCGAAAGTATTGTGATGCCTCATGTGCGGCCGTTTATGTATACATGTATATAACCCGAAAGATTGCAGTCGTCGGCTTCAGCCCCCACGCATATAATGCGGGGGTGTTCGCAGAAGACGCGTATTCACACTTAATCCAACGTCTTGGTCCTATTAAGGAGGTGATAGCGCAGCGAACTAGGCAACTGGACTATAATGCTTTAACACTTTCACTTAGCCATAGGAGTTTGACAGTGGGGCTACTATATAGCCCCTGGTGGCTCCGCACTCATCCGGATTCGGGGTGCGTACATGCCTGGCCGGGAAACGGCCCTTCGTTAATGCGGAGGAATCCCGAAGATTCCAATAAGTCATCGAGTGGTTGACCAGTCTCACGCTATATCATGACAATCAGTTTTCGGCTTTCTCTACTGAGGTGCTTGTCCGGATGAACCAGGGCACAATCACAGTAGTTCTCCTGGTGCCGCCTTAGCCGATAGAGCGGAACGTAAGGCAGCAAAACACAGAAGCCGGGCAAACCCAACATTTGACCAAAGACATGATTCGGAGTTGATGCATATAAGGCCAAACTCGCGACGCCGAACACTCCCTAAGGTATTCGGTCTTTATGGTGTAAACCGGGTCTAAACAGTACCCTTTGTAATAAGCCCCTGGTGTCCAGGTACGTGCATTATTTTGGCATGGCCACATGCCAAGACGTCAGCATCCTTCTCGGTTGTACTGAGAATCCGAGTGATGTAAATCAACAAGAGACAGTAAAAAAGGTTTACGCAGGGTCTTAATCTACAAAGAATCCTTGGAACGGGTCCCTGCTGCACGTCTGCGCCTGTGTCTCCGTTATGCCGTATCCTGGACGGGTGTAGCACGATGGTCATCTGAAAAAGAGAGGAACTTAATTGAAAAGTTGCCATGCAAAAGTTAAGTTATACTAAATAAACAATATATAGTTGAAAATGAGTAAAGGTGAGCCTTATTGCCACTTTTGCACGCGCATTGAGCCCCTTGTATTGTAATAGGGGTATAGCCATCAAACCTGTATTAATTACATATAGCTGAGCCGGACTCGTCTAGCGGTGTCCGTGGTCTTAATGACCTGTCAAATGCTTGAGTTGGTGAGGCCGTTTAGTGTGCGGCGACCAAGGCGGCTGCACCGTCTTCGGCGCGCAAGGAGCGCTCAATATTTCCATTTACTGTAATGATGTCGCGTGGACTGGGCATCTTGAGCTTGAGGGAAGCGTAATGCGGTATTGCATTAAAGCGAGCGAAGGCTTCACGTCCGAGTAGTGCTTGATAGCCACTTTGGAACGGAGCGATGTGGAAAGTTAAATTTTCGCTGTGGAAGTTATCGGGGAAGCCGAATATAACCTCTAGTAGTAGGGAGCCCCTGCAGTGAGCCTCTGAGCCTGGCGTTACTCCTTTAAAGGTAGCATTGTTGCGGCAAATTTTTGTTGGGTCTATCCCCATTTTGCGGACTGTGTCCTGATATATCAGATTTAAACTGCTGCCGCCGTCCATCGGGACTCGGGTGAAGTGGTATCCGTCAATTATTGGATCTAATACCAAGGTAGCCCATCCTGCATGCCGGATACTTGCCGAGTAATCCCGATGGTCGAAGGTGATCGATTGGGACGACCAGTGACGGAGCTCTGCGGTGATAGGCCCTGGGGCATGTTCCTCTAAAGGTGCCGCTTTGTTTCTCCCTTTTATCACGTGTAACACGTTGACTGTTTTGACTTCTGGTGGGAATTTCTTCTGTTCCCTTGTGCTTTGCTTGCGAGGCTCGTCCTCGTCTTCGCTTGGTGTATCCTGCCCCTTGTGTTCGGCGTTGAGCTTGCCGGACTGTTTGAAGACCCAACATTCTCTGTGGGTATGATTTGCAGGTTTATCCGGGGTGCTATGGATCTGACATATTTTGTCCAAAATTTTGTTTAGGCTGGACAATTCATCTCTGTTGCCTTTGGAGGGCGGCCTCTGCTGCCCTGGCCGAGAGCTTCTAAATCCGGCGTTTACCGTCGTACTCTTCGAGCTATCTTCTTTATTCCGGCGGTTATTCCTGCTGCGACGTGATTTCCCGTTTCCATCCCTGACTTCGGATGTACTTGGGTCGCTGGTGCTGCATCGGGCTAACCAGCTGTCCTCGCCCGCGCAAAAACGGGTCATGAGGCCTGTTAATGCTGCCATTGCTCTCAGCTTTTATTGACCGAGGTGTCTGGCAAGCCATTCGTCTCGAACGCTATGCTTGAAATCTGCTAAGGCTTCGGCGTCCGGACAGTCAACTATTTGGTTCTTTTAGTGAGGAACCTGTTCCAAAGTTTTCGGGCTGACTCACCAGGCTGTTGAGTTATATGACTTAAATCGTCTACATCCGGTGGTCGGACATATGTCCCTTGAAAATTTGCCCGGAAGGCGTCTTTGAGCTCTTCCCAGCTTCCGATGGAGTTTTCGGGGAGGCTTTTAAGCCAGTGCCGAGCTGGCCCTTTGAGCTTGAGGGGTAAGTACTTGATGGCGTGGAGATCATCTCCTCGAGCCATATGGATGTGGAGGATGTAGTCCTCAATCCAGACCCCAGGGTCTGTTGTTCCGTCGTACGCCTCGATGTTTACGGGTTTGAATCCCTCTGGAAATTCATGGTCCAGCACCTCGTCGGTGAAACATAGAGGGTGTGCGGCACCCCTGTATTTGGGCGTACTGTGGTGTTCGGATGTTTGTTGTGTTGCATTGTATGTTGGAGCGCGCCTGCATGGTCCATAGATGGATCTGGTTGCGCCGTCCTTTTGATGCGAGCCCTTATGCGGATCGCGTACTGGTTTATGTGCGGCGTCGTTTACCGCTTTATGTTGGCTATGAGGTCGTCTATTCGACCGGATTGCCGTTTTATTTTTTAATTGTGGAGGATCTAAGGCCTCCTCATCAAATTCAGATAGCAACTTTCGCTTCGGATAGCTCTTGGTGTGGCGATTACTGTCGTACTTCGTCGCGGTGTTAAGTACTTCACTCCATTTGATTTTGAGTGTGTCTTGTGCAGCCTTGAGCCTTTGCTTCTGTTTTTTCAGACTCCTCGCCGTGGCAACAAGCCTTTGGTGGGCATTATGTTGCTCCTGGCGCCTGTCCGGTGTGATGTCGTCCGGACTGTTATCTTCGACGGGGTTGGGTTGTTCGGCTTGATTTTCCGTGTTGCCGTGGTCGGGCAATGGTTCACCCTGCTCTAACGCTGGGTCTATATGATCGTTATTTCTGCCAAGGCAGGATTTAGAGCGGCGTTTACGCAGCCGCTTTGATTGCTTCTCGAGGGAACCACCCTTCGCTGCGTCCTTCCGTTCCTCGTCGTTATTTTCTTTGGGTGTGTCCACCATTTATACGTCATGTGATGAAGTGGGCGTCCAGTGCCCTGTGGGCAGTGGTTCCTCTTCGCCTCCCGCATCGTCGTCCATACCGTCGATGTCTTCGGAGTCGAAGTCGAGTATGTCGGTTAAGTCATCGACAGTGGCTACTAAGTGGGTGGTGGGTGGGTGGCGAATTTCTTTGTCATCCGCATCCCAATCCTGCCGGACGTAGTTCGGCCAGGACTCTCCCGACAAGGAGAGGGACCTTAATGAGTTCAGTATGTCGCCAAAGGGCGAGTGCTGAAAAATATCCGCGGAGGTAAACTCCATGATCGGCGCCAATCGGATTCGACAGGAACGGGCGCAGGCGGTTCGGAGTCCGTGGCCGGAGAAGGATCCGACAGTTTGGCAACACGGCTCTCGTGAAGGGTAAGGTCGATATTCGGCTCGATCGCCGCAGAGGATACGACCTTCGTGGCGGGGTCTATCCACCCGTCCACGAATGGTGCAACTGGCTCCGAATTGAGGGTCGGAGCGGCTGCCGGTGCGATTTCTCGAACAATGTCCGATGGTAGAGCTAAATCGTACTCATCGTGACCGCGTGGCGCGCAAGGCAGGGGCTCGAATCCGTCGACGATCAAGTCTCCGCGGATACCGGACGTGTAGTTTAAGCTTCCAAACCTGACCTGGTGGCCAGGGGCGTAACTTTCAATCTGCTCCAGATGACCAAGCGAGTTGGCCCGCAGTGCGAAGCCGCCGAACACAAAGATCTGTCCGGGGAGAAAAGTCTCACCCTGGAGTGCATCACTATCGATGATCGCGGGAGCCATCAAGCCTAACGGCGACGACACAGATGAACTCTCAATGAAAGCACCAATGTCGGTGTCAAAACCGGCGGATCTTAGGTAGGGGCTCCCGAACTGTGCATCTAAGGCAGATGGTAACAGGAGGCAGGGGACACGATGTTTTACCCAGGTTCGGGCCCTCTTGATGGAGGTAAAACCCTACGTCCTGCTTGATTTATTCTTGATGATATGAGTATTACAAGAGTTGATCTACCACGAGATCGGAGAGGCTAAACCCTAGAAGCTAGCCTATGGTATGATTGTATGTTGTCCTACGGACTAAAACCCTCCAGTTTATATAGACACCGGAGGGGACTAGGGTTACACAAGGTCGGTGACAAAGGAAGAGATATCCATATCCGTACTGCCTAGCTTGCCTTCCACGCCAAGTAGAGTCCTATCCGGACACGGGACGAAGTCTTCAATCTTGCATCTTCATAGTCCAACAGTCCGGCCAAAGGATATAGTCCGGCTGTCCGGAGACCCCCTAATCCAGGACTCCCTCAATAAGGAACTCAATTCTTGAAACCAAAATAATGAGAAGATTTTGGTTCATTTACGATTGGTAAGTCTAGATAGCCCTCCACTTTTGACCTAAAAACTTAGCACAACTGTAGAAGTGGCATGGTTATTATGCAAGTGTTAGTGAAAGAAAGATAATCAACTCAAAGTTTTTGTTCTATTAGATAAAACAACTTTGCAACACTTAATTCTATTTCCTCTCGTTGATACTTGCTTGTCGGGAATGCACGGAAGAGCTTTTCTTTGATTTAGGCATGAAAAATTAAATTAGGGAGTGAAAGGTATATAGAGACAAACATGATTTTAGAGTACTCATTAACTTACCCACGAATGTCTCATTCTCAATGCTCTCAAACACTTTGTTTCAATCATTGTTTGCTGAAACTTTGGTTGTCACGTGAAGTGATTATGCCAAATAAGTGGTTATGCATAGAGTTTCGTTGTGGCTTAAGTTTGGGAACTATGGATCTTGATATTTGTCTCTTTCGAGCTTTTGTGATTAGTTCCCAATATTTACCACATACACAAACATTCAACAGAAAGCTGAATAATATTCGATGTAGTGTCGCCACTACATACGGCAACAAACTCATGGCCGAAATCTGAGCCAAAACTCTGATGGATCATTCATTGGTCATCGGAGTTCTCAGCATAACATCACGAAAGGTGATGAAGCTATAGTTACACACGTACAGGTGCGGAGGCGGAGGACGAAAAAAATGAAGGTGTGGCGAATTCTGAAGTAATTTTTTGATGCAAATGCAAAACCATAATATTCAATACCTATCCCCTTCCCTTTACTCTCCATCTTCTGTTGGCAAAGACACGAGGCCGCACTGTGCCCTTCTGGCCATGGCGTGAAGGATGTGAGGCTGCAGCCGCTTCGTGTGCCTAGGTCTCGACCGCTCGATGCACCACTGCACCCTGCGCGGGAGTGCCTAGCCGCTCCACTTGCTCCACGTCCAAGCCACATCTGCTGTCATCCACCACTACCCCTCGTCCTGGCCAGCCGCCGTTGTGCACTAGGTACTAGGGTTGTTGCGTGTCGTGTGCGTGTGCGTCTCTATCTGGCTCTTGACTGGTTCATTTCTTCTTTTTGCGGGTATCTCGATCGGTTCATAGCCAGGTGAGAAGTGCAAATGGGCCAACTGCTTCTGCGTTGGATGCCATGTATGTGCTCCAACCGTGTCTGACTGGCCCGTCGAGCGAATGACATCACACTTCAGCGATGTTTCCGGCGACAAGAGACAGCGTAGCCAAGCGAGAGAAGACTATGTAGGTATAAAAATATTTTTTGCACCAAAACAAGGTATGGCGGCCGCCCGCCCTTGCCCACTGGGGTCCTTCGGTAGTGTAAACGCGCATATAGTAGCAGGGCCATAGCACCAGCCAGAAGCTGAAGCACCATTTAAAAGACGCAACGCGGATTTTTGGCATAATCTCGCTCATCCTTCAACTAAGTTGCTCTAGACAATTTAATCCACAAGTGTTATCGAGTCTATTAAAAATAATAATATTTCTAACATCATCTTCTTTACAATTATTCTCAACACCCAAGTCTTTGAAGACTTTCTCTCGTGCATGGTTGTTTTTGGTTAAGATCAATTTATTTTAAAAATAGTCTCACGACAAGTCTCGGCTATCTAGATTAAAAACAGAATAAAGTCTAAAAACACCAGTCCGCTACAACCCCAACTGTCCTTGGAATTCTTGAACAAGAAATTTCGCAAGTGCCGACGACAAACAAGCTAAGCTCGGGCAAAACTGTAGTCCAAGAAATATTATATTCTTTGGAGGGGGAAAATCGGCTAAGTCGCTTCCTGCCAACGCCCGCCGGTCATGACTGCAAAGCTGGCCACAAATCTTTTGGAAAATGACTCTGCCTTCTGGACCTGTGCTCACCGTTCGTTCAACGACTAATGTTCAACGCCATGAAGATGTTAGGGAATATACTCGCGGGCTATCCTTTTTCCCCATGTGTCCAGCCGACCAGCCCAAAATATTCCGGCAACTACTACTCCCTCCGTTCCCAAATATTTATCTTTTAGAGATTTCAATAAATGAAAACATACGAAGTAAAATGAGTGAATCTATACTCTAAAATATGTCTACATAATCCATATGTTGTAGTCCGTTTGAAATGCTAAAAAGACAAATATTTAGGAACGAAGGGAGTAGAAAATATTCGCCTGCAATTGTGCCGTGGACAACTGGGTTATGCGGCTAATATTTCTGTATGTTTTACTGGGAATCACAAGAGATGCGATTTGATAAAACAGAGCTGTGAATGAAATACTCATGTGGAGTGCTTGGATTAGTGCCGTCCGGCAGGTTGTCGACGAGAAGGATGGCCGCGATGTTGGCGAGGTGATTTAGACATCAATGACAAAATCATGTCATCTCAGCGTGTTTAAACATCAGAATTGGTCACGGGGGAGCTCAAGCAGACTAGCAATTGCGTTTATTTAGACTTAGATTGCATGTTGAATAAACCTCAAAAGGTTTTTCCTATGCAACGCTCACTGCATCAGATTATCGATCAACGGACACGCGTTTTGCAGCTGAGTTTTTTAATCTTATATATTGGGGTGTTTCTTGGTTTATCGGTTGGGTTTTCTTCAGGTTTTCTGCTTTGGTCTGATTTTCTTTAGGTATTTTCTTTGTTCTAATTCCTTTTCTTCTTTTACCTTTTTAAACTTCATGAATATTTTCTTAAAAATCCGTGAACATTGTTAATATTCATTAATAGTTTTAAAGATAGCGCATATTTATTAATTAGGATTTGTCGAAAAAAAATCTGCAATATTTTCAAAAATTCATGAACATTTTACAAAAATTGTGAACATTCTCAATAAATTTCTTAATTATTTTATAATTCATGCATTTTTAAAATATCACGGTTTTTTCAAAAATTTGAACATTTTTACAATCTGTTTTCTTGAAAATGTGAATAAGAAATAAAAGAAAAATATGAAATCGAACGAATTAGGAAAAATGAAAAAAGGAACAGTAATCGCTGAAAACAGAAGTGCGACGCACGTACCGGTGGAAGCCTAACTAGGGGAGACCACGATTACAGCCCCTGTTCGCCATCCCGACTATCTGATACAGATAGCGTGAGATAGGACAAATTATACCTAACGCTCATTGTACTGTAGATAGGCAACCAATCGCACAGGACGAATGTGCTGGGCCAAGCCAACTAGGAAACGATCTAGTTAACTCATTTCAGCGGTTTTGATGTGGGGTTTTTCGTCTTTCTCTCGGATTTTCTTGTTAAAAAAGCCTTTTCGTTTTTGTAATTGTTTTTCAGATTTTGCTGTTTTCTTTTTTATTCTGGTTTTCTTCTTCTTACTTTTATTATTTCTCTTTTTTTATTTTTTGTTCTTTTTACTACCTTTTGTTGCTGTTTCCCTATGTTTATTCTTTTTTTCGTTTTCTTATTTTACTTTATTCATTTAGTAACACAATCTATAAAATTTTATCTTTTAGTAAATTGTTAATTATTTTCTAATATATAATTAATATTTTTTATTATGAGATGAACAATTTTTTAAATATACAACGTATTTTTTCAATACATGGAGAACATTTTTCATACATCATGAGCTTTCTTTAAAAAGTGTTCCTGCAATTTTTAAAATGCCACAAATGATCTAAAAGTGTTCATGCATTTTTTTAATGTGCATCCGCTATTTGAAAAGTGTTATTTAATTACAAAATTGTTCATGTTATTCTAAATAATGCTTTTGAATTTGGAAAATGTTTACAGATTTAAACTAATGTTCACGAAATAAAATAAATGTGCACCAAGACAATTTGAAATGCTCACAAATTTAATATTGATAGATGAATGAACTCAAAAGCAAACAAAACTACGAAGAAAGATAAATCGCCGAAAGAGGAACCCTTGTAAGACAAAGCGTGAAATCTACAATTTGGGTGGCCCACAATGGAGTGTCTTCTGCATTATCCCCACTATGTGACGAAGTGAGCATCACATGCCAGATCTGATAATAGGAATCCTCTCATGAAATTAAGAAAAAAGAATTCAAACTATAGGCAAGTAGTAGAACGTCTGTGCGTTGCTACGGGCTACAATAGATATAAACGAATCAAACAAATAAGTAAGGTCCAGATGAAAGCTCGTTTCTTTTTCGTACGTCCGAGAGTGTTCGTATGTCCAGACTATCTACCATGTTATCTCCAATATGTGGGCCAAACACAAAAACTGAACCCCCAGGACGCACTTTCAGCATGGAGGCATACATGATAACGCTGAAGATGGGCCTGGTTGGATATCTCAAGATCAAGGAGGTAGAGATACGAGAGCTTAGGCTCCCTGAGCTCCAGAGTGCAGGCAGCCCAAGGAAGTCTTGGGGTGATCGGGCCCCTCCCTCTAGGGTAACTAAATTCTCCCGAGCTCCATGACCCTTCTAGTGAACATTCGCGAGAGGAATTCAACAGGTAATAAAGAGTCAAAGATTGGGTCCGATGTTTTTAAGCTCTTTATAGGACCTAAAGACCAACATGCACATTAATAGCTACGCCTACGAGACAATGATAGCCTATGTCTGATAGGTTATGATGGCTCTTCCTGAATAATAAACCGGTTTGTCCCGAACTGAAATGATATAGCCTGCTGCGCATTAGAGATGTGACAAGACTAAGGCACCTTTTTTACCATTGCCACCTGATACGTCTCCAACGTATCTATAATTTATGAAGTATTCATTCCATGTATATAATAATTTTATATGGTTTTGGTATGATTTGAATGGAACTAACCCGGACTAACGCTGTTTTCAGCAGAACTACCGTGGTGTTATTTTTTGTGCAGAAATCAAAGTTCTCCAAATGCAGCAAAACATTTTGACGATTTTTTTTGAAAGAAAAGAGAAATAATGGAGCAAAGAACCACCAGAGGGGGGCTGCTGCCCAGTAGACACCAGGGCGCGCTAGCCCCCTGGCTCTCCCTGGTGGGAGGTGGGACCCCTGAGGCCCATCTTCGCGTGAAACCAATGCCAAAAAATCCTATAAATATAAAACCCCCTAGAAATAACCGCAGATCGGAAGTTCCGCTGTCGCAAGCTCTGTAGCCACGAATAGCCAATCTAGACCCTGTTCCGGCACCCTGCCGGAGGGGGAAATCATCACCAGTGGCCATCTTCATCATCTCGGCGGCCACCATGATGAGGAGGGAGTAGTACACCCTCAGGGCTGAGTGTTTGTACCAGTAGCTATGTGTTTAATCTCTCTCTCCCTCTCTCTCTCGTGTTCTTGAGTTGGCACGATCTTGATATATCGCGAGCTTTGTTAATATAGTTGGATCATATGGTGTTTTCCCCTCTCTATCTTGTTGTGATGAATTGAGTTTCCCTTCGAGATTTCGTTCTTATCGGATTGAATACTTTTATGGATTTGAGAACACTTGATGTATGTCTTGCTAGAATATTCGTGGTGACAATAGGGTATTATATTGATTCACTTGATATGTGTTTTGGCACTCAACTCACGGATTCTCGATGTGCATTGGGGTAATCTATGCATAGGGATTGATGCACGTTCTTGTGTTTGTTTCTCCAGTAGAAATCTTGGGGCACTCTTTGAGGTTCTTTGTGTTGGATTGAGTATTATGAATCTGAAATTGTTTAATGCATATCGTATAATCAAATCACGGATACTCGCGGTGACATTGGAGTATCTATGTGACATTAGAGCTGCTTGATGAATATGCCCTAGAGGCAATAATAAAGTTATTATTTATTTCCTTATATCATGATAAATGTTTATTATTCATGCTAGAATTGTATTAACTAGAAATATAATACATGTGTGAATACATAGACAAACAGAGTGTCACTAGTATGCCTCTACTTGACTAGCTCGTTGATCAAAGATGGTTATGTTTCCTAGCCATAGACATGAGTTGTCATTTGATTAATGGGATCACATCATTAGGAGAATGATGTTTGACTTGACCCATTCCATTAGCTTAGCACTTGATCGTTTTAGTATGTTGCTATTGCTTTCTTCATGACTTATACATGTTCCTATGACTATGAGATTATACAACTCCCGTTTACCGGAGGAACACTTTGTGTGCTACCAAACATCACAACGTAACTGGGTGATTATAAAGGTGCTCTACAGGTGTCTCTGAAGGTACTTGTTGAGTTGGCGTATTTCGAGATTAGGATTTGTCACTCCGATTGTCAGAGAGGTATCTCTGGGCCCTCTCGGTAATGCACATCACTATAAGCCTTGCAAGCATTGTAACTAATGAGTTAGTTGCGGGATGATGCATTACGGAACGAGTAAAGAGACTTGCCGGTAACGAGATTGAACTAGGTATTGAGATACCGACAATCGAATGTCGGGCAAGTAACATATCAATGACAAAGGGAACAACGTATGTTGTTATGCGGTTTGACCGATAAAGATCTTCGTAGAATATGTAGGAACCAATATGAGAATCCAGGTTCCACTATTGGTTATTGACCGGAGATGAGTCTTGGTCATGTCTACATAGTTCTCGAACCCGTAGGGTCCGCACGCTTAAAGTTCGGTGATAATCGTATTATGAGTTTTTGTGTTTTTGATGTACCGAAGGTAGTTCGGAGTCCCGTATATGATCACGGACATGACGAGGAGTATCGAAATGCCCAAGACATAAATATCGATATATTGGACGACTATATTTGGATACCAGAATGGTTCCGGGTGAGATCGGGAATATACCGGAGCACCGGGAGGTTATCGGAACCCCCCGGGAGGTATATGGGCCTTATTGGGCTTTAGTGGAAAGGAGGAGAAAGGAGCAAGGGAGGAGGCGCACCCCCAAGCCCAATCCGAATTGGGAGGGGGCCGGCCCCCCTTTCCTTCCTCCCTCCTTCCTCTTCCTTCCCTTTCCTACTCCAAGTTGGAAAGGGGGGGGATCCTACTCCCGGTTGGAGTAGGACTCCCCATGGCGCGCCCTAGAGAGGGTCGGCCCTCCCCTCCTCCACTCCTTTATATACGGGGGCAGGGGGCACCTCTAGACACACAAGTTGACCAGTTGATCTATTCCAGCCGTGTGCGGTGCCCCCCTCCACCATATTCCACCTCGGTTATATCGTAGCGGTGCTTAGGCGAAGCCGTGCGTTGGTAGCATCATCATCACCGTCACCACACCGTCGTGCTGACGAAACTCCCCTGTGAAGCTGTGCTGGATCGGAGATCACGGGACATCATCGAGTTGAACATGTGCAGAACTCGGAGGTGCCGTGCATTCGGTACTTGGATCGGTCGGATCGTGAAGACGTACGACTACATCAACCGCGTTGTGCTAACGCTTCCGCATTCGTTCTACGAGGGTACGTGGACACACTCTCCCCTCTCGTTGCTATGCATCACCATGATCCTGCGTGTGCATAGGAATTTTTTTGAAATTACTACGTTCCCCAACAGTGGCATCCGAGCCAGGTTTTATGCGTAGATGTTATATGCACGAGTAGACCACAAGTGAGTTGTGGGCGATACAAGTCATACTGCTTACCAGCATGTCATACTTTGGTTCGGCGGTATTGTTGGATGAAGCGGCCCGGACCGACATTACGCGTACGCTTACGCGAGACTGGTTCTACCGACGTGCTTTGCACATAGGTGGCTGGCAGGTGTCAGTTTCTCCAACTTTAGTTGAACCGAGTGTGGCTACGCCCGGTCCTTGACAAGGTTAAAACAACACTAACTTGACAAACTATCATTGTGGTTTTGATGCGTAGGTAAGAACGGTTCTTGCTCAGCCTGTAGCAGCCACGTAAAACTTGCAACAACAAAGTAGAGGACGTCTAACTTGTTTTTGCAGGGTATGTTGTTGTAACACCCTCGATGCGACTATATCTCCCACGTGTTGAGGCACGACTTAGAGGCATAATCGCATTGAAGGCATATGTCGCAAGCTAGGCAATCATCACAAACATCCCAAGTAATATAATTAATAAAAGGGGAGATAACATAGTTGGCTTACACTCGCCACGTCAATCAAGTGCATAAATAACATTACATCATCCAAACACTCATGGCCCGACTACGGCGCCAAAATAAAAGATAACCCAACATGCGACACGGTCCCGATCACCCCCAACAGGGCACCACTACTGATCATCAGGAAAGGAAACATAGTATCACTGAGAGTCCTCGTTGAACTCCCACTTGAGCTCAAGCGCGTCACCTGGAGCGGAATCATCAGGCCCTGCATCTGGTGTAATAGTAATCTGTGAGCCACAGGGACTCAGCAATCTCGCACCCTCGCGATCAAGACTATTTAAGCTCATAGGTAAGGCAAGGTAAAAGTATATGTGGAGCTGCAGCAAGCGACTAGCAAATATGGTGGCTATCCTGTTCTCAAGAGAGAGCGAGAAGAGGAGGCAAAGCGCGAGCGAGAAACTAGAGAGCAACCCGCGCAAACATTACTCCAACACCGTGTCCACTTCTCGGACTCCGCCGAGAAGAGGCCATCATGGTAACTCACACGGTTGATTCATTTTAGTTAAGTTAAGGTTCAAGTTATCTACAACCGGACATTAACAAATTCCCATCTGCCTATAACTGCGGGCACGGCTTTCGAAAGTTCAAATCCCTGCAAGGGAGTCCCAACTTAGCCCATGACAAGCTCTCACGGTCAACGAAGGAATAGACCTCCTCCCGAGACGTTCTGATTAGACTCGGTACCTCGGTTCTTCAAGACAACTCCGACAATGGTAAAACAAGTCCAGTAACACCACCCGCTGTGCCGACAAATCCCGATAGGAGCTGCACATATCTCGTTCTCAGGGCACACCGGATAAGCTAAGCGTACGGGAGCCAACGTAACCCAAGTTGCCAAGGGACGTCCCCGCATGGTGCTCTAGGTTGGACCAACACTCAAAGGAGCACTGGCCCGGGGGGGTTTAAAATAAGATGACCCTTGAGTCCGCGAAACCCAAGGGAAAAGGCTAGGTGGCAAATGGTAAAACCAAGGTTGGGCATTGCTGGAGGAGTTTTATTCAAGGCGGACTGTCAAGGGGTTCCCATTATAACCCAACCGCGTAAGGAACGCAAAATCCGGGAACATAACACCGATATGACGGAAACTAGGGCGGCAAGAGTCGAACAAAACACTAGGCGAGAGGCCGAGCCTTCCACCCTTTACCAAGTATATAGATGCATTAAGATAACAAGATAATATAATGATATCCCAACAAGTAAATAAAGGTTCCAACAAGGAACAGCCTCCAATCTTCACCTGCAACTAGCAACGCTATAAGAGGGGCTGAGCAAAGCGGTAACATAGCCAATCAACGGTTTGCATAGGACATGGTGGGTTAGAGATTTGACATGGCAATTTGGGAGGCTTGAAAGCAAATGGTAGGCATCGTAGCATTGGCATAGCAAAAGAGCAAGCATCTAGCAAAAGCAAAGATAGTAGTGATTTCGAGGGTATGATCATCTTGCCTGCAAAGTTGTCAGAGTTGACTAGATCCTCGAAAGCAAACTCAACGGGCTCCTCGTTAGCGAACTCGTCTCCTGACTCTACCCAAACAAGACAAACAAGCAAAATGGAACACAATCAACCACGTGCAAAGCTCAAACAATATGATGCAAAGATGATATGCTATGCGGGATGCGATGCGGGATGCATATGCAAGATGTGACAGGAAATGCAAGATCCTGGCCTCAACTTGGAAATCCAAGTGTGCCATTGGAAATATGAGATGAAATCGCTTGAAAACGATATAAAGAACATCGGAATCGGAGTTACAGTTTGGAAATGGCAAGCAATTCAAATATGACACCGGTCTGCGATTTACAGCAAGTAGCCATCTAAATGCAATGAGATGAACATGCTACAGCACCCAAACATGGCAACAAAATACATGGCAGGGATGCATTCATGATGCTTAACAAAAGTCTAGCACTGAGCTACGGCCAATTCATCCATTAACAGGTTCAAACAAGCATGGCAAAAATGCATATGACAAACAAATTTCAGACTTAGTGAAATTAACAATTGTCTGGAATCTCAGATCAGGTAGCACTCTTCGGAGCAACAAAACTACATGCTACAGGACCTGAACATGGCAAAGTAAAGCATGGCATGGAGCTACTCAAAGAGCTTAACAAAAGTCCCTTAGTGACCTTGAGCCAAAAGGGATCAGAAAATACAATTGCAAGCATGTGAACATGGCAAAAACATAATCAGATCTCAGACTTAGCGAAAACTGGAGCATGCTGAAAACAGATATCAAGTAGGCATGTTTACGAGCTCGATGCACTCACTACGAAGCAAGTCATGACAATCTAAGAATACACCCATCAAGAATACACAAAATGCAAGCTAGACATGGCAAGAACAATAGCATAGCATGCACGGATCAACTACAACATCCTCGGCAAAATCGCTAACAAGTAGACAATCTGCCCAGATTCACGAAGTAGCAAAAGTAGAGCTCGATTGACTCAAGCTAGGGTGCTCCATAATTGCAAACAAAGACATGGATGGATAGACCACTACAAGATTAACAAAACATCCTTACTGATCATCCTCAAAAGAGGCACGGATCGCTAGGAAACAACATGAACATATGGCAACATGAGATAAACAGGTCAAGGACTTGGTGGAAATGCTAAGTCCCTGAAATCAGCATTACCAAGTACCTCACTTTGCAAGCTTGTGCTAGTCACCACACACATCACAAAAATACATGGGTTGCACCTCTGGAAAGATGGCAAAACCCTTAACAAAACATATGTAGAGCTTATGGGCATATCATGCACACAATAATCATGGCAAAAAAGACAAATATCTAAATGGAGTAGCAGATCTGACAATTAACTCAAGTAGCCCTCTTCTAACAGCATTTTGGGCATCAAGATGAACTCAAATGAAAATGATGCAATAGAATGAAATGATGTACTCTCTGAGATGAATATTTTGATATGCTATATGCCAAAAACGGAGCTACGGATGCGGAGATATAGCATGATGAACAGAAGCACATGGATTAGGGTTAGGGATAAAAAGTCAACCCGAGATCCAGATCTAGATCGGGCGGTTACTGTAGCGGTGCGGGGATCGAGGTTCGCCGGGGAGGTCGGTGCCGGAGTTGTCGGGGCGGCCGGAGTGAGGGGGTTCGGCGCCGGAGGCCTGCGGCAGCGCGGTGACGTCCGGTGGCGGTGCTCGCCGCTGCGGGAGGAGGAGGCGGGCGGCACGAGGCCGGGGCAGCGCGGCGGAGCGGAGGCGGCGGGGCGGTGCCGGAGTTCGCCGGAGACGGCGCCGGGCGGAGAAGTGGCGGCCGGGCACGGGGAAGAAGCCGGGCGGCGGGGCGGCGCCTCTGGCCCAGGCTGGAGCGGCGGAGGGCCGGCTTCGGGCCGGGACGGGCCGGCGGCGGGAGGAGCGCGGCGGCGCCACGTGGCGGTAGGCGGTTGGCTGCCGCGATGCGTCCGGTCAGGGCGGACGTGTCCGGCCGGCGCGGAGACGATTTTTTAGGGTTTCGGACGAGGGGGATCCGGATTTCGGGGAAGGGGTCTATATATAGGCATAGAGGGAGCTAGGAGAGTCCAAATGAGGTGCGGTTTTCGGCCACGCGATCATGATCGGACGCTCTAGATGATGGAGAAGGTTTTGGTGGGTTTTGTGCCAAATTGGAGCGGTGTTGGGCTGCAACACACACGAGGCCTTTTCGGTCCCTCGGTTAACCGTTGGAGTATCAAACGAAGTCCAAATGGTATGAAACTTGACAGGCGGTCTACCGGTAGTAAACCAAGGCCGCTTGGAAAGTCTCGGTCCAATCCGGAAATGTTTAATCCCCACACACGAAAGAAAAATAGAAATGACCACCGGAGGAGAACGAAGCACCGGATCGCAAAACGGACAACGGGGAAAATGCTCGGATGCATGAGATGAACACGTATGCAAATGCAATGCACATGATGACATGATATGAGATGCATGACAACGACAACAACACACGGAGACAAAGACCCGAACCCGAGAAAATAAAATAACTTAAGGCCGGAAACGGCAAGAGTTGGAGTACAAATTGGGTAAGTCATATTCGGGGTGTTACAGTTGTGATGTGATATGGTCAAGACGTGATGATATATTTATTGTATGAGATGATCATGTTTTGTAACGGAGTTATCGGCAACTCGCAGGAGCCATATGGTTGTCGCTTTATTGTATGCAATGCAATCGCCCTGTAATTGCTTTACTTTATCACTAAGCGGTAGCGATAGTCGTAGAAGCAATAGTTGGCGAGACGGCAACGATGCTACGATGGAGATCAAGGTGTCGCACCAGTGACGATGGTGATCATGACGGTGCTTTGGAGATGGAGATCACAAGCACAAGATGATGATGGCCATATTATATCACTTCTATTGATTGCATGTGCTATTTATATTTTATGCATCTTATTTTGCTTTGATTGATGGTAGCATTATAAGATGATCCCTCACTAAATTTCAAGATAAAAGTGTTCTCCCTGAGTATGCACCATTGCCAAAGTTCGTTGTGCCGAGACACCAGGTGATGATCAGGTGTGATAAGCTCTACGTTCATCTACAACGGGCGCAGGCCAGTTTTGCACACGCAGAATACTCGGGTTAAACTTGACGGACCTAGCATATGCAGATATGGCCTCGGAACACTGAGACCGAAAGGTCGAGCGTGAATCATATAGTAGATATGATCAACATAGTGATGTTCACCATTGAAAACTACTCCATCTCACGTGATGATCGGACATGGTTTAGTTGATTTGGATCACGTGATCACTTAGATGATTAGAGGGATGTCTATATAAGTGGGAGTTCTTAAGTAATATGATTAATTGAACTTAAATTTATCATGAACTTAGTACCTGATAGTATTTTGCTTGTCTATGTTGATTGTAGATAGATGGCCCGTGCTGCTGTTCCGTTGAATTTTAATGCGTTCCTTGAGAAAGCAAAGTTGAAAGGTGATGGTAGCAATTACACGGACTGGATCCGTAACATGAGGATTATCCTCATTGCTTCACAGAAGAATTATGTCCTGGAAGCACCGTTGGGTGCCAGGCCTGCTACAGATGTTGCTGATGCGTTAAGAACGTCTAGCAGAGTAAAGCTGATGACTGCTCGATAGTTCAGTGTGCCATGCTTTACGACTTAGAACTGGGACTTCAATGATGTTTTGAACGTCATGGAGCATATGAGATGTTCCAGGAGTTGAAGTTAATATTTCAAGCAAATGCCCCGATTGAGAGATATGAAATCTCCAATAAGTTCTATAGCTGCAAGATGGAGGGGAATAGTTCTGTCAGTGAACATATACTCAAAATGTCTGGGTATCATAATCACTTGACTCAACTGGGAGTTAATCTTCCTGTTGATAGTGTCATTGATAGAGTTCTTCAATCACTGCCACCAAGCTACAAAAGCTTCGTGATGAACTATAATATGCAAGGGATGAACAAGAAAATTCTCGAGCTCTTCACAATGCTAAAGGCAGCGGAGGTAGAAATCAAGAAGGAGCATCAAGTGTTGATTGTCAACAAGACCACCAGTTTTAATAAAAAGGGCAATGGGAAGAATAAGGGGAACTTCAAGAAGAACAGCAAACAAGTTGCTGCTCAGGAGAAGAAACCCAAGTCTGGACCTAAGCCTGAGACTGAGTGCTTCTACTGCAAAAGATTGGTCACTGGAAGCGGAACTGCCCCAAGTATTTGGCGGATAAGAAGGATGGCAAGGTGAACAAAGGTATATGTGATATACATGTTATTGATGTGTACCTTACCAGAGCTCGCAGTAGCACCTGGGTATGTGATACTGGTTCTGTTGCTAATATTTGCAACTAGAAACAGGGACTACGGATTAAGCGAAGACTGGCTAAGGACGAGGTGACGATGCGCGTGGGAAATGGTTCCAATGTCGATGTGATCGCCGTTGGCACGCTACCTCTGCATCTACCTTCGGGATTAGTTTTAGACCTAAATAATTGTTATTTGGTGCTAGCGTTAAGCATGAACATTATATCTAGATCTTGTTTGATGCGAGACGGTTATTCATTTAAATCTGAGAATAATGGTTGTTCTATTTATATGAGTAATATCTTTTATGGTCATGCACCCTTGAAGAGTGGTCTATTTTTGTTGAATCTCGATAGTAATGATACACATATTCATAATGTTGAAGCCAAAAGATGCAGAGTTGATAATGATAGTGCAACTTATTTGTGGCACTGCCGTTTGGGTCATATTGATATAAAGCGCATGAAGAAACTCCATACTGATGGACTTTTGGAATCACTTGGTACTTGTGAACCATGCCTTATGGGCAAGATGACTAAAACTCCGTTCTCTGGAACTATGGAGCGAGCAACAGATTTGTTGGAAATCATACATACTGATGTATGTGGTCCGATGAATATTGAGGCTCGCGGCGGGTATCGTTATTTTCTCACCTTCACAGATGATTTGAGTAGATATGGGTATATCTACTTAATGAAACATAAGTATGAAACATTTGAAAAGTTCAAAGAATTTCAGAGTGAAGTGGAAAATCATCGTAACAAGAAAATAAAGTTTCTACGATCTGATTGTGGAGGAGAATATTTGAGTTACGAGTTTGGTCTACATTTGAAACAATGCGGAATAGTTTTGCAACTCACGCCACCCGGAACACCATAGCGTAATGGTGTGTCCAAACATCGTAATCGTACTTTACTAGATATGGTGCAATCTATGATGTCTCTTACTGATTTACCGCTATCATTTTGGGGTTATGCTTTAGAGACGGCTGCATTCATGTTAAATAGGGCACCATCAAAATCCGTTGAGACGACGCCTTATGAACTATGGTTTGGCAAGAAACCAAAATTGTCGTTTCTAAAAGTTTGGGGCTGCGATGCTTATGTGAAAAAGCTTCAACTTGATAAGCTCGAACCCAAATCGGAGAAATGTGTCTTCATAGGATACCCAAAGGAGACTGTTGGGTACACCTTCTATCACAGATCCGAAGGCAAAACTTTTGTTGCTAAGAATGGATCCTTTCTAGAGAAGGAGTTTCTCTCGAAAGAAGTGAGTGGGAGGAAAGTAGAACTTGATGAGGTAACTGTACCTGCTCCCTTATTGGGAAGTAGTTCATCACAGAAACCAGTTCCTGTGACACCTACACCAATTAGTGAGGAAGCTAATGATGAGGATCATGAAACTTCATATCAAGTTACTACCGAACCTCGTAGGTCGACCAGAGTAAGATCCGCACCAGAGTGGTACGGTAATCCTGTTCTGAAGGTCATGTTTCTAGACCATGACGAACCTACGAACTATGAGGAAGCGATGATGAGCCCAGATTCCGCAAAATGGCTTGAGGCCATGAAATCCGAGATGGGATCCATGTATGAGAACAAAATGTGGACTTTGGTTGACTTGCCCGATGATCGGCAAGCCATCGATAATAAATGGATCTTTAAGAAGAAGACAAACGTGTTGGAAATATGCCCTAGAGGCAATAATAAAAGTATTATTATTATATTTCTTTGTTCATGATAATTGTCTTCATTCATGCTATAACTGTATTATCCGGAAATTGTAATACACGTGTGAATACATAGACCATAATATGTCCCTAGTAAGCCTCTAGTTGACTTGCTCGTTGATCAACAGATAGTCATGGTTTCCTGGCTATGGACATTGGATGTCATTGATAACGGGATCACATCATTAGGAGACTGGTGTGATGGACAAGACCCAATCCTAAGCATAGCATGAGATCGTGTAGTTCGTTTGCTAGAGCTTTTCCAATGTCAAGTATCTTTTCCTTTGACCATGAGATCGTGTAACTCCCGGATACCGTAGGAGTGCTTTGGGTGTACCAAACGTCACAACATAACTGGGTGACTATAAAGGTGCACTACAGGTATCTCCGAAAGTGTCTGTTGGGTTGACACGGATCGAGACTGGGATTTGTCACTCCGTATGACGGAGAGGTATCACTGGGCCCACTCGGTAATGCATCATCATAATGAGCTCAAAGTGACCAAGTGTCTGGTCACGGATCATGCATTACGGTACGAGTAAAGTGACTTGCCGGTAACGAGATTGAACAAGGTATTGGGATAGCGACGATCGAATCTCGGGCAAGTAACATATCGATTGACAAAGGGAATTGCATACGGGGTTGATTGAATCCTCGACATCGTGGTTCATCTGATGAGATCATCGTGGAGCATGTGGGAGCCAACATGGGTATCCAGATCCCGCTGTTGGTTATTGACAGAGAGTCGTCTCGGTCATGTCTGCATGTCTCCCGAACCCGTAGGGTCTACACACTTAAGGTTCGGTGACGCTAGGGTTGTGAAGATATGTATATGCAGTAACCCGAATGTTGTTCGGAGTCCCAGATGAGATCCGGACGTCACGAGGAGTTCCGGAATGGTCCGGAGGTAAAGAATTATATATAGGAAGTGCTATTTCGGCCATCGGGACAAGTTTCGGGGTCACCGGTATTGTACCGGGACCACCGGAAGGGTCCCGGGGGTCCACCGGGTGGGGCCACCTATCCCGGAGGGCCCCATGGGCTGAAGTGGGAAGGGACCCAGCCCAAAGTGGGCTGGGGTGCCACTCCCCTAAGGGCCCATGCGCCTAGGGTTGGGGGAAACCCTAAAGGGGGGCGCCCCCTTGCTTGGGGGGCAAGCCCCCCACCCCTTGGCCGCCGCCCCCTAGGAGATTGGATCTCCTAGGGCTGGCTCCCCCTAGGCACCCCTATATATAGTAGGGGAGAGGGAGGACTTCAGACCTCAGCCTTTGGCACCTCCCTCTCCCCTGTTACATCTCTCTCTCTCGTAGTACAGGCGAAGCCCTGCTACTGTGACGCCCTGCATCCACCACCACGCCGTCGTGCTGCTGGATCTTCATCAACTTCTCCTTTCCCCTTGCTGGATCAAGAAGAAGGAGACGTTACGCTGACCGTACGTGTGGAACGCGGAGGTGCCGTCTGTTCGGTGCTAGGATCTTCGGTGATTTGGATCACGTCGTGTTCGACTACATCATCCCCGTTCTTTAAACGCTTCCGCTCGCGATCTACAAAGGTATGTCGATGCATCCGATTACTCGTTGCTAGATGAACTCATAGATGGATCTTGGTGAATCCGTAGGAAAATTTTTGTTTTCTGCAACGTTCCCCAACAGTGGTATCAGAGCTAGGTCTATGCGTAGTTCTCTTGCACGAGTAGAACACAATTTGTTGTGGGCATTGATGTTGTCAACTTTCTTGCCGCTACTAGTATTATCTTGCTTCAACGGTATTGTGGGATGAAGCGGCCCGGACCAACCTTACACGTACGCTTATGTGAGACCGGTTCCACCGACTAACATGCACTAGTTGCATAAGGTGGCTGGCGGGTGTCTGTCTCTCCCACTTTAGTTGGAGCGGATTCGATGAAAAGGGTCCTTATGAAGGGTAAATAGAAGTTGACAAATCACGTTGTGGCTTTCACGTAGGTAAGAAAACGTTCTTGCTAGAACCCTACTTCAGCCACGTAAAACATGCAACAACAATTAGAGGACGTCTAACTTGTTTTTGCAGCAAGTGCTTTGTGATATGATATGGCCAAAGTTGTGATGAATGATGAATGATATATATGTGATGTATGAGTTGTTCATGCTATTGTAATAGGAATCACGACTTGCATGTCGATGAGTATGACAACCGGCAGGAGCCATAGGAGTTGTCTTTATTTTTGTATGACCTGCGTGTCATTGAGAAACGCCATGTAAATTACTTTACTTTATTGCTAAACGCGTTAGCCATAGTAGTAGAAGTAATAGTTGGCGAGAAACTTCATGGAGACACAATGATGAAGATCATGATGATGGAGATCATGGTGTCATGCCGGTGACGAGATGATCATGGAGCCCCAAGATGGAGATCAAAGGAGCTGTGTGATATTGGCCATATCATGTCACTATTATTATTTGATTGCATGTGATGTTTATCATGTTTTTCATCTTGTTTGCTTAGAACGACGGTAGTAAATAAGATGATCCCTCATAATAATTTCAAGAAAGTGTTCCCCCTAACTGTGCACCGTTGCGACAGTTCGTTGTTTCGAAGCACCACGTGATGATCGGGTGTGATAGATTCTAACGTTCACATACAACGGGTGTAAGACAGATTTACACATGCAAACACTTAGGTTGACTTGACGAGCCTAGCATGTGTATAGACATGGCCTCGGAACACAGAAGACCGAAAGGTCGAGCATGAGTCGTATAGAAGATACGATCAACATGAAGATGTTCACCGACGTTGACTAGTCCGTCTCACGTGATGATCGGACACGGCCTAGTTAACTCGGATCATGTTATACTTAGATGACTAGAAGAGGGATGTCTATCTAAGTGGGAGTTCATTGAATAATTTGATTAGATGAACTTAATTATCATGAACTTAGTCTAAAATATTTACAATATGTCTTGTAGATCAAATGGCCAACGTAGTCCTCAACTTCAACGCGTTCCTAGAGAAAACCAAGCTGAAAGACGATGGCAGCAACTATACGGACTGGGTCCGGAACCTGAGGATCATCCTCATAGCTGCCAAGAAAGATTATGTCCTACAAGCACCGCTAGGTGATCCACCTGTCCCACAGAACCAAGACGTTATGAACGCTTGGCAGACACGTGCTGATGACTACTCCCTCGTTCAGTGCGGCATGCTTTACAGCTTAGAGCCGGGGCTCCAAAAGCGTTTTGAGAGACATGGAGCATATGAGATGTTCGAAGAGCTGAAAATGGTTTTCCAAGCTCATGCCCGGGTCGAGAGATATGAAATCTCCGACAAATTCTTCAGCTGTAAGATGGAGGAAAATAGTTCTGTCAGTGAGCACATACTCAAAATGTCTGGGTTGCATAACCGCTTGACTCAGCTGGGAGTTAATCTCCCGGATGACACGGTCATTGACAGAATCCTTCAGTCGCTTCCACCGAGCTACAAGAGCTTTGTGATGAACTTCAATATGCAGGGGATGGAAAAGACCATTCCTGAAGTATTTGCTATGCTGAAATCAGCAGAGGTAGAAGTCAAGAAGGAACATCAAGTGTTGATGATCAATAAAACCACTAAGTTCAAGAAGGGCAAGGGTAAAAAGAACTCCAAGAAGGACGGCAAGGAAGTTGCCGCGCCTGGCAAGAAAGCTGCCGGGAAGAAGCCAAAGAATGGACCCAAGCCCGAGACTGAGTGCTTTTATTGCAAGGGAAGTGGTCACTGGAAGCGGAACAGCCCCAAATACTTAGCGGACAAGAAGGCCGGCAAAACAAAAGGTATATGTGATATACATGTAATTGATGTGTACCTTACCAGTACTCGTAGTAGCTCTTGGGTATTTGATACCGGTGCAGTTGCTCACATTTGTAACTCAAAGCAGGAGCTGCGGAATAAGCGGAGACTGGCGAAGGACGAGGTGACGATGCGCGTCGGGAATGGTTCCAAGGTCGATGTGATCGCCATCGGCACGCTGCCTCTACATTTACCTACGGGATTAGTTTTAAACCTCAATAATTGTTATTTAGTGCCAGCTTTGAGCATGAACATTGTATCGGGATCTCGTTTAATTCGAGATGGCTACTCATTTAAATCCGAGAATAATGGTTGTTCTATTTATGTGAGAGATATGTTTTATGGTCATGCTCCTATGGTGAATGGTTTATTCTTAATGAATCTCGAGCGTAATGCTACACATATTCATAGTGTGAGTACCAAAAGATGTAAAGTTGATAATGATAGTCCCACATACTTGTGGCACTGCCGCCTTGGTCACATAGGTGTCAAACGCATGAAGAAGCTCCATGCAGATGGAATTTTAGAGTCTCTTGATTATGAATCATTTGACACGTGCAAACCATGCCTCATGGGTAAGATGGCCAAGACTCCGTTCTCAGGAACAATGGAGCGAGCAACCAACTTATTGGAAACCATACATACTGATGTGTGCGGTCCAATGAGTGTTGAGGCTCGCGGTGGCTATCGTTATGTTCTCACCCTCACTGATGATTTGAGTAGATATGGGTATATCTACTTAATGAAACACAAGTCTGAGACCTTTGAAAAGTTCAAGGAATTTCAGAGTGAGGTTGAGAATCAACGTGACAGGAAAATCAAGTTTCTACGATCGGATCATGGAGGAGAATACTTGAGTCACGAATTTGGCACACACTTAAGAAAATGTGAAATAGTTTCACAACTCACGCCGCCTGGAACACCTCAGCGTAATGGTGTGTCCGAACGTCGTAATCGCACTCTATTAGATATGGTGCGATCTATGATGTCTCTTACCGATTTACCGCTGTATTTTTGGGGTTATGCTTTAGAGACTGCCGCATTCACTTTAAATAGGGCTCCGTCGAAATCCGTTGAGACGACACCGTTTGAATTATGGTTTGGGAAGAAACCTAAGCTGTCGTTTCTAAAAGTTTGGGGATGCGATGCTTATGTCAAGAAACTTCAACCTGAAAAGCTCGAACCCAAGTCGGAAAAATGCGTCTTCATAGGATACCCTAAAGAAACGGTTGGGTATACCTTCTACCTCAGATCCGAAGGCAAGATCTTTGTTGCCAGGAATGGATCCTTTCTAGAGAAAGAGTTTCTCTCAAAAGAAGTAAGTGGGAGGAAAGTAGAACTTGATGAAGTATTACCTCTTGAACCGGAAAATGGCGCAACTCAAGAAAATGTTCCTGAGGTGCCTGCACCGACTAGAGAGGAAGTTAATGATAATGATCAAGATACTTCTGATCAAGCTCCTACTGAAATTTGAAGGTCCACAAGGACACGTTCTGCACCAGAGTGGTACGGCAACCCTGTCTTGGAAATCATGTTGTTAGACAACGGTGAACCTTCGAACTATGAAGAAGCAATGGCGGGCCCGGATTCCAACAAATGGCTAGAAGCCATGAAATCCGAGATAGGATCCATGTATGAAAACGAAGTATGGACTTTGACTGACTTGCCCGTTGAACGGCGAGCCATAGAAAATAAATGGATCTTTAAGAAGAAGACAGACGCGGATGGTAATGTGACCATCTATAAAGCTCGGCTTGTCGCTAAGGGTTATCGACAAGTTCAAGGGGTTGACTACGATGAGACTTTCTCACCGGTAGCGAAGCTGAAGTCCGTCCGAATCATGTTAGCAATTGCCGCATTCTACGATTATGAGATATGGCAAATGGACGTCAAAACGGCATTCCTTAATGGTTTCCTTAAGGAAGAACTGTATATGATGCAGCCGGAAGGTTTTGTCGATCCTAAGAATGCTGACAAGGTGTGCAAGCTCCAACGCTCGATTTATGGGCTGGTGCAAGCATCTCGGAGTTGGAACATTCGCTTTGATGAGATGATCAAAGCGTTTGGGTTTACGCAGACTTATGGAGAAGCCTGCGTTTACAAGAAAGTGAGTGGGAGCTCTGTAGCATTTCTCATATTATATGTAGATGACATACTTTTGATGGGAAATGATATAGAACTCTTGGACAGCATCAAGGCCTACTTGAATAAGAGTTTTTCAATGAAGGACCTTGGAGAAGCTGCTTATATATTAGGCATCAAGATCTATAGAGATAGATCAAGATGCCTCATAGGTCTTTCACAAAGCACATACCTTGATAAGATTTTGAAGAAGTTCAAAATGGATCAGTCCAAGAAAGGGTTCTTGCCTGTTTTGCAAGGTGTGAGATTGAGCTCGGCTCAATGCCCGACCACGGCAAAAGATAAAGAAGAGATGAGTGTCATCCCCTATGCTTCAGCCATAGGATCTATTATGTATGCCATGCTGTGTACTAGACCTGATGTAAACCTTGCCGTAAGTTTGGTAGGAAGGTACCAAAGTAATCCCGGCAAGGAACACTGGACAGCGGTTAAGAATATCCTGAAGTACCTGAAAAGGACTAAGGAAATGTTTCTCGTTTATGGAGGTGACGAAGAGCTCGTCGTAAAGGGTTACGTCGAGGCTAGCTTCGACACAAATCTGGATGACTCAAAGTCACAAACCGGATACGTGTATATTTTGAATGGTGGGGCAGTAAGCTGGTGCAGTTGCAAGCAGAGCGTCGTGGCGGGATCTACATGTGAAGCGGAGTACATGGCAGCCTCGGAGGCAGCACATGAAGCAATATGGGTGAAGGAGTTCATCACCGACCTAGGAGTCATACCCAATGCGTCGGGGCCAATCAAACTCTTCTGTGACAACACTGGAGCTATTGCACTTGCCAAGGAGCCCAGGTTTCACAAGAAGACCAGGCACATCAAGCGTCGCTTCAACTCCATTCGTGAAAATATTCAAGATGGAGACATAGATATTTGTAAAGTACATACGGACCTGAATATAGCAGATCCGTTGACTAAACCTCTCCCTAGGGCAAAACATGATCAACACCAGAATTCCATGGGTGTTCGATTCATCACAATGTAACTAGATTATTGACTCTAGTGCAAGTGGGAGACTGTTGGAAATATGCCCTAGAGGCAATAATAAAAGTATTATTATTATATTTCTTTGTTCATGATAATTGTCTTCATTCATGCTATAACTGTATTATCCGGAAATCGTAATACACGTGTGAATACATAGACCATAATATGTCCCTAGTAAGCCTCTAGTTGACTAGATCGTTGATCAACAGATAGTCATGGTTTCCTGGCTATGGACATTGGATGTCATTGATAACGGGATCACATCATTAGGAGAATGGTGTGATGGACAAGACCCAATCCTAAGCATAGCATGAGATCGTGTAGTTCATTTGCTAGAGCTTTTCCAATGTCAAGTATCTTTTCCTTTGACCATGAGATCGTGTAACTCCCGGATACCGTAGGAGTGCTTTGGGTGTACCAAACGTCACAACGTAACTGGGTGACTATAAAGGTGCACTACAGGTATCTCCGAAAGTGTCTGTTGGGTTGACACGGATCGAGACTGGGATTTGTCACTCCGTATGACGGAGAGGTATCACTGGGCCCACTCGGTAATGCATCATCATAATGAGCTCAAAGTGACCAAGTGTCTAGTCACGGATCATGCATTACGGTACGAGTAAAGTGACTTGCTGGTAACGAGATTGACCAAGGTATTGGGATAGCGACGATCTAATCTCGGGCAAGTAACATATCGATTGACAAAGGGAATTGCATACGGGGTTGATTGAATCCTCGACATCGTGGTTCATCCGATGAGATCATCGTGGAGCATGTGGGAGCCAACATGGGTATCCAGATCCCGCTGTTGGTTATTGACGGAGAGTCGTCTCGGTCATGTCTGCATGTCTCCCGAACCCGTAGGGTCTACACACTTAAGGTTCGGTGACGCTAGGGTTGTGAAGATATGTATATGCAGTAACCCGAATGTTGTTCGGAGTCCCGGATGAGATCCCAGACATCACGAGGAGTTCCGGAATGGTCCGGAGGTAAAGAATTATATATAGGAAGTGCTATTTCGGCCATCGGGACAAGTTTCGGGGTCACCGGTATTGTACTGGGACCACCGGAAGGGTCCCGGGGGTCCACCGGGTGGGGCCACCTATCCCGGAGGGCCCCATGGGCTGAAGTGGGAAGGGACCCAGCCCAAAGTGGGCTGGGGCGCCACTCCCCTAAGGGCCCATGCGCCTAGGGTTGGGGGAAACCCTAAAGGGGGGCGCCCCCTTGCTTGGGGGGCAAGCCCCCCACCCCTTGGCCGCCGCCCCCTAGGAGATTGGATCTCCTAGGGCTGCCCCCCCTAGGCACCCCTATATATAGTGAGGGAGAGGGAGGACTTCAGACCTCAGCCTTTGGCGCCTCCCTCTCCCCTGTTACATCTCTCTCTCGTAGTATAGGCGAAGCCCTGCTACTGTGACGCCCTGCATCCACCACCACGCCGTCGTGCTGCTGGATCTTCATCAACTTCTCCTTTCCCCTTGCTGGATCAAGAAGAAGGAGACGTTACGCTGACCATACGTGTGTTGAACGCGGAGGTGCCGTCCATTCAGTGCTAGGATCTCCGGTGATTTGGATCACGTCGTGTTCGACTACATCATCCCCGTTCTTTGAATGCTTCTGCTCGCGATCTACAAAGGTATGTCGATGCATCCGATTACTCGTTGCTAGATGAACTCATAGATGGATCTTGGTGAAGCCGTAGGAAAATTTTTGTTTTCTGCAACGTTCCCCAACAAAACGTTGATGGTAATATTACTGTCTACAAAGCTCGACTTGTTGCAAAAGGTTTTCGACAAGTTCAAGGAGTTGACTACGATGAGACCTTCTCACCCATAGCGATGCTTAAGTCTGTCTGAATCATGTTAGCTATTGCCGCATTTTATGATTATGAAATTTGGCAAATGGATGTAAAGACTGCATTCCTGAATGGATTTCTGGAAGAAGAGTTGTATATGATGCAACCTGAAGGTTTTATTGATCCAAAAGGTGCTAACAAAGTGTGCAAGATCCAGCGATCCATTTGTGGACTGGTGCAAGCCTCTCGGAGTTGGAATAAACGTTTTGATAGTGTGATCAAAGCATATGGTGTGATACAGACTTTTGGAGAAGCCTGCATTTACAAGAAAGTAAGTGGGAGCTCTGTAGCATTTCTAATATTATATGTGGATGACATATTGTTGATTGTAAATGATATAGAATTTCTAGATAGCATAAAAGGATACTTGAATAAAAGTTTTTCAATGAACGACCTTGGTGAAGCTACTTACATATTGGGCATCAAGATCTATAGAGATAGATCAAGACGCTTAATTGGACTTTCACAAAGCACATACCTTGACAAAGTTCTGAAGAAGTTCAAAATGGATCAGGCAAAGAAAGGGTTCTTGTTTGTTGGAGATTGAAGGAAATATGCCCTAGAGGCAATAATAAAGTTATTATTTATTTCCTTATATCATGATAAATGTTTATTATTCATGCTAGAATTGTATTAACCGGAAACATAATACATGTGTGAATACATAGACAAACAGAGTGTCACTAGTATGCCTCTACTTGACTAGCTCGTTGATCAAAGATGGTTATGTTTCCTAGCCATAGACATGAGTTGTCATTTGATTAACAGGATCACATCATTAGGAAAATGATGTGATTGACTTGACCCATTCCGTTAGCTTAGCACTTGATAATTTTAGTATGTTGCTATTGCTTTCTTCATGACTTATACATGTTCATATGACTATGAGATTATGCAACTCCCGTTTACCGGAGGAACACTTTGTGTGCTACCAAATGTCACAACGTAACTGGGTGATTATAAAGGTGCTCTATAGGTGTCTCCGAAGGTACTTGTTGAGTTGGTGTATTTCGAGATTAGGATTTGTCACTCCGATTGTCGGAGAGGTATCTCTGGGCCCTCTCGGTAATGCACATCACTATAAGCCTTGCAAGCATTGTAACTAATGAGTTAGTTGTGGGATGATGCATTACAGAACGAGTAAAGGGACTTGCCGGTAACGAGATTGAACTAGGTATTGAGATACCGACGATCAAATCTCGGGCAAGTAACATACTGATGACAAAGGTGTCAGCGTTCTGGGAACGGGGGTCCCCAGACTTGCCTGCCTGCGGCCCACGGCGTGGCTGGCTGGCAGGTTCGTACGGCCCATCTTCATCGGCAAGACATTCAAGACCCTTGCGAGGGGCCAAGCCTCGCGGGGCGGACGAAGCAAGACCTCCTCAAGAGCGGCCTCGCCAGGCAGGCTCAGGAGGGGCGGAGAGATCAAGGCAAGGCAAACCTCACGAGGCTCCTCGTGATGTGAGCCATGACGATCGAGGCCAGGCGGGCGCCGGCGCACGCAGCGTCCTTGTTTCCTCTTTGGTGCTAAGGGGGCAAGCGTAGGCGCAGAGTACCAAGGCATCAAGCAAAGATTTCCATATTGGTGCAACGAGACCAGGACCAGAAGGACAGCAAGACGGAGGTCACCATGGAGCCCAAGACGACGTCATCACCAGAGCCTTTTGCAGGCGAAGACCACCTTTTGTCAGGATAGCTTGTACTAGCTGTCCCCTTTCGAATTGGCCGTTGTTGGCTCCCTTCCCGCTCAATATTTGGGGAGAGGACAAGGGCCTATATAAGTAGAACTAGCCACCACCATGAGGGGCAGGGGATCGACACCATCACAAGCCGGCAGCTGATTCCGATCCTCACACACACAAACTCACCAAACACAAGAACACCTCGACCTCAGGAGGCTGTTCTTCCTCTTGTACTGTTCATCATTAGCCCAAGAGGCAGTTGTAACGCCCCGAGACTGATGTGCCAGGTGTCTTCCAGTTATTCGTTGTTGTTGCCTTGTCATTTGCTTGCGTGTTGCATCTTATCATGTCATCATCGCATTGCATCCGCATGTTTTCAAAACTTGCATCCGTCCCGGTCTCCCCGTTCCTTCCATTGTCCATTCTGAGCCCACACACACTTGCACGCGCCCACGGCATGTCCGAAATATTATTTTATAAGTGGACAGAAAATGTTCTCGGAATGGCTTGAAAGTGGGCATGCGGTGTTGTTATGTTGTTAGTAGGTCGCCTGCCAAGTTTCATTGCATTCGGAGTTCGTTTGATGCTCCAACGGATAACTATAGCGGCAGTATAGTCAGTCAAATCGTCGGATGTTTTAGGTATCCGAAAACTGCTACTGGGATTTCCCTTTCTTTCCTCCCTAGACCGTCTACACAATACACTACTCACTACCAGGCCCTACCTAACCTCTCTTGTCAGCCCGCGACCCTCCTCACGCGCGCGCCCAAAAGCTGTCCCGGACACGACCCGGGCAGTCGTCACCGTTGGATCCGGATCATCCCCAAATATCTACAAAACATCTCCGTTTTTTTATTTGGACTCCCTAGCTGTTTATTCGCGATCGTCCGATTGTGATCGGAGGGATGAGGTAGCCCCTAACCTAAATTCATATGTATATATATCGTCCAACCCTAGACCCTAGGGAGATGTCCCATCGCGCCGCCACCCGCTCAATCCCCATCAGGATCACCCACAGCCAACCACCATCCTCCCGTGCCTCCCTCGTTTTCCGTCGCCGCCCAACCACAGCAAAGCGCGTTTGGATCCCCTCCCTCTCGAGCACTTCCATGGAGCCAAGCTCCCGTGCCTCCGGTTCGTCCTTGCCCATGCCCCTCGTCCTCTCTTTCCCACTTTCTCTCTCTAACCTCTCTGTCTCTCTCACCCTGTTCAAGCAGGAGCCCCGCCGCCCTTGACCCGTCTCCGTCCGGCCGACAACGAGCAGTAGCTCACCGGAGTTGAGCTCCACCGGAACCGCCACCCCAGTTCTGCCGCCGTCTGCCCGCTCCTCGCCGGAGTTCCTTCCAGTGCCTCGCCTCCCACAGCCGTCCTCGTCCACGCCCTCAAGGCATCGAGCAAGAACCTCGCCGCCCGGACCTGCTTCCTCTGCCTCGCCCAAAGCCGCGTCCTCGCCGGGAACCACGACCTCCGCCTCGGATCCGTCGGCTTCGTCCCGTTCTAGGTCTTCCCCGCCTCAAGCTGCGTCGCCCTCGCCGGAGAACGCGCCAATTCCGCCGCCGTCGTTCTGCTTCATGAGGACAAGGACGCGTCGCCCGCGGGAGCCCTCCTCTGCTTCTCCTTTGCCGGAATCGCGCCAAGTCCGGCGTCCCTGCTTCCCTGAGGCCCGCGTCGCCGGCTCTCGTTGCCTCAGCCTCGGATCCGTCCATCTTCTCCGCTCCCCGCTTCTCCGTGCCGTTACCTCGCCAAGCCACCAAGTCCCTCGCCGCGCTGCATCTTGTTTGCAGCGAGCGGGAGTTGCAGTCGCTGCAGGTCGCTCCGTTGACTAGGCCTCCTCTGCCCTGAACACGTCAACCGGTCGGGCCAGCCGAACCCGCTCGATCCTGCTGGCTCGCACGAACCGGTCTGGCCCGATCCATCCCAACCGGCCACGACCCCTGCCCGTCTTCAGCAGGCCCATTAGGCCCAGGGTGAGCGTCCTCATGCTATCCATCGCCCTGGACGAGATATTCTCTCTTGTGCATGCTCTTGTGCAGCCCAGTTCATCCCAGATTCAGCCCAGTGCATGTTTTTTTCCTGTCTGCGAATTTATCTTTTATTCCAGAGAGAGCAGTTTTGCAGGAAACCCCCCAAGATTCATGCATTTAATAACTCACAAACCGTGCATCACATGTAAAAACTTAATATATGAAACTTGCTTAGAATTTTGTCTAGATTCATAATATCCAACTTTCATGCATGTTTAAAATGTTTAAACTGATGTTTGCTTATATTTTGCTTATTGCCATGCTAAAATGATTTAATTCATAACTAATTAACCGTAGCTCGGTTTTAAATAAACTTTATATGTAAATGGGGTAGAAAAATGCCTAGTTTAACATGGTGCACTTTTCTTGCATGTTTAACAATTATAAAAGATGCTTTAGGGCAGAACAGTACCAAATCTAATATATGCATATGGGGATTTACCGGAATTTTTGTTCGTTGTTCCGGCTTTATTTAAACTTGCCTAGATGGGTAGTTTTCATTAGCTTCACCCATTGCCATGCTAAAAACATTTAATATTGTTGGGTACATAAACGAGAGAGAACTAAACAATTGACGTGGTGTTTCGTCAATATGCAACGGAGTTGCATATTGAGCTCCACTTAATTTGTAGGATTGCTTGTGCACTTTGCCATGCCATGCTTCTTTAAACCGGACATGCATCATACTTGGTTGTGCATCATGCCATGTTGATGTGATGGTTGTTTACTATGTTGTTTGCTTATTTCTGGTGTTGCTTCTTCGGGTTAGTTCCGATAACGTCGCGTTTGTGAGGATCCGTTCGACTACGTTCGTTTGTCTTCTTCATGGACTCGTTCTTCTTCCTTGCGGGATCTCAGGCAAGATGACCATACCCTCGAAATCACTTCTATCTTTTCTTGCTAGTTGTTTGCTCTTTTAATATGTCGCAATACCTACCACTTGCTTTATCATGCCTCCCATATTTCCATGTCAAGCCTCTAACCCACCATTCCTAGCAAACCGTTGTTTGGCTATGTTACCGCTTTGCTCAGCCCCTCTTATAGCATTGCTAGTTGCAGGTGAAGCTGAAGTTTGTTCCATGTTGGTACATGGATATGTTGGGATATCACAGTATCTCTTATTTTTAATTAATGCATCTATATACTTGGTAAAGGGTGGAAGGCTCGGCCTTATGCCTGGTGTTTTGTTCCACTCTTGCCGCCCTAGTTTCCGTCATACCGGTGTTATGTTCCTTGATTTTGCGTTCCTTACACGGTTGGGTGTTATGGGAACCCCTTGACAGTTCGCTTTGAATAAAACTCCTCCAGCAAGGCCCAACCTTGGTTTTTACCATTTGCCTCATCACCACCTACTTTTCCCTTGGGAGTCACGCTCTCGAGGGTCATCTTTATTTTAACCCCCCGGGCCAGTGCTTGTCTAAGTGTTGGTCTGAACCTGTCAGCCGCCGGTGGCCACCAGGGGCAACTCTGGGTTGGTCTACCGGAATCTTGGACAATCCGGTGTTGCCCAGAGAACGAGATATGTGCAGCTCCTATCGGGATGTCAGTGCATCGGGCGGTCTTGCTGGTCTTGTTTTGCCATTGTCGAAATGTCTTGTAACCGGGATTTCGAGACTGATCGGGTCTTCCCGGGAGAAGGAATATCCTTCAATGACCGTGAGGGCTTGTGATGGGCTAAGTTGGGACACCCAGCAACGTTTGAACTTTCGAAAGCCGTGCCTGCAGTTATGGGTAGATGGGAATTTGTTAATGTCCGGTTGTAGAGAACTTGACACTTAACTTAATTAAAATGCATCAACCGCGTGTGTAGCCGTGATGGTCTCTTCTCGGTGGAGTTCGGGAAGTGAACACAGTTCTCGTGTTATGCTTGAACGTAAGTAGTTTCAGGATCACTTCTTGATCACTTCTAGTTCACAACCGTGCGTTGCCTCTCTCATCGCTCTCTTTTGTGTAAGTTAGCCACCATATATGCTAGTGCTTGCTGCAGTTCCGCCTTACTACCCTTTCCTACCCATAAGCTTAAATAGTCTTGATCTCGCAGGTGTGAGATTGCTGAGTCCTCGTGACTCACAGATACTTCCAAACAGTTGCAGGTGCCGATGATACCAGTGCAGGTGGCGCAACCCAGCTCAAGTGGGAGCTCGATGAAGATCTTGGTCGTTGTTTTGTTTTGTTTCCTCGTGATCAGTAGTGGAGCCCAGTTGGGACGATCGAGGATCTAGCATTTGGGGTTGTCTTCTTTTATTTTGGTTCCGTAGTCGGACCTTGATTGTTTTCTGGATGATGTATGTTTAACTTGTATTTGTGTGAAGTGGCGATTGTAAGCCAACTCTTTATCCCTTTCTTATTCAGTACATGGGATGTGTAAAGATTACCCCTCTTGCGACATGCCTACCATGTGGCTATGCCTCTAAGTCGTGCCCCGACACGTGGGAGATATAGCCGCATTGTGGGTGTTACAGCAATCCACCACCACCACACTGGAGTAGGGTATTACACCACAATGGTGGCCTAAACCAGTATAAATCTTGTGTCTTTCTGTGTTGAGAGTTCGTCGTGTTCGTCTGCAAGATCTTAGAGAGCTAGGGCGTGTATCGATAGGGAGAAAATCTTCGCGCGCACCCCAGTGTTCGAATCTCAAGGGTCTGCCGGAACCCCAGATCCGACATTTGGCGCACCAGGTAGGGGTGCGCTGAAGCCTCTATCCATCGCTCTGCGCTCCGTTGCTCCGTCGTCTTCATGGCAGACGCGCGCCGCGCTCGTGCTGAGTGCCGGGCTGCCCTCGCAGCCCACGTCGCTCGGACGGCTCCTGTCGGCGGGCCACCTCACCGCTCCCCGTCGCCCGCCACCAATGCCGCCACCGGCCCGGCGGGGAATGAGCAGCAAGCATCCTCGCTGCACCCATCGGTGGGGCGGGACGGCCGCACCGCCACTCCATCGCTGACCCCGGCCGGCTCTTCTTCCCATGCACGTCGCCCTCCCATGGACACACGGCCGCGCTCCTCATAGCGCACGAGCTCCTGCGCTACAGCCCAGTCGACGACCTCTACGAGGACTGGCTCGACCGCATCGCCGAGCTTGTCCGCGCCGCTGGGGGCTCTCCTGCGCCGTCCCTCTCTCCGCCTCGCCCTCCGCCAGCTACGGGCGACGTAGCTCACGGAGCACCTCCACCACCTCAGCCCCAAGACGGCGCCCTGGCGCCAAGACGCGCGGCTCTGCAACCCGTCCCGCACCTGCGCGTGAAGAGAGAAGCTGTCAAGAAGTCCCTCGACCGCAACAAAACGCTCCGCCGCTCCTCGCGCCACCGCGCCAGGACCGGATGTTGTGGCAAGTCCGTGCGCCACCTACAGCGGCAGGGCCCGGACCCCATCAAGACCAAGCTCCACCCCTAAGGCAGGTCCCAGTGACCATGGCTGGCTGCCGCGCCTTCACCCCCGAGATGCGCAGTGTCGCCTGGCCGGGCAAGTTCAAGCCGGATCTGCCTCCTCGCTATGACGGCAACCCTGACCCAGAGGAGTTCCTGCAGCTCTATGAGCTGAGCATCGAAGCGGCCAACGGCGATGAGAAGGTCATGGCGAACTGGTTTCCCATGGCTCTCAAGGAAGGCGCTCACTCCTGGCTCCCGAACCTACCGCCGGGCTCGATCTCCTCCTGGGACGAAATGCGCACCCGCTTCATTGCCAACTTCCAAGGCACTCGCGACTGCCCCCGGTCGCGGGCGACCTGCACCGCATCGAGAAGCAACTAGGAGAGACCCTGCAGAAGTACATTCAGCGCTTCAACAACGCACATATCAAGATCCCCAAGGTGACCGACGAGGCCATCATCTCTGCGTTCTCTGATGGCGTCCGCGATGTCAAGATGAAGGAAGAGCTCGCTATCCATGAAGAGCTGTGCACAACCCTGGAGCTGTTCAACATCGCGACCAAGTGTGCAAGAGCTGAGGAGGGGCGCCTCTCCCTCCTCGAGCTCCCTGCTGCAGACTCGGAGGAGAAGAAAGCCAAGGCCAAGGACGTGAAGTGCAAGGGAGCAGCCGTACTCGCGACGGAACTAGACACCAAGCGTGGCAGAGACCAACCAGAGTCGTCCAAGAGCAGCCGTCTGTTCTGCGCCTTCCATAACCTGAGCACCCACAATAACCTGAGCATGGTAACCGGGGCTACAGCCGAGGAGGAGGACGCGGTGGCGGGCGCTGGGACGACCGTGGCCCGCGTCAGGAGTGGCGCAACCGGCCTCGTGAGGATCGTTTGTAGGATCAGCTCACGAGGGCGCCTGGAGAGATCAGCCTCGTGAGGATCGCCCTCAAGGCAATGCTGGACTCCCTCCGTTGCTACCGCCACCAAGAAGGAATGACGAACACCATCAGGACGAGGGGGCTGGGGGCTTCCAGGAACCGCGTGCCATCGCCTGCATCTTGGGCGGAGCCCAGGCCTCAGCCTCGCAGCGTATCTTCAAGCAGTTTGCTCGCGAAGTGAATGCAGTCCTCCCCAAGCTTGAAGCCACACGCCCGCTCAGGTGGTCCCAGTGCCCCATCACGTTCAGCTCGGCATATCAGCTGGCGTCCTCCCGATGCTTTGCTCCCCAGTCATCAGCAACGTGCAAGTTACCAAGACCCTCATCAATGGCGGCGCATGGCTCAGCGTCCTATCCGTCGACATGTTCGACAGCCTCCAAGTGCCTTATGACCAGCTCCAGCCTACCAAGCCTTTCTCAGTAGTGACCGGCGGTTCCACCACACCGATAGGGCAGCTTCACCTCCCTGTCACCTTCGGCACGCGCAACAACTACCGCACCGAGCTCATCGACTTCGACGTCGCGCACATCCGCCTGTCATACAACGCCATCCTCAGGTACCCAGCCCTGGCCAAGTTCATGGCGGTGACCCATCATGGCTACAATGCCCTCAAGATGCCGAGAAGCAACATGATCATCACGGTCCCATGTGAATAAAGAGATGCGATGTGCTCTCTCGAGCGTGCCTTCCAAGCTGCAGCAATCGACGACCCCGACAGCAGGAGCGAGGGCCCTCATGAGGCCATCCCCAAGAAGAAGAAGAAGCTGCGCCGTGCAGGACCTCAGGAGGGTGGCGTCGCAGCCAAAGCCTCGTCAGGATCAGGGCCCGTTCCAGGGGCGCCTCCCTCCATCGCATAGGAAGGCGCGCCCGGCGCCCTTCTCGGGCAGGGCTCGGGGGCTTTCTTCTGGAAGGCCTCAGACCTTGCCGACATCACGAGGGAGGCACTCGGGCACCACTTGGAGGCATGCTTCACGGCGTGTTTCCCTCAGGAGGGCATAGGGCAAGGACCGCCCACCGTTCAGGAGTTCATCACCAAGATCACCCAGGAGCTGCAAGACCCAAGGGCCATGCGTGGCGATTGCCGCTCACAAGGCGCAGCTTTCCATCCAGGCGAGGATGCCGGGCTGCGCGTCTGCGTCAATGTTCCAGGGCTCAACAGGGTCGCTTCTCAGGAGCTCTTCTGGCCTTCGCGTGTGGGACGCTGCGAGGGCCCACCGCACAGCTACGTTCGCATGCCCTTTGGCCTGCTGAGCGTATCGGCCGCCTACTAGCGCATCCTGCGTCGCCTCCTGGCGTCTCAGGAGGCCAGGCACCACGCCGTCCGGATGGAGATGGAGACGGTCCTCAAGGAACCACGTGAGTCCCCAGAGCCTCCTGAGGCTCAGGGCCCTAGTGGCTCATGAGGAGCAACCCTTTCGCCGTGCGCCTTCAGCTGCCTCAACTCTCCTTCGCCAACATAACGAGGTGACATCTTTTCAAGTTCATTCAGTTGGGAGCACCCCTCGGGCTGCATCATTCCCAGGCCGCGTGGGTCCGTTCTTGTGGCATGTACCCCTTTTATTTATGTCTTTAGGTTACCTTGTTGGGAGCGCCCCTCGGGCTGCATCATTCCCAAGCTGCTCGGGCCTGACCCAGTGGCACGTATCCCCCATGCATTACTTAAGCATGTTGCTCTTATGATTGATCTACCTGTGATTGCTACCTGCTCAATCATCGCCTCCCACGGGGCCTCCTCACGCTGGCACGGCGCTGGTGCATGGGTCCGTCCCTGCCACGTCGAAAAACCTGAGCGGTCGAGCTCTGGCTCGCAGCACGCCCCACACACGTCACCTCACCATGCCCTGAGTGCCTTCACCTCCTCATGAAGCAACTAGTGGCAGGCTGGCAACCATAATGGCAGATCGTGTTCTTCCTTGTGCTGGCTCACAGGAACCTCGCGAGGGTAATGCTAGGTGGCACCACGAGCTCCCACCTCTTCCGAGCAATCCGCTTGCACATTAAAAGGGGGGCTCCTGAGCATCGCGACTCGGGGGATCTTACTGGCTATCCAGACCTCACCCCCTGGCCTTGACCACGGCACGCAACCTGGCATACTAGCGACGGCTGAGCTCGCTCGAGGGCCGGGACCTGAGGATGTAGAGCACGAAGGAGAGCATTGAAAGGGGGAGGACTCATATGTGCCTGGCCTAGCTACGCTGCGGATGTCCGCGCACAGGTCTGGCGCATCACGAATAATCGACCCCGGACCGCCAAGATAAGTCACGAGCTCGGATCAACCAGTCGTTGGAACCTAATCAGACACGCTCGCCGCAGCTCTGTTGTGGCAATGTCGCCTCCCTCTCTTATCTTACCACGGCTGCTTGAGCGCTAAAGGGGACCTCCTGAGCATCGCGCCTCAAGGGCTCTTACTGGACCTCGGGCCGCTCACCTCCTGGCCTTGACCACGACACGCGACTTGGCATACCAGCGACGGCTGAAGCCTGCCTAGGGACCGGGACCTGTCAGCGTAGAGCAACAAGCTGTCACGAGGTTGGAAAGGGAAGACTGAGCCTAAACAGGACTAGCGCTAACAAGGCTTCCATAATTAAGATAATGGCAACAGAAGGCATTGCAGATTCTTTACATGCCCCCACAGGGTACTTCTTGATTCCTCGTAGGGAACAAAAGACAAGAACTTAGGAGAATCCTATCTACACACCCCCGCGATGCGCACGCCCATGCTCGTCGTTCCTTCCTCTCGAGCCACCGGCTTGGGCATACAAGGGCAATGGATATCCAGGAGGAGGCCGCTCGCACCAAGGCCTCGTCACCACCTGCAACTTCACGGCGTCCCGGCGGTGGACCGATCTCTTCTTCGGTGGAAGCAGCGCCGACACGTCAAGGGGAATCTTCCCCTTTTTCTTAGCCGAAAACCTGCGGATCGACGCTATTGAAGTGGCTGCTAACAGATGAGCAGAGGAGGAAGAAGCAGGCGGAATGGAAGAGAAGGACGATGGGGGCTCTGCCCCTCCCCATTTATAGCAGAGGAAGGCCAACCAACACCCTCATGATCACAGGTAATGATGGTTTTCCTTGCATGTCGCAGGGACTTGTCAAGTCTAGCAGTTGCCAAGGCAGCGTGGGGAAGCGGAGACGCCCACGTCCAATCAACCGCCACGCGTCAGCCGAGGCGCATGCTTTTGAAGGAAATATGCCCTAGAGGCAATAATAAAGTTATTATTTATTTCCTTATATCATGATAAATGTTTATTATTCATGCTAGAATTGTATTAACCGGAAACATAATACATGTGTGAATACATAGACAAACAGAGTGTCACTAGTATGCCTCTACTAGACTAGCTCGTTAATCAAAGATGGTTACGTTTCCTAACCATGAACAAAGAGTTGTTATTTGATTAACGGGATCACATCATTAGGTGAATGATCTGATTGACATGACCCATTCCATTAGCTTAGCACCTGATCGTTTAGTATGTTGCTATTGCTTTCTTCATGACTTATACATGTTCCTATGACTATGAGATTATGCAACTCCCGTTTATCGGAGGAACACTTTGTGTGCTACCAAACGTCACAACATAACTGGGTGATTATAAAGGTGCTCTACAGGTGTCTCCAAAGGTACATGTTGGGTTGGCGTATTTCGAGATTAGGATTTGTCACTCCGATTGTCGGAGAGGTATCTCTGGGCCCTCTCGGTAATGCACATCACATAAGCCTTGCAAGCATTGCAACTAATGAGTTAGTTGTGAGATGATGTATTACGGAACGAGTAAAGAGACTTGCCGGTAACGAGATTGAACTAGGTATTGAGATACCGACGATCGAATCTCGGGCAAGTAACATACCGATGACAAAGGGAACAACAAATGTTGTTATGCGGTCTGACCGATAAAGATCTTCATAGAATATGTGGGAGCCAATATGAGCATCCAGGTTCTGCTATTGGTTATTGACTGGAGACGTGTCTCGGTCATGTCTACATTGTTCTCGAACCCGTAGGGTCCGCACGCTTAAGGTTTCGATGACAGTTATATTATGAGTTTATGAGTTTTGATGTACCGAAGTTAGTTCGGAGTCCCGGATGTGATCACGGACATGATGAGGAGTCTCGAAATGGTCGAGACATAAAGATTGATATATTGGACGGCTATATTCGGACACCGGAAGTGTTCCGGGTGATTTCGGAGAAAACCGGAGAGCCGGAGGGTTACCGAAACCCCCCGGGAGAAGTAATGGGCCATATGGGCCTTAGTGGAGAGAGAGGGGCAGCCAAAGGTGGGCCGCGCGCCTCCTCCCCCTGGTCCGAATTGGACTAGGAGAGGGGGGGGCGCCCCCCTTTCCCTCTCCCTCCCCACTTCTTTCCCCCTCCTAGTAGGAGTCCTACTCCTACTAGGAGGAGGACTCCTCCTTGGCGCGCCATAGAGGGCCGGCCAGCCTCCTCCCCTTGCTCCTTTATATACGGGGGCAGAGGGCACCCCTTGACACACAAGTTGATCCACGTGATCATATTCTTAGCCGTATGCGGTGCCCCCTTCCACCATAGTCCTCGATAATATTGTAGCGGTGCTTAGGCGAAGCCCTGCGACGGTAGTGCATCAAGATCGTCACCACGCCGTCGTGCTGACGGAACTCATCCCCGACACTTTGCTGGATCGGAGTCCGGGGATCGTCATCGAGCTGAACGTGTGCTAGAACTCGGAGGTGCCGTAGTTTCGGTGCTTGATCGGTCGGGTCGTGGAAACGTACGACTACATCAACCAAACGCTTCTGTTGTCGATCTACAAGGGTACGTAGATCACACTCTCCCCTCTCGTTGCTATGCATCACCATGATCTTGCGTGTGCATAGGATTTTTTTTGAAATTACTACGTTCCCCAACAGTGGCATCCGAGCCTAGGTTTTATATGTTGATGTTATATGCATGAGTAGAACACAAGTGAGTTGTGGGCGATATAAGTCATACTGCTTACCAGCATGTCATACTTTGGTTCGGCGGTATTGTTGGACGAAGCGGCCCAGACCGACATTACGCGTACGCTTACGCGAGACTGGTTCTCCCGACGTGCTTTGCACAAAGGTGGCTAGCGGGTGACAGTTTCTCCAACTTTAGTTGAACCGAGTGTGGCTACGCCTGGTCCTTGCGAAGGTTAAAACAGCACCAACTTGACAAACTATCGTTGTGGTTTTGATGCGTAGGTAAGATTGGTTCTTGCTTAAGCCCGTAGCAGCCACGTAAAACTTGCAACAACAAAGTAGAGGACGTCTAACTTGTTTTTGCAGGGCATGTTGTGATGTGATATGGTCAAGACATGATGCTAAATTTTATTGTATGAGATGATCATGTTTTGTAACCGAGTTATCGGCAACTGGCAGGAGCCATATGGTTGTCGCTTTATTGTATGCAATGCAATCGCGCTGTAATGATTTACTTTATCACTAAGCGGTAGCGATAGTCATGGAAGCATAAGATTGGCGAGACGACAACGATGCTACGATGGAGATCAAGGTGTCGCGCCGGTGATGATGGTGATCATGACGGTGCTTCAAAGATGGAGATCACAAGCACAAGATGATGATGGCCATATCATATCACTTATATTGATTGCATGTGATGTTTATCTTTTATGCATCTTATCTTGCTTTGATTGACGGTAGCATTATAAGATGATCTCTCACTAATTATCGAGAAGTGTTCTCCCTGAGTATGCACCGTTGCGAAAGTTCTTCGTGCTGAGACACCACGTGATGATCGGGTGTGATAGGCTCTACGTTCAAATACAACGGGTGCAAAACAGTTGCACACGCAGAATACTCAGGTTATACTTGACGAGCCAAGCATATACAGATATGGCCTCGGAACATGGAGACCGAAAGGTCGAGCGTGAATCATATAGCAGATATGATCAACATAGCGATGTTCACCAATGAAACTACTCCATCTCACGTGATGATCGGACATGGTTTAGTTGATTTGGATCACGTAATCACTTAGAGGATTAGAGGGATGTCTATCTAAGTGGGAGTTCTTAAGTAATATGATTAATTGAACTTAAATTTATCATGAACTTAGTCCTGGTAGTATTTTGCAAATTATGTTGTAGATCAATAGCCCGCGTTGTTGCTTCCCTGTGTTTATTTTGATATGTTCCTAGAGAAAATTGTGTTGAAAGATGTTAGTAGCAATGATGCGGATTGGATCCGTGATCTGAGGTTTATCCTCATTGCTGCACAGAAGAAATATGTCCTTGATGCACCGCTAGGTGACGGACCTATTGCAGGAGCAGATGCAGACGTTATGAACGTTTGGCTAGCTCAATATGATGACTACTTGATAGTTTAGTGCACCATGCTTAATGGCTTAGAATCAGGACTTCAAAGACGTTTTGAACGTCATGGAGCATATGAGATGTTCCAGGAGTTGAAGTTAATATCTCAAGCAAATACCCGAGTTGAGAGATATGAAGTCTCCAACAAGTTCTATAGCTAAAATATGGAGGAGAATCGCTTAACTAGTGAGCATGTGCTCAGATTGTCTGAGTACTACAATCGCTTGAATCAAGTGGGAGTTAATCTTCCAGATAAGATAGTGATTGACAGAATTCTCAAGACACCATCACCAAGTTAGTAGAACTTCATGATGAACTATGATATGCAAGGGATAACGGAAACGATTCCCAAGCTCTTCGTAATGCGGAAATTGACGAAGGTAGAAATCGAGAAAAACATCCAGTGTTGATGGTAGACAAGACCACTAGTTTCAAGAAAAGGGCAGGGAAATAAAGGGGAACTTCAAGAAGAACAGTAAGCAAGTTGCTGCTCAAGTGAAGAAGCCCAAGTCTGGTCCTAAGCCTAAGACTAAGTGCTTCTACTGCAAAGGGACTGGTCACCGGAAGCGGAACTACCCCAAGTGATTGGCGGATAAGAAGGATGGCAAAGTGAACATAAGTATATTTGACATACATATTATTGATGTGTACTTTACTAGTGTTTATAGCAACCCATCAGTATTTGATACTAGTTCAGTTGCTAAGATTAGTAACTCGAAACGGGAGTTGCAGAATAAACAGAGACTAGTTAAGGGTGAAGTGATGATGTGTATTGGAAGTGGTTCCAAGATTGATATGATCATCATCGCACACTCCCTATAATTTCTGGATTAGTGTTGAAACTAAATAAGTGTTATTTGGTGTTTGTGTTGAGCATGAATATGATTTGATCACGATTATTGCAATACGGTTATTCATTTAAGTTAGAGAACAATTGTTGTTCTGTTTACATGAATAAAACCTTCTATGGTCATACACACCAACGAAAATGGTTTGTTGGATCTCGATCGTAGTGATACACATATTCATAATATTGAAGCCAAAAGATGCAAAGTTAATAATGATAGTGCAACTTATTTGTGGCACTGCCGTTTAGGTCATATTGGTGTAAAGCGCATGAAGAAACTCCATGCTGATGGGATTTTGGAATCACTTGATTATGAATCACTTGGTGCTTGCGAACCATGCCTTATGGGCAAGATGACTAAAGACTCCGTTCTCCGGAACAATGGAGCGAGCAACTGACTTATTGGAAATAATACATACTGATGTATGCGGTCCGATGAGTGTTGAGGCTCGCGGCGGGTATCATTATTTTCTGACCTTCACAGATGATTTGAGCAGATATGGGTATATCTACTTAATGAAACACAAGTCTGAAACGTTTGAAAAGTTCAAAGAATTTCAGAGTGAAGTTGAAAATCATCATAACAAGAAAATAAAATTCCTACGATCTGATCGTGGAGGAGAATATTTGAGTTACGAGTTTGGTGTACATTTGAAACAATGTGGAATAGTTTCACAACTGTCAGGACCCCGATTCCAAGTCACATCGATCTAGCCTGTAACACCTCATATCACTTTGCGGCCTCACGCATGGTATTCCACGGGTGTCGCCTTACCATGGCCCGGGACCGTTTGCGCCTTTTGGCTCACGTATATGATAGTGTCGCTAGCATCCATATGACAGAGAACCCGGGCCGACATGGCTAGTCGTGAACCCAAAACGGCACAGACCTATGGAGACAGGCATACATGAATCACATCGAGCATGTCGGTCATCAACGAGTGATTCCGGGCTGTAGCACTTGGCTAACAGGACTCCGGGGAACCCGGACTGTAGCAGGCTAGGCAGGACTCCGGAAATCACCGCGTGACATTTCCCCGAAGGGACAGACATAGGAACGAAGTGAAACACATGCCGGCCAGTCAAGTGTCCTGAACAGTAGTGCTAGGCTAGCAGGACTCCGGTGAACCGGGCTGTAGCGGACTACTATGGCTCAAGGAACACTAGACTACATTTCCCCATAAGAAAGGCTGCCAAGGATAAACAACTAGATTGTCGGATCCCACTCATACCAAGCATTTCAATCATACACACAATATGCCCGATATGAGTACATACAACATGGCACCACAACAAAACTCTACAACTCAAGTACTTTATTTAAAGGCTCCAGAGAGCCATACATAACATGTCATACAGATAGGGGTCACATGACCCGACACTCAAGTCATACAATCATACAAGCACATGCGGAAGCAACTAGTCTGAGTACAGACTCTAGAAAGAAAGAAGGTTTCTCGAAGCCTGTCTATCTACATAGGGCCCTCCATGGCCAGGATCACCACCTGGGTGGCTAGTCACTCGTCGACGTCAAGGTCTATGTAGAACCCATCGGAGGGGGCGGTGTTGTCGTCTGAAAACAGTAATTAAGCAAACATGAGTACAAAGGTACTCAGCAAGTCTTACATCAGAACCTACTATACATGCTTATTCTCAAGAAGGTGGTGGGGTTAATGCAGCAAGCCAGCTTTGACTCTTGGCTAAGCTATCCTACGGAACTTCACCAGTAAAATAGTTTTCGCACACGAGTCCACTACTCACCAACACAATACTCCACCGGGGATCCTCCCTCGTCATCCTACGAGAGGGCCATCCTCGGTACTCACACTTATCTTGAGTCTTTTAGTAGTATCCATTAACTTGTCTATGAACTGTTAGGCAACCAAGTAGTCCTTTACCGCGGACGCGGCTATTCGAATAGTTTTATACCCTGCAGGGGTGTACTTCGTCACACATGTTTCCACCACTTAGCGTCTGCACACGACATGTGCTCGGCAGACTTCAAGCGAAAACCGACGTGGGTGTAGACCACGACCTGACTAACCTCACAAGTCTCTAGTCCAGGTTTATCGCCTATTCAGGTTCCATCCGCAAGGAAATCTGGCCGGGGTGTCCTCAACGGCCCCAAACGATGTGTAAAGGGTCCCGAGACGCCAAACGGGCGCCCGGCATACCCGGCCACGGTGTATCTACCGCATCATAGCCCACCCCTAGGGTCAGCGCTACGCACGGCCGCCAACACATGTCCTACAAACACCAGAAACTAGTTGCAACTCCTGGACAGAGGCAAGAGGGGTCAGTAAGTCGAGCGGGGTCATATTTCAGGGCCCAATGTGTGGTAGTAGCTGAATCTTAAATCACGCATACAGATCTCAATTCTTAGGGGCGGCCTCAATGAAACAACCCACCATGTACTCCTACATGGCCTCTCATCGATTCCTTTACCAAAGCATGTTCAACACATTCCTCACATTACCGACATAAGCATTTCACTCCAGCCCATCACCCAGATGAACCAGACCTGACACAACTCTAAGCATAGCAGGCATAGCAAGGTAGGAATCACATACATGGCTCAATCAACTCCTACACATGCTAGTGGGTTTCATCTAGTTACTGTGGCAATGACAGGCCATGCAGAGGATAAGGGTTCAACTACCATAGCACACAACAGTTTGAATCGCGTTGTCTTAATGTAGTAAACAGGAGCAGAAGCGAGAACATGGGTTTGTATCGGAATGATCAATGGTTGCTTGCCTGATGGAGTGGTAGTGGGATACTGCCCTTCAGTTGGATACTCGTGAATATCCTCGGAGGCAGAACCTACCACGAAGAACACATCGGAACACAATCAACACATGACGATATGCAACAATATGATGCATGCTATGACATGGCAATATGAATGTGTCTTGGCCTAATGCAAGCTATAACAGAAAGAAATGAACTCATTTGAATCAAAGATTCAAATATTAGCTCATTAAACATGGCCTTAATAGTGCATTTCCTTATTCTGCTTAAACAGCAAGGTAAACTTGCTTTGTCATGCATGAAACCATTACAGATGGATAGATTGAATTTTTCTGATAATTTTTCATATATAAATTATTTCATTTGGAGTTATGGTTGAATTTCTATGATTTTTAGAAGTTTTAAACATTTTCTGGAATTTCCTGAATAAATATAATTCCAGTAAATGAATAATTGCGTTAGCACTGCGTCACTGTGACGTCAGCGAGTCAAAGGCGCCAGCCCAGGTCAAACCTGACTGGTGGGGCCCACTGGTCAGTGACTCTGTGCACTAACTACGTTTAGTTAGCCTAATTACTGGGCGGGGCCCACTAGTCAATGACTATACTAATTAAACTAACTAATTTTAGTTAGAAACTAATTTGGATAATTAGCAGAGGGGGGCCCACTTGTCATTGACTCAAAGGAGTCAACCTGGGCCCACCCAGTCCACGTCAGTGGTCAAACCACCGGTCAACAGGGCTAATCCTGCCGGCGTTGAGTCGCCGGCGAGGCCGAGACGGCGGAGGGCTTCGGAAAACGCCCTCAGGCGACCAAATCGACGACGGAGACCATCTACGGGTAGCTGGGAATGAGCCGCAGCGTTTGGTGGTGGTAGTTGGGCTCGGGGTGGCCGGAAACGTCGCCGGCGATGAGCTTGGCGGTCGCCGGAGTCGGGTGAGGACGGTTTCAAGGCTACGGTGCACGGGAGAAGGAGCTGGTGGTGGCTACGGGTTCCTGGTGCTGCACTGAGCACAACTGCGAGCTTGGCTTCGAGCTACAGTGGCTCTGGCCATGACGGAGCCATGGCCGGCGGCGGGGAGCTCTCGGGTGCGGTGGAAACGGCGGCTACAGGGGCCAAACAAGCACGTGAGCTAGGGGAAGAGGAAGAGGAGCTCACAGCGGAGTCGGAGAGGGGGTCAGCGAGCTCGGGGAGGTCCTGGCGGCGGCGAATCGACCGGAGATGGCTCGGGTGCCCGAGGTTGAAGACGAGGGCGAAGGCGGCGATGCAGGGCCTCCGGCGATGCGTGGCTCGGTGGGGAGGACGAGGTAGTCAAGGCAGAGCTAATGGGCTCGTCGGAGGGGCGAGGGAGTGGCTGTGGTGGCAACTACGGCGATCGGCAGCGAGGGACGCGCTCGGCCATCACGGGAGAGGATGAGAGAGACGAGGGGGGGAGTGAGCGAGGATGAGAGGGAGACGTGGGGGTCGCGTGGCACTTCAGGGCGTCTCCCGGGCGTCGGCGGAAGCAGGAGGTGGCCGGCATGTGGCCGCGGGCGCCGGCCACGCGCTCCGCGTCCTTCTGGCGCGAGGAGGACGACGACTGGCAGCGTCAGCAGGCTGGGCCGAGCCAGGTGGCTGGGCCAGCACAGGTAAGGCCCAGGTGGGCTTTCTTCTCTCTCTTTTTTTGATTTTTGTTTCTGTTTTCTATTTAACTGCAACTGTTTAGAATATTTCCAACAGGAAACATTTATTCCCAGAATTATTTGAGCATTTAAATTATTTTATAGCATTTAAATGCCCAAATTCAAATACTTATGATTTAATTCAATGACCTTCTGATGACCTAGAAAGTTGTGCACCAATTTTGCCAGAGGTTCTAACCTAAGACAAAGAGGGTGAACTTTTTAGAAGGGCATTTCAGGTTCATTGAAAATATTTTTAGTAAACCCTAGTTGTTTCCAGGGGGGTGTTGGAGGTTCTGTCTTCCCCATTTCAAATTTAAGAAGAATTTAGACATGATGCACATTCTAATGCTTGAACTAGCTAGGGTGTGACAACTCACCCCCACTCAAAAGAATCTCGTCCCGAGATTTAGGATCCTCCGGGAAGAAGGTGGGGTACTCAAGTCGAAGACGATCCTCCCTTTCCCAAGTGGCTTCTTTATCGGAGTGGTGTGACCATTGAACCTTGAGAAACTTGATATTCTGACGTCGAGTGGTACGCTCGGCTTGATCAAGGATACGAACGGGATATTCCCGATAAGAGAGATTGTCTTGTAGATCAAGCGTTTCGTGGTCCACTCCACGGATAGGATCCGCGAAGCAACGCCTGAGTTGTGAAACGTGGAAGACATCGTGAACTCTGGAAAGATGCGGAGGTAGTTCCAATTGGTAGGCAACTTCTCCTCGTTTGGCAAGAATGTGAAAGGGTCCAATGTAACGAGGAGCCAATTTGCCTTTGATACCGAAACAATGGGTTCCCTTTAACGGAGTAACCCGAAGGTAGGCCTTCTCGTTGACTTCATAAGTCATAGGCTTATGTTTACGATCATATTGACTCTTTTGACGAGATTGGGCTGTTTTCAATTTCTCACGGATTTGGCGAACCTGCTCTTCTGCTTCCTGAATCATATCCGGGCCAAAGAGTTGTCTTTCCCCGGTTTCTGACCAGTTAAGAGGCGTTCGACATTTTCGTCCATAAAGAACTTCGAAAGGAGCTTTGCCCAAGCTAGCTTGATAACTATTGTTATAAGCAAACTCCGCGAATGGAAGACATTTCTCCCAACTCATTCCGAACGAGATAACAGAAGCTCGGAGCATATCTTCCAGAATTTGATTGACTCGCTCTACTTGACCACTTGATTGAGGATGGAAGGAGGTACTAAAAGAGAGACGAGTTCCCATAGCATTTTGGAAACTTTCCCAAAATCGAGAGGTGAAGAGACTCCCATGGTCTGAGTTAATTTCCAATGGAACACCATGAAGAGACACTATTCGGGAGATGTATAACTCGGCTAGCTGGCTAGCGGTGATACTCTCACGAACAGGTAGGAAATGGGCTACTTTGGAAAGTTGGTCGATCATGACAAAGATGGCATTATTCCCTCTCTTGGTCCTGGGAAACCCGGTGATGAAATCCATACTGATTTTATCCCATTTCCATTCAGGAATAGCCAAAGGTTGAAGCGTGCCAGCAGGCCGTTGGTGCTCTGCTTTAACACGACGACAGACGTCGCAGCTAGCAACGTATTGAGCGATTTCTCTCTTCATCCTAGTCCACCAAAACCTCTGGCATAGGTCTTGATACATTTTAGTACTACTGGGATGAATGGTGAGAGGGGATTCATGAGCTTCCTTAAGGATCAACTGGCGTAGATGGTGTTTCTTGGGAACCACCAAACGGTTCTGAAAGAAGACAGCACCCCGCTTATCCATGGAAAAACATTTAGCAACTCCGCTAGCAATGTTTTCCTTAATCCGAGATATGCCCTTATCACGCTTCTGGGCAGCTATGATTTGATCCATGAGGGTAGGTTTCGCCGCCAGGGTGGATAGGAATCCCCGAGGAACAATGTGAAGATTAAGCTTACGAAATTCCTCATGGAGAAGTGGTTGACTTTGTTGTAACATCAGGTTGTTACAATAGGACTTACGACTTAGTGCATCAGCCATGACATTGGCTTTGCCCGGGGTGTAAGTTATTCCTAAGTCGTAATCCGAGATCAACTCGACCCAACGTCTTTGCCTGAGATTCAAATCTGGTTGGGTGAAGATATATTTCAAACTTTGGTGATCGGTGAAGATCTCGCAACGATTACCGAGAAGGTAATGTCGCCAGGTTTTAAGTGCATGGACTACAGCTGCAAGCTCTAGATCATGTGTGGGATAATTTTCCTCATGTGGGTGTAATTGTCGTGAAGCATAGGAAATTACCTGACGATCTGGCATGAGTATGCAACCTAGTCCTTGTCGCGAGGCGTCGCAATAGATAATAAAGTCCTTGGAGAAATCTAGTGGTACCAGTACGGGAGCAGATGTCAGGCGTCTTTTCAGTTCCTGAAAGCTGAACTCGCACTGTGGAGTCCACTCGAACTTTTTATCTTCCTTGAGGAGTTCAGTTAGAGGTTTAGCAACTTTGGAGAAATTCTCGACGAAGCGGCGGCAATAGCTCGCTAGGCCAAGGAAACTCCGAACTTGCTTGACCGTTTCAGGTGGAGTCCAATCAAGGACGGCTTGAACTCGCTCGGGATTGACAGCAATACCCTTGCCAGAGATTACATGGCCTAGATAGGTTACTTCTGGCAACCAAAATTCACACTTGGAGAATTTGGCATAAAGGCGATGCTCTCGAAGTTTCATCAATACCAGCCTTAGATGTTCAGCATGTTCCTCTTCATTCTTGGAGTAGATGAGTATGTCATCGAGATATACTACGACGAATTTATCCAAGTACTCCATGAAAATCGAGTTCATTAACCGAGAGAAGGTTGCCGGGGCATTGGTTAAACCGAAGGACATGACGGTGTACTCGTATTGGCCATAACGAGTAACAAAGGCCGTTTTGGGAATGTCCCCGTTTCTGATTTTGATTTGATGGTAGCCCAACCTCAAATCCATCTTGGAAAAGACTGAGGATCCAGCGAGCTGATCATATAGATCGTTGATCCTGGGAAGCGGGCATTTGTTCTTGATGGTGACCAAATTGACAGGTCGGTAATCCACAACCATTCGATCCGTTCCATCCTTCTTCTTAACGAAGAGGACGGGGCAAGCCCAAGGAGAGGAACTAGGACGGATGAAACCCTTTTTCAAGGACTCATCGAGTTGATTCTTAAGCTCGGCTAGTTCTAAGGGTGCCATCTTGTAGGGTCTTCTAGAGATTGGAACGGTTCCTGGAACAAGGTCTATCACAAACTCGACATCCCTGTCAGGTGGAACACCTGGCAGTTCTTCTGGAAAGACATCCGGGAAGTCTCAGACTACCGGAACATCCTCAAGGTCTGGAAGGGGGTTGGCGCTTAGGGAGTAAAGTTGGCGCTTGGCCACTCGAGTTAAGACATTAACTATCTTGCCCGAGGGGTGAGTAAGTTGAGCGGTTCTAGTGGCACAATCGATCTTAGCATAATGAGCTGACATCCAATCCATACTTAAGATGATGTTTATGTCCGAGGACTTGAGAGCTATTAAGGATGCAAGGAAGACAAGTCTATCGACAAGAATTTCATTCCCATGGCTTACTTTAGAAGTTTGCCATCTAGAGCCAGGGGTTTGAATTTCCATGGTAGAAGGCATGTCACAAAATGTCGTGTTATGCAATCGAGCATAGCTCTCGGATATGAATGAATGAGATGCTCCAGTATCGAAAAGAACAGATGCCGGATGGCAGTTAACAAGGAGCGTACCAAGGACGACGTTAGGATCCTCATGAGCCTCCTAGGCTGAAACATAATTGACATGGCCACGTGCAGTGGTGGCCGGCTTGGCGTAGAAAGTCTTTCCCGCGGGCTTACCACGGCCAGCGGACTTCCCAGTTTGATTGGGGTTGTTGTTCTGGGGACACTCTCGTCTATAGTGACCCGGCTCTCCACACTTGAAGCATGTCACCACATTGGGGCGTGGAGCAACATTAGCAGCGGGGCCACCATAGGGCTTGGGCGGTGCAAATTGCTGGTTGGGACGAGGCGCCTCAAAGGATGGCCTCGGGATGAACCTGGGTGGCAGTGCCGTGCTTGGGATCCACACCCGGCGCTTCTGAGCTCCAGAGCCGGATGAAGAGCCAAAGTCACGGGAGTGCTTGCGTGAAGCGTCGTAATCAGTCTGGCCTGTCTCAGCGCTGATGGCTTTATTGAACAACTTCTGAAAGGATGTGCACTCGTGCAGACAGAGATCGCGGCGAAGCTCAGGGCTAAGTCCCTTGCGGAACCTTGCTTGCTTCTTAGCGTCAGTAGATACCTCTTCGGGAGCATAGCGTGCCAAATTCCCAAATTCACGACTATATGCATCCATAGTCAGTCTTCCTTGGGTGAAGTTGCAGAACTCCTCCCTCTTGCGATCCATGAGACCTTCCGGAATGTGATTCTCACGGAAAGCCTCACTGAATTCAGCCCAAGTAGTGATTTGGCCGACCGGGCGCATAGCTTCGAAGTTTTCCCACCAAAGGCTAGCAGGGCCTTCGAGATGGTAGGCAGCATAAGTAACCTTGTCAGCTTCGGCTACGTTGGCAGAACGTAGCTTGTGGGTGATGCTGCGAAGCCAGTCATCCGCGTCGAGGGGTTCGACGGAATGGTTGAACTTTGGTGGGTACAGCTTGATAAAGTCATTGATTGACACCAAGTCATTTCGTGGGTGGCGTGCAGTGTTCTGCTCAATCCGCTCTAGCAGGCGGTTAGTCTCACGCTTGTTTCTTTCCCCCTCCAGCATTACTTCAGCCAGAGAAGGCGGGTGAGGCAGATTTTCATCTCTAACTGCACTGGCTTCCCCCTGCTCCGGGGCAGCGGGGTTGCTGCGGGTGTTGACCATCCTAGGAGAAAACAAGACAACGGTTTAGACAAAGATGGCTCAAACTTAGCAAGAGAGTGCAGAATGTAATGGATAACACGGAATGCAGAGATGTTCATCCGTATGTCATGGTAATATAAAACTGCCATATATATACCAACGGTCATACACATCATACATAGTTTAGTACAAGCCCAGGCTACAGTACAACTATGATGAAAGACGTTACATCTCATCGAAGGCATTCCCAGCTCCTATACATTATTTGTCTACACCTCCGGAATTGATTACACGCAAAGTCATATTCCACAAGTCACACAGGACAGTGGAGATACAACTACTACAATACTAGTGGTACTACTACTAACTCAGACAGCTCCGTAGTAGTTCTCATAGAAGTCACCTCCATAGCCTGGAAGTTCAACGTGACCATCCGGGAACAGACGGTCCTGCGGAGCCTGTGGACCATAGGGGCTAGGATGAGGTCTTGGACCAACAAACTGTGGCCTGCGAGGACCACAGGGTGGGGTGATGCCTCCCACATCACGCCAATCCACCATGTTTGGCAGAGCTGATCTCACAGGATACAGATCCCTTGTATCCATACATCCAGCTTGCACCGCAGGTGCAAACCGGGTCAATGTGGCCCAATGATCAGCACGGGTATTGAAAAGCTCTAGCCTCAAGGCCCGATTTTCTCGGTCCTTATCTTCGAGCATCTCGGCAGTGGTACGAGTTAATGAGTCCTCCTGAGTGGAGTCAGCATAGATAGCCTGAAGATACCCTTGCGCTCCCGGAAGTGAAGCTGGCATGTAACGGAAATCAGTGTTCCGAAGCAGGCCAGTCCAGACTCGCAAGATGGTCATCATGGAATAGGCAGCATCCTGCATAGCCATCTCAACAGTAACCCCAAGTCCATAGGAACAGTGAAGGGGCTCGGTAGAGCCAGGATAAGAAGGAAATATCCTGACGGTACAGAGATATTGGCTTTGATTAAAGTCGCAGAACTGCTCTTCGACGGTGTATTCGGGATACCAACGGTAACCCGTCTCGATCATGACCCGGACTAACATAGCAGTATGACCGGGCACGTCGAGGCACCGGGTCAGGCGAACCACTTGGTTTTGAGCATGGTTGGCCATCTGAAAGCACAACCACAATGCAAAGACATCAGAATTCCTAGGGAAAATTGGACAACATAACAACTGTAAATGCTCAGAAAAAGATTTGAGACATCCACAACAGTTCGGAATACCACTCAACAACATCATATCAAGATTCTGATCCAATTAGCAACATACTAGAATAGTAGAAACTGAACTGGGGCTTGTAGCATCAATCCTATAAGCTACTACAGATTAGTAACACGTGAACCTGATAGAAGAAAAGAGCCTAGTCCTTAACCCACGTTGAATGAGAAGAGAATGATTCAGATCAGAGGCATAGGGTAAAGGAGTAAAAGAGCCTTACGTTCCCTTCCACAGTCAATTCCCCTACATATAACTAAAGCATTTCTAGACTCGACATCAACCAGTTTGGCTCAACGAACCTACAGGCAGTCCGGCTCTGATGCCAACGCTGTCAGGACCCCGATTCCAAGTCACATCGATCTAGCCGGTAACACCTCATATCACTTTGCGGCCTCACGCACGGTATTCCACGGGTGTCACCTTACCATGGCCCGGGACCGTTTGCGCCTTTTGGCTCACGTATATGATAGTGTCGCTAGCATCCATATGACAGAGAACCCGGGCCGACATGGCTAGTCGTGAACCCAAAACGGCACAGACCTATGGAGACAGGCATACATGAATCACATCGAGCATGTCGGTCATCAACGAGTGATTCCGGGCTGTAGCACTTGGCTAACAGGACTCCGGGGAACCCGGGCTGTAGCAGGCTAGGCAGGACTCCGGAAATCACCGCGTGACATTTCCCCGAAGGGACAGACATAGGAACAAAGTGAAACACATGCCGGCCAGTCAAGTGTCCTGAACAATAGTGCTAGGCTAGCAGGACTCCGGTGAACCGGGCTGTAGCGGACTACTATGGCTCGAGGAACACTAGACTACATTTCCCCATAAGAAAGGCTACCAAGGATAAACAACTAGATTGTCGGATCCCACTCATACCAAGCATTTCAATCATACACACAATATGCCCGATATGAGTACATACAACATGGCACCACAACAAAACTCTACAACTCAAGTACTTTATTTAAAGGCTCCAGAGAGCCATACATAACATGTCATACAGATAGGGGTCACATGACCCGACACTCAAGTCATACAATCATACAAGCACATGCGGAAGCAACTAGTCTGAGTACAGACTCTAGAAAGAAAGAAGGCTTCTCGAAGCCTGTCTATCTACATAGGGCCCTCCATGGCCAGGATCACCACCTGGGTGGCTAGTCACTCGTCGACGTCAAGGTCTACGTAGAACCCATCGGAGGGGGCAGTGTTGTCGTCTGAAAACAGTAATTAAGCAAACATGAGTACAAAGGTACTCAGCAAGTCTTACATCAGAACCTACTATACATGCTTATTCTCAAGAAGGTGGTGGGGTTAATGCAGCAAGCCAGCTTTGACTCTTGGCTAAGCTATCCTACGGAACTTCACCAGTAAAATAGTTTTCGCACACGAGTCCACTACTCACCAACACAATACTCCACCGGGGATCCTCCCTCGTCATCCTACGAGAGGGCCATCCTCGGTACTCACACTTATCTTGAGTCTTTTAGTAGCATCCATTAACTTGTCTATGAACTGTATAGGCAACCAAGTAGTCCTTTACCGCGGACGCGGCTATTCGAATAGTTTTATACCCTGCAGGGGTGTACTTCGTCACACATGTTTCCACCACTTAGCGTCTGCACACGACATGTGCTCGGCAGACTTCGAGCGAAAACCGACGTGGGTGTAGACCATGACCTGACTAACCTCACAAGTCTCTAGTCCAGGTTTATCGCCTATTCAGGTTCCATCCGCAAGGAAATCTGGCCGGGGTGTCCTCAACGGCCCCAAACGATGTGTAAAGGGTCCCGAGACGCCAAACGGGCGCCCGGCATACCCGGCAACGGTGTATCTACAGCATCATAGCCCACCCCTAGGGTCAGCGCTACGCACGGCCGCCAACACATGTCCTACAAACACCAGAAACTAGTTGCAACTCCTGGACAGAGGCAAGAGGGGTCAGTAAGTCGAGCGGGGTCATATTTCAGGGCCCAATGTGTGGTAGTAGCTGAATCTTAAATCACGCATACAGATCTCAGTTCTTAGGGGCGGCCTCAATGAAACAACCCACCATGTACTCCTACATGGCCTCTCATCGATTCCTTTACCAAAGCATGTTCAACACATTCCTCACATTACCGACATAAGCATTTCACTCCAGCCCATCACCCAGATGAACCAGACCTGACACAACTCTAAGCATAGCAGGCATAGTAAGGTAGGAATCACATACATGGCTCAATCAACTCCTACACATGCTAGTGGGTTTCATCTAGTTACTGTGGCAATGACAGGTCATGCAGAGGATAAGGGTTCAACTACCGTAGCACACAGCAGTTTGAATCGCGTTGTCTTAATGCAGTAAACAGGAGCAGAAGCGAGAACATGGGTTTGTATCGGAATGATCAATGGTTGCTTGCCTGATGGAGTGGTAGTGGGATACTACCCTTCAGTTGGATACTCGTGAATATCCTCGGAGGCAGAACCTACCACGAAGAACACATCGGAACACAATCAACACATGACGATATGCAACAATATGATGCATGCTATGACATGGCAATATGAATGTGTCTTGGCCTAATGCAAGCTATAACAGAAAGAAATGAACTCATTTGAATCAAAGATTCAAATATTAGCTCATTAAACATGGCCTTAATAGTGCATTTCCTTATTCTGCTTAAACAGCAAGGTAAACTTGCTTTATCATGCATGAAACCATTACAGATGGATAGATTGAATTTTTCTGATAATTTTTCATATATAATTATTTCATTTGGAGTTATGGTTGAATTTCTATGATTTTTAGAAGTTTTAAACATTTTCTGGAATTTCCTGAATAAATAATATAATTCCAGTAAATGAATAATTGCGTCAGCACTGCGTCACTGTGACGTCAGCGAGTCAAAGGCGCCAGCCCAGGTCAAACCTGACTGGTGGGGCCCACTGGTCAGTGACTCTGTGCACTAACTACGTTTAGTTAGCCTAATTACTGGGCGGGGCCCACTAGTCAGTGACTATACTAATTAAACTAACTAATTTTAGTTAGAAACTAATCTGGATAATTAGCAGAGGGGGGCCCACTTGTCATTGACTCAAAGGAGTCAACCTGGGCCCACCCAGTCCACGTCAGTGGTCAAACCACCGGTCAACAGGGCTAATCCCGCCAGCGTTGAGTCGCCGGCGAGGCCGAGACGGCGGAGGGCTTCGGAAAACGCCCTCAGGCGACCAAATCGACGGCAGAGACCATCTACGGGTAGCTGGGAACGAGCCGCAGCGTTTGGTGGTGGTAGTTGGGCTCGGGGTGGCCGGAAACGTCGCCAGCGACGAGCTTGGCGGTCGCCGGAGTCGGGTGAGGACAGTTTCGAGGCTATGGTGCACGGGAGAAGGAGCTGGTGGTGGCTACGGGTGGGCTTTCTTCTCTCTCTTTTTTTGATTTTTGTTTCTGTTTTCTATTTAACTGCAACTGTTTAGCTTTAAATAAAATACTAAAACGTTTCCAAAAATCCTGAAAATAAATGTGGCCTCTGTTTAGAATATTTCCAACAGGAAACATTTATTCCCAGAATTATTTGAGCATTTAAATTATTTTATAGCATTTAAATGCCCAAATTCAAATACTTATGATTTAATTCAATGACCTTCTGATGACCTAGAAAGTTGTGCACCAATTTTGCCAGAGGTTCTAACCTAAGACAAAGAGGGTGAACTTTTTAGAAGGGCATTTCAGGTTCATTGAAAATAATTTTAGTAAACCCTAGTTGTTTCCAGGGGGGTGTTGGGGGTTCTGTCTTCCCCAATTCAAATTTAAGAAGAATTTAGACATGATGCACATTCTAATGCTTGAACTAGCTAGGGTGTGACAAGAACTCACGCCACCCGGAACACCACAGCGTAATGGTGTGTCCGAACGTCGTAATCGTACTTTATTTGATATGGTGCGATCTATGATGTCTCTTATAGATTTACCGCTATTGTTTTGGGGTTATGCATTAGAGACAGCTACATTCACGTTAAATAGGGCACCATCTAAATCCGTTTGAGATGACACCGTATGAACTATGGTTTAGCAAGCAACCTAAGCTGTCGTTTCTTAAAGTTTGAGGTTGCAATGCTTATGTGGAAAAGTTTCAACTTGATAAGCTCAAACCTAAATCGAAGAAGTGCGTCTTCATAGGATGTCCAAAGGAAACTATTGGATACACCTTCTATCACAGATCTGCAAGACTTTTTTTTGCTAAATTCGGAAACTTTCTAGAGAAGGAGTTTCTCTCGAAAGAAGTGAGTGGGAGGAAAGTAGAACTTGACGAGGTAACTGTACCTACTCCCTTATTGGAAAGTAGTACATCACAAAAACCCGTTTCTGTGACACCTACACCAATTAGTGAGGAAGCTAATGATGATGATCATGAAACTTCAGAACAAGATACTATTGAACCTCGTAGATCAACCAGAGTAAGATCCGCACCAGAGTGGTACGGTAACCCTTTTCTAGAAGTCATGCTACTAGATCATGATGAACCTACGAACTATGAAGAAGCGATGGTGAGCCCAGATTCCGCAAAATGGCTTGAAGCCATGAAATCTAAGATGGGATCCATGTATGAGAACAAAGTATGGACTTTGGTTGACTTGCCCAATGATCGGCAAGCAATTGAGAATAAATGGATCTTCAAGAAGAAAACGGACGCTGACGGTAATATTACTGTCTACAAAGCTCGACTTGTTGCAAAAGGTTTTCGGCAAGTTCAAGGGATTGACTACGATGAGACCTTCTCACCCGTAGCGATGCTTAAGTCTGTTCGAATCATGTTAGCAATTGCCGCATTTTATGATTATGAAATTTGGCAGATGGATGTCAAAACTGCATTCCTGAATGGATTTCTGGAAGAAGAGTTGTATATGATACAACCAGAAGGTTTTGTCGATCCAAAGGGAGCTAACAAAGTGTGCAAGCTCCAGCGATCCATTTATGGACTGGTGCAAGCATCTCGGAGTTGGAATATACGTTTTGATAAGTTGATCAAAGCATATAGTTTTACACAGACTTGCGGTGAAGCCTGTATTTACAAGAAAGTGAGTGGGAGCACTACAACATTTCTGATAAGTATATGTGAATGACATATTGTTGATCGGAAATAATGAAGAATTATTCTGCAAAGCATAAAGGAGTGTTTTTAAAGAAGATTTTCAAAGAAAGACCTCGGTGAAGCTGATTACATATTGAGCATCAAAATCTATAGAGATAGATCAAGACGCTTGATAAGTTTTTTCAATGAGTACATACATTGACAATATTTTGAAGTAGTTCAAAAATGGAACGGTCAAAGAAAGAGTTCTTGGCTGTGTTACAAGGTATGAAATTGAGTAAGACTCAAAGCCTAACCACAGCAGAAGATAGAAAGAGAATGAAAGTCATTCCCTATGCCTCAGCCATAGGTTCTATAAAGTATGCCATGATGTGTACCAGATCTATTGTATACCCTACACTGTGTTAAGCAAGGGATTACAATAGTGATATAAGAGTAGATCGCTGGACATTGGTCAAAATTATCCTTAGTGGAATAAGGAAATATTTCTCGATTATGGAGGTGACAAAAGGTTCGTCGTAAAAAGTTATGTCGATGCAAGTTTTGACACAGATCTGGATGACTCTAAGTCTCGATCTAGATACATATTGAAAGTGGGAGCAATTAGCTAGAGTAGCTCCATGCAGAGCATTGTAGACATAGAATTCGCAAAATACTTACGGATCTGTATGTGACAGACCCGTTGACTAAAATTATCTCACAAGCAAAACATGATCACACCTTAGTACTCTTTGGGTGTTAATCACATAAATGATGTGAACTAGATTATTGACTCTAGTAAACCCTTTGGGTATAGGTCACATGACGATGCGAACTATGGGTGTTAATCACATGGTGATGTGAACTCTTAGTGTTGAATCACATGGCGATGTGAACTAGATTATTGACTCTAGTGCAAGTGGGAGACTGAAGGAAATATGCCCTAGAGGCAATAATAAAGTTATTATTTATTTCCTTATATCATGATAAATGTTTATTATTCATGCTAGAATTGTATTAACCGGAAACATAATACATGTGTGAATACATAGACAAACAGAGTGTCACTAGTATGCCTCTACTAGACTAGCTCGTTAATCAAAGATGGTTATGTTTCCTAACCATGAACAAAGAGTTGTTATTTGATTAACGGGATCACATCATTAGGTGAATGATCTGATTGACATGACCCATTCCATTAGCTTAGCACCCGATCGTTTAGTATGTTGCTATTGCTTTCTTCATGACTTATACATGTTCCTATGACTATGAGATTATGCAACTCCCATTTATCGGAGGAACACTTTGTGTGCTACCAAACGTCACAACATAACTGGGTGATTATAAAGGTGCTCTACAGGTGTCTCCAAAGGTACATGTTGGGTTGGCGTATTTCGAGATTAGGATTTGTCACTCCGATTGTCGGAGAGGTATCTCTGGGCCCTCTCGGTAATGCACATCACATAAGCCTTGCAAGCATTGCAACTAATGAGTTAGTTGTGAGATTATGTACTACGGAATGAGTAAAGAGACTTGCCGGTAACGAGATTGAACTAGGTATTGAGATACCGACGATCGAATCTCGGGCAAGTAACATACCGATGACAAAGGGAACAACGTATGTTGTTATGCAGTCCGACGGATAAAGATCTTCGTAGAATATGTGGGAGCCAATATGAGCATCTAGGTTCCGCTATTGGTTATTGACTGGAGACGTGTCTTGGTCATGTCTACATTGTTCTCGAACCCGTAGGGTCCGCACGCTTAAGGTTTCGATGACAGTTATATTATGAGTTTATGAGTTTTGATGTACCGAAGTTAGTTCGGAGTCCCGGATGTGACCACGGACATGATGAGGAGTCTCGAAATGGTCGAGACATAAAGATTGATATATTGGACGGCTATATTTGGACACCGGAAGTGTTCCGGGTGATTTCGGAGAAAACCGGAGAGCCGGAGGGTTACCGGAACCCCCCCGGGAGAAGTAATGGGCCATATGGGCCTTAGTGGAGAGAGAGAGGGGCAGCCAAAGGTGGGCCGCGCGCCTCCTCCCCCCTGGTCCGAATTGGACTAGGAGAGGGGGGGGCGGTGCCCCCCTTTCCCTTTCCCTCCCCACTTCTTTCCCCCTCCTAGTAGGAGTCCTACTCCTACTAGGAGGAGGACTCCTCCTTGGCGCGCCATAGAGGGCCGGCCGGCCTCCTCCCCTTGATCCTTTATATACGGGGGCAGAGGGCACCCCTTGACACACAAGTTGATCCACGTGATCATATTCTTAGCCGTGTGCGGTGCCCCCTTCCATCATAGTCCTCGATAATATTGTAGAGGTGCTTAGGCGAAGCCCTGCGACAGTAGTGCATCAAGATCGTCACCACGCCGTCGTGCTGACGGAACTCATCCCCGACACTTTGCTGGATCGGAGTCCGGGGATCGTCATCGAGCTGAACGTGTGCTAGAACTCGGAGGTGCCATAGTTTCGGTGCTTGATCGGTCGGGTCGTGGAGACGTACGACTACATCAACCAAACGCTTCCGTTGTCGATCTACAAGGGTACGTAGATCACACTCTCCCCTCTCGTTGCTATGCATCACCATGATCTTGCGTGTGCGTAGGAATTTTTTTGAAATTACTACATTCCCCAACAGCTTTTGGGGCCCGCGGCGCTACGCGCTTGACCCTTTGGCTTCGCCTCGAAGCCAAGCCCGAGCGCGCCTTACGTCCGGGGGCTAATGTCGACATTCTAGGAACGGGGCCCCAGACTTGCCTACCTGCGGCCCACGGCATGGCTGGGCTGGCAGGTTCGTACGACCCATCTTCATCGAAAAGACATTCAAGACCCTCGCGAGGGGCCAAGCCTCGCGGGGCGGACGACACAAGACCTCCTCAAGAGCGGCCTCGCCAGGCAGGCTCACGAGGGGCGGAGAGATCAAGGCAAGGCAAACCTCATGAGGCTCCTCGTGATGTGAGCCATGACTATCGAGGCTAGGCGGGCGCCAACGCGCGCAGCGTCCTTGTTTCCTATTTGGTGCTAAGGGGGCAAGCGCAGGCGCGCAGTACCGAGGCATCAAGTAAAGATTTCCATATTGGTGCAATGAGACTAGGACCAGAAGGACGGCAAGACGGAGGTCACCATGGAGCCCAAGACGGCGAAGACCACCTTTTGTCAGGATAGCTTGTACTAGCTGTCCCCTTTCGAATTGGCTGTTGTTGGCTCCCTTCCCGCTCAATATTTGTGGAGAGGACCAGGGCCTATATAAGTAGAACTAGCAACACCATGAGGGGCAGGGGATCGACACCATCACAAGTCGGCAGCTGATTCCGATCCTCACACACACAAGCTCACCAAACACAAGAACACCTCGACCTCAGGAGGCTGTTCTTCCTCTTGTACTGTTCATCATTAGCCCAAGAGACAATCCACCACCACCACACTTTAGTAGGGTATTGCACCACAACGGTGGCCCAAATCAGTATAAATCTTGTGTCTTTCTGTGTTGAGAGTTCGTCGTGTTCGTCTGCGAGGTCTTAGAGAGCTAGGGCGTGGATCGATAGGGAGAAAACCTTTGCGCGCACCCCAGTGTTCGAACCTCGAGGGTCTGCCAGAACCCCAGATCCGACAAAAGGGAACAACATATGTTGTTATGCGGTTTGACTGATAAAGATCTTCATAGAATATGTGGGAGCAAATATGAGCATCCAGGTTCCGCTATTGGTTATTTACCAGAGACGTGTCTCGGTCATGTCTACATAGTTCTCGAACCCGTAGGGTACGCACGCTTAAAGTTCGGTGATGATCGTATTATGAGTTTTTGTGTTTTTTATGTACCGAATGTAGTTCAGAGTCCCGGATATGATCACGGACATGACGAGGAGTCTCGAAATGTCCAAGACATAAAGACCGATATATTGGACGACTATATTTGGATACCAAAATGGTTCCGGGTGAGATCGGGAATATACCGGAGCACCAGGAGGTTATCGGAACCCCCCGGGAGGTATATGGGCCTTATTGGGCTTTAGTGGAAAGGAGGGGAAATCAGCAAGGGAGGAGGTGCACCCCCCAAGCCCAATGCGAATTGGGAGGGGGGCCGCCCCCCTTTCCTTCCTCCCTCCTTCCTCTTCCTTCCCTCTCCTACCCCAAGTTGGAAGGGGGGGATCCTACTCCCGGTTGGAGTAGGACTCCCCATGGCGCGCCCTAGAGAGGGTTGGCCCTCCCCTCCCCCACTCCTTTATATACGGGGGTAGGGGCACCTCTAGACACACAAGTTGATTAGTTGATCTATTCCAGCCGTGTGCGGTGCCCCCCTCCACCATATCCCACCTCGATTATATCGTAGCGATGCTTAGGCGAAGCCCTGCCTCGGTAGCATCATCATCACCGTCACCACACCGTCGTGCTGACGAAACTCCCCTGTGAAGCTTTGTTGGATCGGAGCTCGCAGGACGTCATTGAGTTGAACGTGTGCAGAACTCGGAGGTGCCATGCGTTCGGTACTTGGATCGGTCGGATCGTGAAGACGTACGACTACATCAACCGCGTTGTGCTAACGCTTTCGCATTCGGTCTATGAGGGTACGTGGACACACTCTCCCCTCTCGTTGCTATGCATCACCATGATCCTGTGTGTGCGTAGGATTTTTTTTGAAATTACTATGTTCCCCAACAGTTTTGTACCCTACAAACAATTTCTTCTTATGTTCTCCGCTAGATAAGAACTTTGGAGTGATTCTTGATCGCATGTTGAGGGATGGTTATATGATCCTATTATATTAGCATTGTTGAGAGATTGCACTAGCGAAAGTACGAACCCTAGGCCTCATTTTCAAGCATTGCAATACCGTTTGTGCTCACTTTTGTTACTTGCTAACTTCTTGTTTTTATTGTTCCTATTATAAAAATCAATATCTACCATCATTATTACACTTGTATCACCATCTCTTCGCCGAACTAGTGCACCCATACAATTTACCATTGTATTTGGTGTGTTGGGGGCACAAAAGACTCTTTATTATTTGGTTGCAGGGTTGTTTGAGAGAGACCATCTTCATCCTATGCCTCCCACGGATTGATAAACCTTAGGTCATCCACTTGAGGGAAAATTGCTACTATCCAACAAAACTCTGCGCTTGGAGGCCCAACACGATTCTACAAGGATAAAGTTGCATAGTAGACATCAAGCTCTTTTCTGGCGTCGTTGCCAGCGAGGTGAGTGCTTGAAGGTATATCTTTAGATCTTGCAATTGAATATTTTAGTTTCTTGTTTTATCACTAGTGTGGTTTATAAAAGAAAAATACAAAAAAAATGGAATTGAGGTGGCCTCATATTATTCGCCTTTGTCATGTCTTTCTTGAAAATGATGGAAAGGAAAATTGTTCTCAATTGATAGAAGAAGAATTCAATAAAATGTTTGGCATAAAATATTTGAATGATGAGCATGATTGCAATGTTGTTAGTATGAATTATTTGAATATCCATGATGCTAATGATATGCAAAGCCATTAGCTTGGGGATGCTATGTTTGATGAAGATGATATTTTTAGTCCCCCAAGTTTAGATGAGAAAAATTATTATGATGAAAGCATGCCTCCTATTTATGATGATTATATTGATGAAAGTTGGTTTGGGAGAGTGTCAACTCTAGGAAGTAATGATCTCACTATTTTGGAGGGTGTTGCATCTTATTACAATATTGATGAAAGTGGATTTGGAGAGGTCATGACTTTATTTAATGATGAATCCACTATTTGGGAAGAGGTTTCAATTGATTATGACAACAAAGTTTCTATTTATGATAATTATGGTGATGACATGTATGTTATAAAGAGTAATGATAACCATGAAACTTGTCATCATGATTTTTATTTTCAATTGGATTATGCCAATCAAATGTCTCATGATAGTTATTTTGTTGAGTTTCTCCCACTACTATGAATGAGAATAAATTTGCTTATGTGGAGAGTAATAAAATTTCTATTGTTGTAGATCATGAAAAGAAAGCTTTATGTGATAGCTATATTGTTGAATTCATTCTTTATGCTAATAAAAAATATTATGCAAGAGGAACATATGCTTTTACATATCTCACTAATATCAAGTTTCCTCTCTATGTGTTGAAAGTTTTGAAGTCATGCTTGTTTTGCCTTTCTATGCTAGTTGATTCTTGCTCCCACAAATTATTTTCTCACAAAATACCTGTGCATAGGAAGTGGATTAGACTTAAATGTGCTTTTCATATGCTTCATGATGCTCCCGTTATGTTTCAATTCTTATCTTTTATGCGAGCATCATTGAAATCATCATGCCTAGCTAAAAATGCATTAAGGAAAAGTCCTTGTTGGGAGACAACCCAACATTTACACATACTGTTTTTGTGTGTTCACATGATTAAGCTACTGCAGTAATCATGTTTTATAGCTTTTGTTTCAATGAAGTGCCAAGTAAAGCCTTTGGGATAGTGTGGATGATAGTTGACTTGATTCTGTGCAAAAACAAAAACTTTTGCACCCAGTAACAGAATTGTTTAAATTCACTGGAACGTTCTAAAATTCTTAATTTTTTATAGATGATTGATATAAAAATTTCCTACGTTTTCCTATTTTTTCAGAATGTTTGGAGTTACAGAAGTATGGTCATTGTCCAAATCATTACAGACTATTATGTTTTTGACAGACTTTGTTTTCAATGCATAATTTGCTTGTTTTCTAGTTTCTATAGCTTATATTGCTCAATATAAATTGTGGAAATGATAAGGTACAGTAGGAATTTTGTGAGAACAATTATGAATCTTGTCTTTGAAAGTACCAAAGTGAATGGTTTGCTCTTTATCATACTAACCTATCTCACGAAGTTCCGTTAAGTTTTGTGTGATTGAAGTTTTCAAGTTTTGGGTGAGATATCAATATGACAAAAATAAGCAGTGACAAGATCCTGAGATTTGGGGATGCCCAAGGAACCCCCAAGGTAATATTCAAGGAAGACACAAGCAACTAAGCTTGGGGGTGCCCTAGAAGGCACCCCCTCTTTTGTCTCCAACATTATCGGTAACCTCACTTGGAGCTATATTTTCATTCTACACATGATATGTGTTTTGCTTGGAGCATCATTTTGTTTTATTTGTATTTGCTTGCTGCTATTTAGAATAATGTTTTGCATATTTTACTTCAATAAAAATGTCAAGTATAGCTTTTGTCATGCTTATTTTGCAAGTCTATATGTGGCTGTTTGAAAACAAAAAGTTGCACGCTAGTGCGTGAATTCTTGATAAAAGTCAGAATGCGATAAAATGTTGAAATTTTTGCACGATAAGATATGATAAATTTTCTACAGCATGGTAATTTTTCAGAGTTTTTGGAGTTAGAGACGTATGAATGTTCTTGCATTCTTTACAGACTTTCCTGTTTAGACAAATTGTTGTTATGTTTGCATTGTTTGTATATGTTTGCTTGTTTAATGATTCTATTTGAGGATAGGACTATTAAATATGCAGAGGCATTTAGTATGCAATGTTAAATAATAATTTTAGTGATTTGCTACAGTAGAGAATGATAAGGTTTTGCTTTTATTTATACTAACTTATCTCGCGAGTTCTTGTTGAGTTTTGTTGTGTGGATGAAGTTTTTAAGATTTAGGGAAACCGTGATATAAAAGGAATTAAGGAGAACAAAAGCTCAAGCTTGGGAATGCCCAAGGCATCCTAAGGTAATATTTCAAGAAGTCTTAAGCATCTAAGATTGGGGATGCCCCGGTAGGCATCCCACCTTTCTTCATCAACAATTATCGGTTGAGCCTAAGTTTTCGCTTCTTCACATGCTGTGTGCTATTCTTGGAATGTCACTTTATTTTGTTTTGCTTGCTGTTTTAATAAAATACTTAGATCTGAAAGTTTTTTAAAATAAGAGAGAGTCCTCAAATGGCTACCCATTTACTTAGCTACTCGATTGATCTTCACTTATATCTTTTTCGATTAGTTTGTCATTTACCCTTGTGCTTCACTTATATCATATGAGTAAATTGTGAATTGAATATCATGAATTGGAAATTATATGTTCATATCATGCCTAGTAGTAGCTTCACATTGGTTTTAAAAAGTGAAATATATTGAAGCTTGACAATCACAATATTTGTCATATAGGCAATTCATGAATGATTAGTATAAGGAAGAGAACTTTCACATACAAATATATTAGACATCTTCTATGATTGTGAATACCCATTAATTGTTCTCACACTTGAGCAAATAGGTTGAAGTTCGACAGGGAAGACAACGTAATGAGTTATGGCTGTGTATATCTGCATAGAAGTTATATTGTTATGGATCCTCCAACATGTGGTGTTTTCTTAGGATCTTTTGCTAGCCAAAAATTCGTTCTAAGTAGAGATACTGTTTGTGCATTCAAAAACCCTTAAACCCAGTTTCTTGCCATGAGTGTCCACCATATCTACCTATGGATTGAATAAGATCCTTCAAGTAAGTTGTCATCAGTGCATAAAGCAATAAAAATTGCTCCTAAATATGTTTGATCTTTTATTGTAAGGTGAGGGAGTCCTGGATTAGGGGGTCTCCGGACAGCCGGACTATATCCTTTGGCCGGACTGTTGGACTATGAAGATACAAGATTGAAGACTTCGTCCCGTGTCCGGATGGGACTCTTCTTGGCATGGAAGGCAAGCTAGGCAATAAGGATGTGTAGATCTCCTCCCTTGTAACCGACCTTGTGTAACCCTAGCCCCCTCCAGTGTCTATATAAACCGGAGGGTTTAGTCCGTAGGACAACATACAATCATACCATAGGCTAGCTTCTAGGGTTTAGCCTCTATGATCTCGTGGTAGATCAACTCTTGTAATACTCATATCAGCAAGAACAATCAAGCAGGACGTAGGGTATTACCTCCATCAAGAGGGCCCGGACCTGGGTAAACATCGTGTCCCCTGCCTCCTGTTACCATCCGCCTTAGATGCACAGTTCGGGACCCCCTACCCGAGATCCGCCAGTTTTGACACCGACATTGGTGCTTTCATTGAGAGTTCCACTGTGCCGTCACCATAAGGCTTGATGGCCCCTTCAATCATCGGTAACGATGCGGTCCAGGGTGAGGTTTTTCTCCCTGAATAGATCTTCGTATTCGACGGCTTCGCACTGCGGGCCAATTCGCTTGGCAATCTGGAGCAGATCGAGAGCTACGCCCCTGGCCATCAGGCCAGGTTCGGAAACCTAAACTACACTGCCGACATCCACGGAGACTTGATCCTCGACGGATTCGAGCCCATGTCAGGTGCGCCGCACAGTCACGACGAGCATGACGTAACTTTGCCGTCGGACAGTACTCGGGAGATCGCATCTGCAACTCCTCCGGCCGTCAATCCGGAGCAAATCGCGCCATCTGAGAGCGGAGGGATAGACTCCGCCATGGAGGCCGCACGAGAGCCGTGTCGCCGAACCACTGGATTCGTCTCCGGCCACGGACTCCGAGCCGCCTGCATCCGTGCCCATCGAATCCGACTGGGTGCCGATCATGGAGTTCACCTCCGCGGATATCTTTCAGCACTCACCTTTTGGCGATGTGCTAAATTCATTAAGGTCTCTCTCCTTGTCAGGAGAACCTTGGCCGAACTATGTCCGGCTAGAATGGGATGCGGACGACGGAGAAATTCGCTGCCCACCCACCACCCACTTAGTAGCCACCGTCGACGATTTAACCGACATGCTCAACTTCGACTCCGAAGACATCGACGGTATGGACGGCGATGCAGGAGACGAACAGGAACCACCGCCCACAGGGCGCTGGACCGCCACCTCATCATATGATATATACATGGTAGACACCCCCAAAGAAGGCAATGGCGACGAGACAGCGGAGGATAACCCCTCCAAGAAGCAACCCAAGCGCCGACGTCAGCGGCGCCGCTCTAAGTCCCGCCACAGCAAAAGTAGTGATACCGGCACAGGAGATAATAACACTCCAGATAGTGCCAAAGACAACCACAATCCCCTCCAGCATGATGTAGAGCGGGAAGATGAACAAGCTAGCCCTCCAGAGTAGGCGGCAGATGGAGAACCAGAAGAGGACAATTACATGCCCCTCTCCGAAGACGAGGTGAGCCTTGGCGACGAAGAATTTATCGTACCTGAGGATCCCGTCGAGCAGGAGCGCTTCAAGCGCCGGCTTATGGCCACAACAAATAGCCTGAAGAAAAAGCAACAACAACTTCAAGCTGATCAAGACTTGCTAGCAGACAGATGGACTGAAGTCCTTGCGGCCGAGGAATATGAACTCGAGCGCCCCTCCAAGAGTTACCCAAAGCGCAGGTTGCTACCTCACCTTGAGGAGGAAGTATTGAAACCTCCATCACCAGTGTACGATGCGGCTGACCGGCCACCGCGTGGCCGAGCCAGAGAGGCGTTTCAGCCTGAAGTTTAGCCTGCACCCCGCCGCCACTCAATCAAAAACACCAAGGCCTGGGACAACACATGGGACTTGCGAGATGTATTGGACAGCAGGGCAAAACTTGCAAGGTCAATATACGGGTCACGGGCACGCGCGCCAACACAGGACGATGATCGTCGCGCCGGATACACCAAAGGTAAATCCAGCCGGACCGAATACAACAGACAAGACTGATATGAACTGCGTTGTGATATAGCCCGGCACAAAGGCGCCGCACACCCCCTATGCTTCACTGATGAAGTTATGGATCACGAATTCCGGAGGGTTTTAAACCTGTAAATATCGAATCGTATGATGGTACAACAGATCCCGCTGTATGGATTGAGGATTTCCTCCTTCACATCCACATGGCTACCATCAAGTACCTCCCACTCAAACTCAAAGGACCAGCTCGGCATTGGCTGAATAGCTTGCCAGCAGACTCCGTCGGCAGTTGGGAGGATTTGGAAGATGCATTCCATGACAACTTCCATGGAACTTATGTGCGACCACCGGATGCTGATGACTTGAGCCATATAACTCAGCAGCCAGGGGAATCGGCCAGGCAATTCTGGACATGGTTCCTGACCAAGAAAAACCAAATTGTTGACTGTCCGGATGCAGAGGATCTAGCGGCATTCAAGCATAACATCCGCGATGAGTGGCTTGCCCGCCACCTTGGCCAGGAGAAGCCGAAGTCTATGGCAGCCCTCACGACACTCATGACCCACTTTTGCACGGGCGAGGATAGCTGGCTGGCTCGCAACAACACATCAAGGAATCCAGGCACTTCGGATACCAAAGATGCCAACGGCAGACCACGTCGTAACAGACCAAAGCGCCGCAACAATGGCGATAACAACGATGATACGACAGTCAATGCCGGATTCAGAGGCTCTAGATCCGGTCAGCGGGAAAAGCCATTCAAAAGAAGTACTCCAGCTCCGTCCAGTTTGGATCGCATACTGGATCGCTCGTGTCAAATCCACGGCACCCCCGACAAGCCAGTCAATCACACCAACAGAGAATGCTGGGTGTTCAAGCAGGCCGGCAAGTTAAATGCCGAAAACAAGGACAAGGGGCTGCATAGTGATGACGAGGAGGAGCCCCGGAAGCCGAACACGGGAGAACAGAAGGGGTTCCCCCCACAAGTGAAGATGGTGAACATGATATACACAACCCACATTCCCAAGAGGGAGCGGAAGCGTGCACTAAGGGACGTCTATGGTCCGCTTGTCCGATCACCTTTGATCATAGGGACCACCCCACTAGTATCCGTCATGGCGGATCCGCCGCACTGGTCCTAGACCCCATCATCGATGGATTTCACCTCACTCGAGTCCTTATGGATGGCGGCAGCAGCTTGAACCTGCTCTATCAGGATACAGTGCGAAAAATGGGTATCGATCCCTCGAGGATCAAACCCACCAAAACCACCTTTAAGGGCGTCATCCCAGGTGTAGAGGCCCATTGCACGGGCTCAATCACACTGGAAGTGATCTTCGGATCACCGGATAACTTCTAAAGCGAGGAGTTAATCTTCGATATCGTCCCGTTTCGCAGTGGCTATCACGCGCTGCTCGGACGAACAGCATTTGCAAAATTTAATGCAGTACCGCATTACGCATACCTCAAGCTCAAGATGCCAGGACCTAGGGGGGTCATAACAGTAAATGGAAACACAGAACGCTCGCTCCACACGGAAGAGCACACTGCGGCCCTTGCATCAGAAGCACAAAGCAACCTTTTAAGGCAAACCACTAATTTGGCGTTACAGCCCCCGGACACCTTCAAGCGAGTCCGGAGTAAACTGCAACAGGATCGCCTGGCACATTCAGAGCTCGCCTAGCAATTCGGCCCCCGTCCCAGTCCCAGTCAAGCGACGAAATCCGTGCCACGCGTACATAATTATGCACTGAAAATACTATGGACATAGGCGGGGGCACGATCAGGGCACGTCCCGCAATGCGGCTTTAACCGCCCTAGGGGTTGTATACCTTTATCATTTCTTTTCTCTTTCAGGGCCTAACTCTCTGGAAGCCCTCTCTGGCAGTACGATTGCCGGACACATTACGGGAAGGAACAACCAAGGCGGCAAGAAGCTAAGATGTACACGGGAACCCGCGGGTGGTCTATAATAATAATTGATATACCCGCTTTCTACTATCCATACGCAGCTTGCCCTTGGATAGGACATTTTGAATAGTCCTACTTTCTGCTTATTGCACTACTTGTACCAGTACGTTTCGACGTATTATTTTAATAACAATGCATAGCATTAGTTTATTATTGCATTATTTATCCTTTTTTCTCATATGTCCATTTACAACAATCCGCACCCGTACATTCGGGTACGGTCAGTACGCCAGGGGCTTTCATTTACCCCATAATACGGCGCGAGAAGTCCGAACACTTTCGACAGTGCGGCACCCCGAACTTATAGCACTATATGCATCAGCTCCGAATCATGTCTTGGGTCAATAGTTGGGTTTGCCCGGCTCCCATGCTTTGGTACCTTATGTTCCGCTATATCGGCTAAGGTAGCGGTGGGAGAACTACTGTGATTGTGTCCCGGTTCTTCCGGACGAGCACCTCAGTAGAGAAAGCCGAAAACTGACTGTCATGATAAGGCGAGCGACTGGTCGCTGTTCGAGAGGTCTCAAGTCCTTAAAGACTTTTTCCGCTTCGGGCGAGGAGTCGGCCTTGCCCGGCTTAGGCGTGTATAGCGCCCCAAATTCGGCCTTCCGAATACTAGGGGCTTCGCCAATATTTAAAATTGTATACTTCTATGGCTAAATGAGAGTGATAAAGCCTTATAGTCTGATTGCCTGGTTCGTTGCGCTGAACACCTCCCTCGAAGGACCCAAAATTGGGGTAAAGAGTGCTCAGGTTCATCCCGAACACCCCAATACTAGTTACATGGGGGCAGAAGCCGACGACTGGCCAACTCTCAGATGTTATAAACGGCCGCACAGAAGGTAATATTTTAAATTAAAAAAAGTGTTGCATAGCGCAGATGAACTTGTTTCACATTACAGGATCACATGAGCATGTTCATTCAAAAATTACATCCCTGGCACATTCATCCGCCAGAAGGCGGGAACCCTTCAGGACACTCTCATAGTACATCTCGGGGCAGCGATGCTCCTTGCCCTCCAGCGGCCCCTCCTTCACCAGCTTCGCCCAGTGCACCTTCGCCCGGGCAAAAGCCCTGCGCGCACCCTCGATGCAGACGGACCGCTTTATGACTTCAAGCCGTGGCAGGCCTCCACAAGCTGCCTCACCAAACCGAATTAGCTGCCGGACAGGGGCTCGCCAAGCCACATCTGGACTATAAGACCCCTCATGGCCTGTTCGGCCGCCTTGTGAAGCTCGACCAATTGCTTCAGCTAATCGCTCAAGGGCATTGGGTGTTCGGTCCCAGTATACTGAGACCAGAACAACTTTTCCGTCGAGCTCCCCTCCTGAGCACGGTAAAACTCCGAGGCATCCAGTACACTGCGGGGAAGATCTGCGAACGCTCCTGGAGAGCTCCGAATTCAGGTAAGTAGAAGGAAAGTTTCCTCCACATGCTTGCTTTGCATAATGAATGCCTTACCCGCTGCTATCTTCTTCACCGCATCAATCTCTTGAAGGGCCTTGTGAGCTTCAGCCTTGGTGCTCCAGGCTCTTTCAAGCACCTGCGCGAGCTCGGACTCTCGCGTCTTAGAGTCAAGCTCCAAGGACTCGTGTTTTTTGGCGAGATCCTCGAGCTCTTGCTGCACCTCGCCCACTCGGGCTTCTTGCTTCTCCCGCTCGATGCGCTCATTGGCCGCTTTGTCTTCGGCCTCGGACATCGCCTTCTTCAGGGTCGCCACTTTGGTCGTGGCCCCTGGCAAATTCATGATGATCCTATTATTTTACAACCGGACTTCTTTTCAAAAGCGTAGACAAGGTATTTCTTACCTTTGTTCTCCTCGAGCTGCCTCTTGGTAAGGCCGAGCTTGTTCTCGGACCGCTCCAGGTCCTGCTTCAGTGCAGAGACCTCCGCAGTACGTGCGGCAGCAGCCAGCAGTGAAGCCTGCACATACACATAGACATATTCTGATTAGACTCCCGAGTCATCATTTGATCCTCTATTCAGCCTTTCTTCTTGAACGCCGAACAGAGCATCAGGGGCTACTGTCTATGCGGTAATATTTTCTTATATTTTGATTGCTTACCTCAAAGCCTGTTAGGAGGCTGGCGCAAGCTTCGGTCAGTCCGTTTTTGGCGGACTGAACTTTCTCGATCACCGCACTCATGATAGTGCGGTGCTCTTCGTCGATGGAAGCGCTGCGAAGTGCTTCCAGCAAGTTGTCCGGTGCCTCTAGATGGACAGAGGACACCACCACGGGCGGTTGGCCCCCCTTAATGGGGGATCGCCTGCCGGAGTCCGGAACAATTGAAGGTTCCGGCACAGTGTTCGGCTGGGGGACGAACTCGGAGCCCATGGGAGTCTTGCTCCCTTTGCACCCAGGGTCCGAGAGGTCGCCTCGAGGCGCCCCCAGGACCACCTCCCCTCGGCTCGATGCCTTTCGATACAACACCTCGACGTTGTCCGTAGGGCGAGGGGTGGAGGTGATCGGAAGAGAATCACCGTTCATATCCGACGAGTCCATTGAACCGCTCGACGAGGATATGTCGAGATGAGCTCGGGACGGACTGCATAATCATGTTCGGCATGAGGAGAAGCAGTGCAATAAAACATACCATGAATTACTATGGTGTCCGGATACTTACGACTTCGCCAGGGGCTTGACCCTGGGTAGCCACTCGTCGCCACTGTAGGCGGCCGTCGTGGAGCAGTCAGGAGGGAGGGTCCTTCCCTTCTTGGACCCTTCGGCCTCCCTGGTTGGGTCGGCCTTCCTTTTCTTGTCTCCCCGGCTGGGGGGAGAGAACTTTCCTCCTCCTCCTCGTTTTCATGGGAGGAGTGCGCGTCGGAGTCATCGGGCGATGAGTCCGATTCAACCTTGCGTAGGAGACCCTTTTGGGTCCCTGCGGCCTTCTTCTTGGTCTTCTTCGCCGGCACCTCGTAAGGTGCCGGAGCTAGCATCTCCATTAGGAGAGCATCTGCAGGATCTTCAGGCAGGGGGGCTGGGCAATCGAGCTGCTCTGTTGTCTTTATCCAGTCCTGTTAATGGCATGGGAGCTTAGATCCCGCACATCATTTAACTGGGGCAAATAAATACCCTGTGAGATACAAAAACTTACCGGATTGGCATGGCGCTTTGCGCTGAGTCCGCGGTCCTCGGTGAGGGAAGGAGGTACCTCGACGCCCTTGAACAGCACCCTCCAGACATCATTCTACGTCGTGTTGTAGAGCTCTCGCAGCGTCTGGTGCTGGGCCGGGTCAAACTCCACAAATTGAATGCCCGTTGTTGACACGGGAGAATCCGGCGGAAGATCATGACCTGGACCATGTTGACAAGCTTGATTTTCTTGCTCATCATGTTCCTGATGCAGGTCTGGAGTCCGGTTAGCTCTACCGAAGAACCCCAGGACATGCCCTTCTCTTTCCAGGAAGTGAGCCGCGTGGGGATTCCGGATCGAAATTTGGGGGCCGCCACCCAGTTGGTGTCACGCGACTCCGTGATGTAGAACCACCCCGATTGCCACCCCTTTATGGTCTCCACATAGGAGCCTTTGAGCCAGGTGACGTTGGGCATTTTCCCACCATGGCGCCTCCGCACTCTGCTTGCTGGCCGACCACCACCTTCGGTTTAACATTGAAGGTCTTCAGCCACAGGCCGAAGTGGGGCCTCATGCGGAGGAAGGCCTCGCACACGACGATAAACGCTGAGATGTTGAGGATGAAATTGGGGGCCAGATCATGAAAATCCAGCCCGTAGTAGAACATGAGCCCATGGACAAATGGGTGGAGGGGAAATCCCAGTCCGCGGACGAAGTGGGTAAGAAAAACTACCCTCTCATGGGGTTCGGGCGTATGGATGAGCTGCCCTGTATCTGGCAGCCGGTGCGCGATATCCGCGACCAGATATCCGGCTTCCCGTAACTTTGTGATGTTCTCTTCCGTGACGGAGGAGACCATCCACTTGCCTCCCGCTCTGGACATGCTTGGAGTGGTTTGAGAAGAAAGACGCGAACTTGGGCACTAGAGCTCGAGTGTGCGAGAATGGGTAAGCAAGGAGGAAGAAGGCGTGGGTAAAAAAGGGTGAATCCTTGTCCCTTTATAGGGGCAGAACAGGAGATGCACCTCCCCACTTGCCTGGTAAAATCGCTTATTCCCCAAACGCCGTAATTGATGGCACAGTTGGGTTACCCACGCCCGTATTGATGAGAATCCCGTAATAAGGGGGACACGATCTCTGCTTTGACAAGACGTGTCAAGAAAACCGCCTCGAGATATGTGCGGTGCTGGTTGAGAAAAACGGTTCGAATAATGACCGGGCCATGACATGATGTCGTGCTGTCAAAACGTGTCAGCAGATTAGATTGTGGAAATAATATTCTCTCTACGGTGGTGTGTGGAACTTGTTTTGCAGAGTCGAACACTATCCTTGGGTTCAAAATCTTCTATGGAGTATTCGGAGGAGGAACCCGCCTTGCAATGCCGAAGACAAATCTGCGCGCCGGACTCATCGTCATTGAAGCCTGGTTCGGGGGCTACTGAGGGAGTCCTGGATTAGGGGGTCTCCGGACAGCTGGACTATATCCTTTGGTCGGACTGTTGGACTATGAAGGTACAAGATTGAAGACTTCGTCCCGTGTCCGGATGGGACTCTCCTTGGCGTGGAAGGCAAGCTAGGCAATACGGATATGTAGATCTCCTCCCTTGTAATCGACCTTGTATAACCCTAGCCCCCTCTGGTGTCTATATAAACCAGAGGGTTTAGTCCGTAGGACACCATACAATCATACCATAGGCTAGCTTCTAGGGTTTAGCCTCTACGATCTCGTGGTAGATCAACTCTTGTAATACTCATATCATCAAGAATAATCCAGCATGACGTAGGGTATTACCTCCACAAGAGGGCCCGAACCGGGGTAAACATCGTGTCCCCTGCCTCCTGTTACCATCCGCCTTAGATGCATAGTTCGGGATCCCCTACCCGAGATCCACCGATTTTGACACCGACATAAGGGAAAATAAGCATTGTACAAACTTGTGATGGAAAATTAATAAAAGTGACAGACTGCATAATAAATGTTGCTATCATAAGGGCAATATAATTTGACGTTCCTTTGCATTAAGAGCTTGGGCATCCAAAAATAAAAAGCGCATGACAACCTCTGCTTCCCTCTGCGAAGGGTCCATCTTTTACTTTTCAGCATTTACTTTTATGCAAAGAGTCAATAGTATGCATTCTCATTTGAACCTCAATTATTCTCTAGTTGGCAAGCATCATGTGGTGGGGAAAGATCTAGGCACATTTGACCAGTCAAATATATTTGATCATGAATTATTATTGTTGACAATTATCTCTATGATAAATGAGTTGGGAGGCAAAATATTAAGCCCCTATCTATCTCTGTGTTCGATGGATGCCATTTGTTCTAAAAATATGCTTTGAGTACTAGCAATCATAGAATACTATATGACGATTGAGTATGTGCAGCTCTTACTTAGAGTTTGTTGAATAAGTTGAATTGCGATTTCTTGGAACATAAGTTGTTAAGTTTCAAGAGAAGGCATTGTTTGAACCGTAACATGTGAATTGATTGCTACTTTATCATGTTGAGTTTTATGAGAAAGAGTTGTTGTCATGATGCTAGGAAAAGTGATTAAAATTATCATTGATCAAACTTATGCACTATGCTAGCATTCACACTTCATAAATTATTTCTTTTATCATATACCTACTCGAGGACGAGTAGGAGTTAAACTTGGGGATGCTGATACGTATCCAACGTCTCTATAATTTATGAAGTATTCATGACATGTTTACAGTAATTTTATATGGTTTTGGTATGATTTGGATGGAACTAACCCGGACTGACAATGTTTTTAGCAGAACTACCGTGGTGTTGTTTTTTGTGCAGAAATCAAAGTTCTCCAAATGCAGCAAAACTTTTTGACGATTTTTTTGGAAGAAAAGAGAAATAATGGAGAAAAGAACCACCAGAGGGGGGCCCCTGCTGCCCACAAGACACCGGGGCGCGCCAGCCCCCCTGGCGCCCCCTGGTGGGTGGTGAGCCCCCTGAGGCCCATCTTCACGTGAAACAAACGCCAATAAATCCTATCAATACAAAACCCCCCAGAAATAACCCTAGATCAGACGTTCCACTGTCGCAAACCTCTGTAGCCATGAAAAACCAATCTAGACCCTGTTTTGGCACCCTCCGGAGGGGGAAATCATCACCGGTGGCCATCTTCATCATCCTGACAGCCACCATGATGAGGAGGGAGTAGTACACCCTCGGGGTTGAGGGTTTGTACTAGTAGCTTTGTGTTTAGTCTCTTTCTGTTGTGTTCTTGATTTGGCACGATCTTGATGTATCGCGAGCTTTGTTAATATAGTTGGACCATATGGTGTTTTCCCGTCTCTATCTTGTTGTGATGAATTGAGTTTTCCCTTTGAGATTTCATTCTTATTAGATTGAATACTTTTATGGTTTTGAGAACACTTGATGTATGTCTTGCTATGAATACACGTGGTGACAACAGGGTATCATATTGATTCACTTGATGTGTGTTTTGGCACTTAACTCGCGAATTCCCGAGGTGACATTGGGGTAATATATGAATAGGGGTACATGCACGTTCTTGTCTCTTTGTTTTTCCGATAGAAATCTTGGGGCACTCTTTGAGTTCTTTGTGTTGGATTGAGTATTATGAATCTGAAATTGTTTGATGCATATCGTATAATCAACTCACATATACTCATGGTGACATTGGAGTATCTAGGTGACATTAGAGTTGGTTGATGTGTATTGATGCTTGCTTGAACTACGTCGGTATTTCCCCAAAGAGGAAGGGATGATGCAGCACAACAACGGTAGGTATTTCCCTTAGTGATGAGACCAAGGTTATTGAACCAGTAGGAGAACCACGCAACACTACGTGAACGGCACCTGCACACAAATAAAAATACTCGCAACCCGACGTATTAAAGGGGTTGCCAATCCCTCCTCGGCAATGACGCCAGGAAAGTCCTTTTGATGCTTGCTTCAATTGCGTCGGTGTTTCCCCAAAGAGGAAGGGATGATGCATCACAACAATGGTAGGTATTTCCCATAGTGATGAGACCAATGTTATCGAACCAGTAGGAGAACCACGCAACACTACATGAACGGTACCAGCACACGTATTTGTTATTTGTGTGCAGGTGTCGTTTACGTATTGTTGTTTGGTTCTCCTACTGGTTCAATAACCTTAGTTTCATCACTGAGGGAAATACCTACCGTCACTGTGCTGCATCATCCCTTCCTCTTTGGGGAAATACCGACGTAGCTTCAAGCCGCATCAAAAGGAATTTCTGGCGCCGTGGCCAGGGAGACATCATCAACATCTACCAGGTTCCTAATCAGAAATCTCATCTCCTTGAAATTTACATTATTTGCCATTTGCCTCTTGTTTTCCTCTCCCCCACTTCACAAAAAATTGCCGCTTTATTCGCCCTCTTTTTCGTTTGCCCTTTTCTTGTCAGATCTCATGTTTGCTTCTGTTACCATGTGCCTTCTATTTGCTCGCATATCTTTGCTTGCTAAATTTTTTAGATATGGATCCTCATCCAATTGCTAATATTTTCACAAGATCCAATTATGATGAACCAATTTCTAGTGAATTGAGTTCACTAGATTATCTTTATGAAGTTTTGCTTGAGATTTATGAATCTGGAAATTGTGATGAAGTGTTAAACGAAGGAATTTATAAAGTGATTCATGATAGCTCCTTGAATGAAAAACATGATTGCAATGATGTTATTATAAATTCTATTAATGTCAATTCTGTTAATTATATGCAAAACCCAAAGCTTGGGGATGCTAATTTTTCTATGTCCACTACTTGTTGCAATGATCATGATTGGGGTGATTCTTCTTATGATCTTGAAATTTTATTTAAGCCTCATGATGAATATGTTTGCAATAATATTAAAAGTGGGTTTGTAAGAGTGTTAACTTTAGCTCAAAATAATCCCACATGTTTGGAGAGTGTTCAGTCTTATGATATTTTTGATAAAAGTGGGCTTGGAGAGCCCATGACTTTATTTGATGATAATCCCACTATTTTGGAAGAGTGTCAACTTTGCATGCATGTGGATCATGAAGAGAATATTTTATGTGATAGTTATATTTGTTGAATTTTATTATGATCCTAAATGTAATTATTATGATCAACGGAAATATGATTGTAGAAATTTTCATGTTACTAAATTGCCTCTTGTTATGTTGAGATTGCTATTGTCTCTTTCTTCTTCCTTGCATATGCTAGTTTTTTCTTGCCTTGATAATTTGTTTGCTTATAAAATTCCTATGCATAGGAAGTATTTTAGACTTAAATATGTCTGTCACATGTTTTATGATGCTCTCTTCGCGTTTCAATTATTATCTTTCATGTGAGCATCAATAAAATCTTATGCCTAGCTAGGGGCGTGAAACTATAGCGCTTGTTGGGAGGCAACCCAATGAATAAAATTTATTTTTGCTTTTTTGCTTCCTATTCTTGAGTGTTAGCACAATTATGCTACTGTTATGATTGTGTTGTTCTATGTTAACTAGAGTTTGTGCCAAGTAAAGCCTTTAGGATCTTCTTGGGGGATAGTTGTTTGATCTTGCTGAAAAACAGAAACTTTCGCGCTCACAGAAACCATTCTCATTTCTAACCAGAGAGAGATAAAATACCAATTATTTTTGCATAATATTAATATACAAACTACCGAGGGCATCCTAATTTCTCAGAGTTTTTGGAGTTACAAAAGTATTTGAAATATTCAGATAGCTACAGACTGTTCTGTTTTTGGCAGATTCTGTTTTCTTTGTGTTGTGTGCTTGTTTTGATGATTCTATGGTTTTCTTTGATGATTTTTTGCCATAGGAAAGTTGGAATACATTAGATATAATGCAAGAACAAAATATGAATTGTTTTCTATAGAACTTATAGTAGTGATTTGCTTTCTTATACTAACGGAAGTCATAAAGGTTTTGTTGAGTTTTGTGTGATTGAAGTTTTCAAGTTATGGGTTATCTTATGATGGATGAAGGAATAAGGAGTAAGAAGAGCCTAAGATTGGGGATGCCCCGACATTCCAAGCTAATATCCAAAGAGAGCAAGCAACTAAGCTTGGGGATGCCCCGAGTGGTATCCCCTCTTTCTTCTAACGACCATCGGTATTTTACTCGAAACTATATTTTTATTCATCACATACTATGTGTTTTGCTTGGAGCATCTTGTATGATATGAGTATTTGCTTGTTTTGTTTTGTGTTTTAAGTCTTGATTCCTTGATGGACACACTTATTTGAGACAACCAAAATTATGCCATGACTTGTTAAAATTGCTCTCTATGCTTCACTTAAATTTTTATGAGCTATGGACTTGCTCTAGTGCTTCACTTATATCTTTTTGAGCACGGTGTGCTTTAGTATTTTTGAAAAAAATGCTCTCTTGCTTCACTTAGATTTACTAGGAAACGTGCCCGTGCATTGCTACGGGATGGAGGGGGGTGCCCCGACGACTTCCACGGAGTGCATTTTTCTCAACTTTGAAGCACATTTTTCAAGAGTTCAATTACTAATTCAAATATTTTTTAAGTAAGAGCACATATGATGTTTTTCGCCCAACTTCAAGATGACATTATAGATTAGACTGTCAATATATAGTGACACCACATATCTAAAAAATCCATACACGCAACACTTATGTTGAGTTACTGGTATCACACAATAAAAATGCTGTACACTTCGCATAGCGCCCAACCATGGTGTGTGTGCGCTAACCGCGAAGTCCTTCTCGTATAGATGTAGTAACTTCATGTTCTGTCGTGATATAACCAGGATTCTTCATCACAATTGAATCTTTGTTAGTGTGTTGCGCCTCAATTCACGGCTAGCTGCAATTTGCTCTATTCTAACTTTTCTCTTGCTTGCATATTTGCGTATTTCTCCCTTTTTCATGCACACTTTTTTATCTTCTGTGTTGGCTCCATGTTTGCATATTTCTTCTAACATTTTTAAGTTGATAGTCTTCAAACATTTTCTTAGTTTTTTTCAGCTTTTCTTTATTGGTCATCGGTACATACCGCTCTTTATCTGTTTTCCTTCTTTGTTCCTTGGCATCCATGAGATTGCCATCCAAATTGCTTGCATGCATGAGAGTTTTGTATATTATATGAATATGTTGTTGATTAAAAAGCTGATATAAATTTGCATCATAAATAGCTACTTATAAATAAATTTAATTACGCTAGAGATAAGCATCAGAATATATGTGTTGTTTTCATGGTGAGTATCATGTTTTTCCTTCAAGCAATTTAGAAAGCAGAAAAATGATAACACAAACAGATGCAAATCCAACTTATAAAAGAAAAAAAGTTGAACCAAACCCCGCAACTGTGTTCATGTAAATTCGCATAAGCAAACAAATGCATGCATGGAGATAAAAGCTTAGGAGGGACGCGTGCATGCATATCAGCTGTAGACGACAACGATTCCATCAACTGTATCACGCCCGTGACGCGTATCGTTTGGTGGCACCCACCGCTGTCTATTCCTCCAACCTTATCTCCCCAATGCCTTCTTCTCACTCCAGCGAGGGACCATGCGCAACACTCCCACTTCTCAATGGTCGCTGCTTCAACGCCTCTCCCCGCAGCCCAAATCTCCCGAGCCTCCCGAGCGCCTCCTCCTTCCAGCACATGCTCAGCGCCTGATCCACCACCTGTCCCGTGCCTCCGCGCACGCCGCACCATTGGGAACTCCAGCGTCTCCCTGATCCTCTCCTTTCTTATTCTTCCCTGCCTCTGTGCACGCCGCACCACCGGAACTACACCGCCTCCCAGATCCTCTCTCCTCCCTCCTTCTTCCTCTCTTCCTTCCAGTTCTTTCTTTTTTCACTTGGCCATGAGCAGGTGCATGTACGCAGGGAGCCCTTCCACGTTGCCGTCGCGCTGCCGCCACCACCCTCTGCCTCACCTCCATGCGGGAGAAGCTACGACAGCATCATCGACCGTCCTGGGTCGTCCTTCGCCTCGCTCACGTGGGACGCAATGCGGGCGGGAGTGTCGGTGCCGCGAGGCCGCTCGCCAAAAGCATCTGATGTGTGGCCGAGGCATTGCTCCAACGGGCAGGGGGCGCAGTGACGGGGGATGGATGCGGCGGCGACAGTCCCTCTTTGTGGGTTCGTTCTTTACTCCATCTGCATCTCTGTTTTCTTCACTGAAGATATGTAGCCAAGCCAATTGCAATTGAGTTAAAGCAAAGGATGTTTCAAGGGCCTTCCCTGCCAATTCTTTTTGCATTCTCGTGGTAATCCGATTTCTTTGCCGGCGATGCGGCCTCCATCCTACTTCTCCTCTTCAACCGCCCTACTTCTCCTCCACCGTGGCTGGAAAGGAAACAACTGGATAAAAATGAAACAAAGTATCGCGAGTTGAATGCTACAAAGTTGAGGGTCCCTTTTGTAAGAACGAATCATTTCCCAGATCCACTTAAAAGGGGACTGTGGATTCAATTACCAGAAAACTCAAGGGCTTTTTTGCAAAATGCCGACGACGTATGACTTATTAATTATTAGGGGTAGAGGGGTAGATTTTGTCTATATACAAATCATAAAAATGTATTATGACATGAAAAGAAAGCGTATTGTGATGGTGAACCCACGGAGTCAATCCGTGCTTTATTATTAGGGAAAGATCTGAGAGTTAGTAAAATTTTCAAGAAATTCTCTCTTGCTCCACTTAAATTAATTTGAGAGAAAGAAATATTAAGCTCATGATCTTCACTTATATTTGTTTGAGCTTATCAAAAGCAACACATGAAAATTAGTCATAAGTGATAGATATCCAAGAAGGATATTATAAAAACTTTCATGAAGGTCATTGGACAAAATAAACTTGATTCTCAGTAATAGTTTTGAGATATGATGATATGATATGTGAGTCATGTTGATGACTAATTATGCTTTAGTAAGAATATTGGTGTTAAGGTTTGTGATTTCATATGCAAGCACAAAAGTCAATAGTCATGCAATGGAATTATATCCTACTTGTGGTGCATTATTCGGTGTTAATTATGCCTAATGCTCGCTTATGCGATTATTCCTTTCTTGGTTGGTTGCTTCTCAATCTTTTGCTAGCCTTCATTTTGCACTAAGTATGATCACTGCTTGTGCATCCAAAATCCTTTAAACCAGTTTTGCCACATGAGTCCACTATACCTACCTATATGCTGTATTCTTTTGCCGTTCTAAGCAAATTTTTATGTGCCATCTCTAATTTTCAAAATAAATTTCTCTTTTGTGTGCTCGTACCGCTCATGAAACGGTAGGGGTGGCTAATATATTTCCATGCTAGATATGTTATTCTCACGATGAGTGTTTATTCACTTGTCATTGCACGAGGGTAGGACAAAGGTATGAGGGATGCCCAGTCCCGAAATGAAAAATGAATTTACTTTATGTTGTCAAATAGTAAATTCCTTGGAAAGTGTTGGTATGGAAGGCACCAGTGGATACAATTAGCTGATACGTCCATTTGGCATCATGCTTTTATATCGATATTTATTGCATTATGGGCTGTTATTACACATTTTGTCACAATACTTATGCCCATTCTCTCTTATTTCATAAGGTTTACATGAAGAGGAAGAATGCCGGCAGCTGGAATTCTGGGCTGGAAAAGGAGCAAATATTAGAGACCTATTCTGCGCAACTCCAAAAGTCATGACACTCCACGGGAATTATTTTCAGAATATATAAAAAATATTGGGCCAAGAAAGTACCAGAGGGGGCCCACCCACCGTCCACGAGGGTGGGGGCGCACCCTACCCCCCCGGGCATGCCCCCTGCCTCGTGGGCCCCCTGGTAGCCCTCTGATGCCCATCTTCTGCTATATGAGGTCTTCCATCGAGGAAAAACATCATAAGCTAGCTCACGGGACAAAACTCCGCTGCCACGAGGTGGAACCTTGGCGTAACCAATCTAGGGCTCCGGCGGAGCTGTTTTGCCGGGGAAACTTCCCTCCGGGAGGGGGAAATCATCACCATCAATCCTCTCAACGGGAGGGGGTCAATCTCCATCAACATCTTCACCAGCACCATCTCATCTCAAACCCTAGTACATCTCCTGTATCCAATCTTTGTCCCAAAGCCTCAGATTGGTACCTGTGGGTTGCTAGTAGTGTTGATTACTCCTTGTAGTTGATGCTAGTTGGTTTATCCGGTGGAAGATCGTATGTTTAGATCCTTTATGCATATTAATACCCCTCTGATTATGAACATGAATATGATTTGTGAGTAGTTATGTTTGTTCCTGAGGACATGGGAGAAGTCTTGCTATAAGTAGTCATGTGAATTTGGTATTCGTTCGATATTTTGATGAGATGTATGTTGTCTCTCCTCTAGTGGTGTCATGTGAACGTCGACTACATGACACTTCACCATTGTTTGGGCCTAGAAGAAGGCATTGGGAAGTAATAAGTAGATGATGGATTGCTAGAGTGACAGAAGCTTAAACCCTAGTTTATGAGTTGCTTCGTAAGGGGCTGATTTGGATCCATATGTTTCATGCTATGGTTAGGTTTACCTTAATACATCTTTTGTAGTTGCGGATGCTTGCAATAGGGGTTAACCATAAATGGGATGCTTGTCCAAGGAAGGGCAGTACCCAAGCACTGGTCCACCCACATATCAAATTATCAAAGTACCAAACGCGAATCATATGAACGTGATGAAAACTAGCTTGACGATAATTCCCATGTGTCCTCGGGAGCATTTTCCTTCACATAAGAGTTTGTACAAGCTTGTCCTTTGATACAAAAAGGATTGGGCCATCTTGCTGCACCTTATTTACTTTCATTACTTGTTACTCTTTACATATTACCTTATCACAAAACTATCTGTTACCGGTAATTTTAGTGCTTGCAGAGAATACCTTACTGAAAACTGCTTATCATTCCTTCTGCTCCTCATTGGGTTCGACACTCTTACTTATCGAAAAGGCTACGATAGATCCCCTATACTTGTGGGTCATCAAGACTCTTTTCTGGCGCCGTTGCCGGGGAGTGAAGCGCCTTTGGTAGGTGGAATTTGGTAAGGAAAAATTTATATAGTGTGCTGAAATTTACTGTCACTTGTTACTATGGAACATAATCCTTTGAGGGGCTTGCTCAGGGTATCTTCACCCCGACCAGTAGAGCAAAGAGTTGCTCCTCAACCTACCGAACCTACTGAAATTTTTTACTTTGAAATTCCTTTGCGTATGGTGGAGAAACTGCTAGCTAATCCTTTCACAGGTGATGGAACATCACATCCTGATTTGCACCCAATCTATGTGGATGAAGTTTGTGGATTATTTAAGCTTGCAGGTACGCCCGAGGATGTTATCAAGAAGAAGGTTTTCCCTTTATCTTTGAAAGGAAAGGCATTGACATGGTTTAGGCTATGTGATGATATGGGATCATGGAACTACAACCGATTGAAATTGGAATTTCATCAGAAGTTTTATCCTATGCATCCTGTTCATCGTGATCGTAATTATATATATAATTTTTGGCTTCACGAAGGAGAAAGCATCACTCAAGCTTGGGGGTCGCTTAAGTAAATGTTATATTCATGCCCCAATCATGAGCTCTCAAGAGAAATTATCATTCAAAAAATTTATGCTCGGCTTTCTCTCAATAATCGCTCCATGCTCGATACTTCTTGTACTGGTTCTTTTATGATGAAGACTATTGAATTCAAATGGGATTTATTAGAAAGAATTAAACACAATTCTGAAGATTGGGATCTCGACAAAGGTAAGGAGTCAGGTATAATACCTAAGTTTGATTGTGTTAAATCTTTTATGGATACCGATGCTTTCCATGAATTTAGCACTAAGTATGGACTTGACTCTGAGATAGTAGCTTCTTTCTGTGAATCCTTTGCTACTCATGTTGATCTCCCTAAGGAGAAGTGGTTTAAATATAATCCTCCCATTGAAGTAAAAGTAGTTGCACCTATTGAAGTTGAAGAAAAGACTATCACTTATAATGATTCTGTTGTTCCTAGTGCTTATATTGAGAAACCACCTTTCCCTGTTAGAATAAAGGATCATGCTAAAGCTTCAAATGTGCTTCGTAAGAGTAATACTAGAACACCTACACCTTCTGAGCAAATTAAAGTTGAACCTAGTATTGCTATGGTTAAAGATCTCTTGGATGATGATATTGATGGGCATGTTATTTACTTTGTGATGAAGCTGCTAGAATTGCTAGACCTGATACTAAAAATAAACATAGCCCCATTGTAGGCATGCCTGTTATTTCTGTTAAAATATGAGATCATTGCTATCATGGCTTATGTGATATGGGTGCTAGTGCAAGTGCAATACCTCATTCCTTATACAAAGAAATTATGCACAAAATTGCACCTCCTGAGATAGAGGAAATTGATGTTACAATTAAGCTTGCTAATAGAGACACTATTTCACCAGTTGGGATTGTTAGAGATGTTGAAGTCTTGTGTGGGGAAGTTAAATATCCTGCTGATTTTCTTTTTCTTGGTTCCCCACAAGATGACTTTTGCCCCATTATATTTGGTAGACCCTTCTTAAATACTGTTAATGCTAAGATAGATTGCAAAAAGGATGTGGTTACTATTGGTTTGGGGGATATGTCTCATGAATTTAATTTTGCTAAATTTCATAGACAACCTCATGATAAAGAATTGCCTAGTAAAGATGAAATTATTGGTCTTGCTTCTATTTCCGTGCCTCCTAATGATCCTTTAGAACAATATTTGCTAGACCATGAAAATGATATGTTTATGAATGAAAGAAGGGAAATAGATGAAGTATTCTTTAAACAGGGACCTATTTTGAAACACAACTTGGCTGTTGAAATCCTAGGGGATCCTCCTCCACCCAAGGGTGATCCCGTGTTTGAGCTTAAACCTTTACCTGATACTCTTAAATATGCTTATCTGGATGACAAAGAGATATATCCTGTTATTATTAGTGCTAACCTTTCAGAGCATGAAGAAAAGAAATTATTGAAAACTCTGAAGAAGCACCATGCTGCTATTGGATATACTCTTGATGATCTTAAGGGCATTAGTCCCACTCTATGCCAGCACAAAGTAAAATTGGAGAAAGATGCGAAACTGGTTGTTGATCACCAACGACAGTTAAATCCTAAGATGAAAGAAGTGGTAAGAAAATAAATACTAAAACTTCTTGAGGCAGGTATAATTTATCCCGTTGCTGATAGTCAGTGGGTAAGTCATCTCCATTGTGTCCCTAAGAAGGGAGGTATTACTGTTGTTCCCAATGATAAAGATGAATTAACCCCACAAAGAATTGTTACAGGTTATAGAATGGTAATTGATTTCTGCAAATTAAATAAAGCTACTAAAAAGGATCACTACCCTTTGCCTTTTATTGATCAAATGCTAGAAAGATTATCCAAACATACACATTTTTGCTTTCTAGATGGTTATTCTGATTTCTCTCAAATACCTGTGTCAAAAGAGGATCAAGAGAAGACAACTTTTACTTGCCCTTTCGGTACCTTTGCTTATAGACGTATGCCTTTTGGTTTATGCAATGCACCTGCTACCTTTCAAAGATGTATGACTGCTATATTCTATGAATTTTGTGAAAATATTGTTGAGGTTTTCATGGATGATTTCTCCGTATATGGAACTTCTTTTGATGATTGCTTAAGCAACCTTGATCGAGTTTTGCAGAGATGTGAAGAAACTAATCTTGTCTTGAATTGGGAGAAGTGCCACTTTATGGTTAATGAAGGTATTGTCTTGGGGCATAAAATTTCTGAAAGAGGTATTGAAGTTGATAAAGCTAAGGTAGATGCTATTGAAAAGATGCCGTGTCCTAAGGACATCAAAGGTATAAGAAGTTTCCTTGGTCATGCCTGTTTTTATAGGAGGTTCATTAAGGACTTCTCTAAAATTTATTGGCCTCTGACTAATCTCTTACAAAAGATGTTCCTTTTGTCTTTGATGATGATTGTGTAGAAGCATTTGAAATACTTAAGAAAGCTTTGATTTCTGCACCTATTGTTCAGCCTCCTGATTGGAATTTACCATTTGAAATTATGTGTGATGCTAGTGATTATGTTGTAGGTGCTGTTCTAGGACAAAGAGTTGATAAGAAATTAAATGTTATCCAATATGCTAGTAAAACTCTAGATAGCACCCAGAGAAATTATGCTACTACTGAAAAGGAATTTTTAGCAGTTGTATTTGCTTGTGATAAGTTTAGACCTTATATTGTTGATTCTAAAGTAACTGTTCACACTGATCATGCTGCTATTAAATATCTTATGGAAAAGAAAGATGCTAAACCTAGACTTATTAGATGGGTTCTCTTGCTACAAGAATTTGATTTTCATATTATTGATAGAAAGGGAGCTGAGAACCCCGTTGCAGACAACTTGTCTAGGCTAGAGAATGTTCTTGATGACCCACTACCTATTGATGATAGCTTTCCTGATGAACAATTGGCTGTCATAAATGCTTCTCATACTGCTCCATGGTATGCTGATTATGCTAATTATATTGCTGCTAAATTTATACCACCTAGTTTCACATACCAGCAAAAGAAAAAGTTCTTCTATGACTTAAGACATTACTTTTGGGATGACCCACACCTTTATAAAGAAGGGGCAGATGGTGTTATTAGACGTTGTGTACCTGAGCATGAACATGAACAGATCCTACGCAGGTGTCACTCTGAGTCTTATGGAGGACACCATGCTGGAGATAGAACTGCACATAAGGTATTGCAATCCGGTTTGTATTGGCCTACTCTCCTCAAGGATGCCCGTAAGTTTGTCTTGTCTTGTGATGAATGTCAAAGAATTGGTAATATTAGTAGACGTCAAGAAATGGCTATGAATTATTCACTTGTTATTGAACCATTTTATGTTTGGGGCTTTGATTGTATGGGACCATTTCCTTGCTCTAATGGGTATACACATATTTTAGTTGCTGTTGATTACGTTACTAAGTGGGTAGAAGCTATTCCAACTAGTAGTGTTGATCATAACACCTCTATTAATATGCTTAAAGAAGTTATTTTTCCGAGGTTTGGAGTCCCTAGATATTTAATGACTGATGGTGGTTCACATTTTATTCATCGTGCCTTTCGTAAAATGCTTGCTAAGTATGATGTTAATCATAAAATTGCATCTCCGTATCATCCACTGTCTAGTGGTCAAGTAGAATTGAGTAATAGAGAGATCAAATTAATTTTGCAAAAGACTGTTAATAGATCTAGAAAGAATTGGTCCAAGAAACTTTTTGATGCATTATGGGCTTATAGAACTGCATATAAGAATCCCTTGGGTATGTCTCCATATAAAATGGTTTATGGAAAATCATGTCACTTACCTCTTGAACTAGAACATAAAGCATATTGGGCCATTAAAGAGCTCAATTATGACTTGAAACTCGCCGGTGAGAAGAGGTTATTTGACATTAGCTCACTTGATGAATGGAGAACCCAGGCTTATGAGAATGCCAAGCTGTTTAAAGAAAAAGTTAAAAGATGGCATGACAAAAGGATACAAAAGCGTGAGTTTAATGTAGGTGATTATGTTTTGCTATACAACTCTCATTTAAGATTTTTTGCAGGCAAACTCCTCTCAAAATGGCAAGGTCCTTACATTGTCGAGGAGGTCTATCGTTCCGGTGCCATAAAAATCAATAACTTCGAAGGCACAAATCCGAGGGTGGTGAATGGTCAAAGAATCAAACATTATATCTCAGGTAATCCTATAAATGTTGAAACTAATGTTATTGAAACCATCACCCCAGAGGAATACATAAGGGACACTTTCCAGAGCGTTTCAGACTCCGAAAAGGAATAGGTATGAGGTACGGTAAGTAAACCGACTCCAAAACAGTTCTAGTAGCAATTTTTCTCCGTTTTGGAATATTTAGAAAATAGGAAAATAAGAAGCAGTCCGGGAAGGACACGAGGCTTCCATGAGGGTGGAGGGTGCGCCCTACCCCACTGGGCCCGCCCCCTACCTCGTGGGCACCTCGTGTGCTCTCCGGACTCCGTTTTCTTGCACGATACTTATTTTGGTCGGTAAAAATTCATTATATATTCTCCCGAAGGTTTTGACCACCGTATCACGCAAATATCTTCTGTCTTTGTTTCGAGGTGTTTTTTTTGACAGATCTAGATCGCCATGGCGTCTTGAAGTGCCCCCAAGGACAAGTTCTTCGAGAAGGTCATGAACCCCTACCTCGCGGAGGTGCTGCAACACCCTCAAACCATTGAGATGCCTGAGGGGTTGCTGCACATCCGGGATGTTGAGGGACCAAGGAGGACCGGAAGCATGGAGAAAAGACTCGAAGAAATGGAGCAACAAGTTTTCAAGTGCCAGGAGATGGTGGAACATGGACTCGACACCAACCACATAATCATCACGGAGTTCACCAACACCGCCAACTTAGATGCCAGAAACATCGGAGTGACCATCTTCAAGCTTCACAAGAAAATCGAGCATCTCCAAGCCCAGATCTATGACCTGCAAAACCAAAACTGTGAGTATGAATATAGATTCAAGAGGATGAGTTTGGCTGCAAATTCGAGGATCCCGGAGACTCGATCATCCTTCTATGATGGTGAGCCTATGCCTTGGAAGATGGAAGACAAGCCTACATCATCAACAACTCCATCATCACCACCTCCGAGGAAGGAGACATAAACACATGGGTATGGGCACTCCCCTTGGCAACTGCCAAGCTTGAGGGAGTGCCCCGGTATCGTATCACCATCACACTTTTATCTTACCCTTTTCTTAGTTCGATCCTTTTGGTAATATCTTGATCTAGTAGAATAAAGTTTAGTATGATCTAGTTTTGATTTTTGCTTTATGATCCTTCTATGTAATCGAGTTCGTGAGCTATATATATAATAAAGACTAGTGTTGAGTCAAGGGCTTTGCCATCTTGCTATGATCTTGAGGGTATAAAAAGAGAAAGAATAAAAAGAATTAAAGAGATCATATGGATCTTATGGAGATTAATGACTTCACATATAAAGAGTATGATGAATAAAAGTTGTTGAGAGTTGACAAACACAGTTTTGCCCATCGTTGCAATTAGTAGGAAGTAATAAAGAAAGAGAGGTTTTCACATATAAATATACTATATTGGACATCTTTTATGATTGTGAGCACTCATTAAAATATGACATGATAAAGAGTTGATGTTGGACAAGGAAGACAACATAATGGGTTATGTTTTCTTACATCTGAAATAAATTATATTGTCATGAATCATCCAACATGTTGAGCTTGCCTTTCCCTCTCATGCTAGCCAAATTCTTTGCACCAAGTAGAGATACTACTTGTGCTTCCAAATATCCTTAAACCCAGTTTTTCCATGAGAGTCCACCATATATACCTATGGATTGAGTAAGATCCTTCAAGTAAGTTGTCATTGTTGCAAGCAATAAAAAATTCTCTCTAAATATGTATGATTTATTAGTGTGGAGAAAATAAGCTTTATATGATCTTGTGATGTGGAAGAAATAAAAGCGACGGACTGCATAATAAAGGTCCATATCACAAGTGGCAATAACATTCTTTCGCATTAAGATTTTGTGCATTCAACCATAAAAGCACATGACAACCTCTTCTTCCCTCTGCGAAGGGCCTATCTTTTATTCTTGTCTATTACTTCATATAAGAGTCATGGTGATCTTCACCTTTCCTTTTTACATTTTATCCTTTGGCAAGCATAATGTGTTGGAAAGATCCAGATATATATAGCTAATTGGATGTGAGTTTTCATGAACTATTATTGTTGACATTACCCTTGAGGTAAAAGGTTGGGAGGCAAAACTATAAGCCCCTATCTTTCTCTGTGTCTGATTAAAACTTCATACCCATAAGTATTGCGTGAGTGTTAGCAATTGTGAAAGACTAAATGATAGTTGAGTATGTGGACTCGCTAAAAAGCTCTTATATTGACTCTTTCTGATGTTATGATAAATTGCAATTGCTTCAATTACTGAGATTATAGTTTGTTAGTTTTCAATGAAGTTTATAATTCATACTTGAAACTGTGAATGAATTGTTACTTTAGCATAAGAGATCATATGACAATATATATATATATATATATGTTGCTGTTATAATAATGATCATGATGCCCTCATGTCCGTATTTTATTTTATCGACACCTCTATCTCTAAACATGTGGACATATTTCTCGATATCGGCTTCCGCTTGAGGACAAGCGAGGTCTAAGCTTGGGGGAGTAGATACGTCCATTTTGCATCATGCTTTTATATCGATATTTATTGCATTATGGGCTATTATTACACATTATGTCACAATACTTATGCCTATTCTCTCTTATTTTATAAGGTTTACATGAAGAGGGAGAATGCCGGCAGCTGGAATTCTGGGCTGGAAAAGGAGCAAATATTAGAGACCTATTCTGCGCAACTCCAAAAGTCTTGAAAATCCACAGGAATTATTTCCAGAATATATAAAAAATATTGGGCAAAGAAAGTACCAGAGGGGGGCCACCCACCGTCCACGAGGGTGGGGGGGGCACCCTACCGCCCTCGGCGCGCCTCCATGCCTCGTGGGCCCCCTGGTAGCCCTCTGATGCCCATCTTATGCTATACGAGGTCTTTCATCGAGGAAGAAATCATAAGCTAGCTCACAGGACGAAACTCTGCCGCCATGAGGCGGAACCAATCTAGGGCTTCGGCGGAGCTGTTCTGCCGAGGAAACTTCCCTCCGCGAGGGGGAAATCATCACCATCGTCATCACCATTGATCCTCTCAATGGGAGGGGGTCAATCTCCATCAACATCTTCACTAGCACCATCTCATCTCTAACCCTAGTTCATTTCTTGTATCCAATCTTTGTCCCAAAGCCTTAGATTCGTACCTGTGGGTTGCTAGTAGTGTTGATTACTCCTTGTAGTTGATGCTAGTTGGTTTATCCGGTGGAAGATCATATGTTCAGATCCTTTATGCATATTAATACCCCTCTGATTATGAACATGAATATGATTTGTGAGTAGTTACGTTTGTTCCTAAGGACATGGGAGATGTCTTTCTATAAGTAGTCATGTGAATTTGGTATTCGTTCGATATTTTGATGAGATGTATGTTGTCTCTCCCCTAGTGGTGTCATGTGAATGTCGACTACATGACAATTCACCATTGTTTGGGCCTAGAGGAAGGCATTGGGAAGTAATAAGTAGATGATGGGTTTCTAGAGTGACAGAAGCTTAAACCCTAGTTTATGAGTTGCTTCGTAAGGGGCTGATTTGGATCCAAATGTTTCATGCTATGGTTAGGTTTACCTTAATACTTATTTTGTAGTTGTGGATGCTTGCAATAGGGGTTAATCATAAGTGGGATGCTTGTCCAAGGAAGGGAAGTACCCAAGCACCGGTCCACCCACATATCAAATTATCAAAGTATCGAACGCGAATCATATGAACGTGATGAAAACTAGCTTGACGATAATTCCCATGTGTCATCGGGAGCGTTTTCCATCACATAAGAGTTTGTATAGGCTTTCCCTTTGCTACAAAAAGGATTGGGCCATCTTTTTGCACCTTATTTACTTTCATTACTTGTTACTCGTTACAAATTACCTTATCACAAAACTATCTGTTACCAATAATTTTAGTGCTTGCAGAGAATACCTTACTGAAAACTGCTTATCATTTCCTTCTACTCCTCGTTGGGTTCGACACTCTTAATTATCGAAAAGGCTATGATAGATCCCCTAAACTTGTGGGTCATCATTAGCCATGGAAAGTTAAAGTATGGTGGACAAAGCAATAAACTTCAATTTCTGTTTGGGAACCGCCTATGATATATCTAGCATGGAAAGTGTTGGGAGCTGTAAGTCATTTTCGTTAGTTGGAAAAGTATGCCTCTCAAAATGTTTTTATCTCTAAATTTTCGCTTTGAACTCTAGCACCTCTATAAATCCCTACCCCTCTATGAAAGGCCTTTCTTTTACTTTATGCATTTTTTATTTTTGTATTTGAGTCTCGATCTTCTGTTATAAAAGCACGTACTAGGAGGCACTATGATCGTACTTGAGCATTGGGTGTTGTTAATATGCGAGTGTGTTTCATCAATGGATCAATGATTGAGCATGATGGGCTAGGGATAGCTTATTTTAGCGTTGATATTTTGAAAGACATGGTTGATAGTTGATATGCTTGAGTATTTAAGTTATCATGTCAAAACTAGACTATTGCTTCAAACAATATAAATGTCCAAATGTCCATGCTATAAAGAAAAGAATATGATATGACATGTTAGGCAACATTCCACATCAAAAATTCTGTTTTTATTATTTACCTACTCGAGAACGAGCAGGAATTAAGCTTGAGGATGCTGATACGTCTCCAACGTATCTATACTTTTTTATTGTTCCATGCTGTTATATTATCAATCTTGGATGTTTTATAATCATTTTATAGTCATTTTATATCATTTTTTGGTACTAACCTATTGACATAGTGCCAAATGCCAGTTGCTGTTTTTCGCATGTTTTTACATCACAGGAAATCAATACCAAACGGAGTCCAAACGCAGCGAAACTTTTTGTGGGTTTTTGGGACCAGAAAACATACAATGGGCCGAAGAAGCACCTGGGAGCTGCTCTGAGGGAGCACAACCGGCGCGCCTGGAGGCCCAGGCGCGCCCTGGTGGGTTGTGCCAACCTCGTGTGCCCCCCGGACCGCCTCTTTACTCTATAAATACCCGAATATTCCAGAAACCCTAGGGTAGTCGACAAAAATCAATTCCAGCTGCCGCAGAGTCCAGAACCACTAGATCCAATCTAGACACCATCACAGAGAGGTTCACCACTTCCATTGGTGCCTCTCCGATGATGCGTGAGTAGTTCTTTGTAGACCTTCGGGTCTGTAGTTAGTAGCTAGATGGCTTCTTCTCTCTCATTTGATTCTCAATACAATGGTCTCTTGGAGATCCATATGATGTAACTCTTTTGCGGTGTGTTTGTTGGGATCCGATGAACTTTGAGTTTATGATCAGATCTATCTCTTTTTATCAATGAAAGTTATTCGAGTTTATTTGATCTCTTATATGCATGATTGCTTATAGCCTCGTATTTCTTCTCCGATATTTGGGTTTTGCTTGGCCAACTTGATCTATTTATCTTGCAATGGAAGAGGTGCTTTGTAGTGGGTTCGATCTTACGGTGCTTGATCACAGTGAAAGAAGGGGAACCGACACGTATGTATCGTTGCTACTAAGGATAAAACGTTGGGGTCTGTTTCTACATAAATAGATCTTGTCTACATCATGTCATCGTTCTTATTGCATTACTCTGTTTCTCCATGAACTTAATACACTAGATGCATGCTGGATAGGGGTCGATGTGTGGAGTAATAGTAGTAGATGCATGCAGGAGTCGGTCTACTAATCTTGGATGTGATGCCTATATAATGATCATTGCCTGGATATCATCATGATTATTTGAAGTTCTATCAATTGCCCAATAGTAATTTGTTTACCCACCGTTTGGTATTTTTCTCGAGAGAAGCCACTAGTGAAACCTACGGCCCCCGGGTCTCTTTCTCATATTATTTGCCTTTGATATCTATTTTCCTTTGCTTTTATTTTCAGATCTATTAAACCCAAAAATACAAAAATACCTTGCTGCAATTTATTCTTATTTATTTTATTTGACGTTCGATCTATCAATCTACTACAATTTATTCGCGTCCGTTTGCCAATTTCTGGCGCGGTTACCCGAGAGGGATTGACAACCCATTTAATACGCCGGGTTGCGAGTATTTGTTATTTGTGTTCAGGTACCATTTACGTATTGTTGCTTGGTTTTCCTACTGGTCCGATAACCTTGGTTTCATCACTGAGGGAAACACCTACCGTCGTTGTGCTGCATCATCCCTTCCTCTTTGGGGAAATACTGACATAGCTTCAAGCCGCATCATTGGGAAATTGATAAAACTTCAAATACTCACGACGATATCCACGCAACGATCATTATATAGGCATCACGTCCAAGATTAGTAGATCGACTCCTGCCTGCATCTACTACTATTACTCCACAGATCGACCGCTATCCAGCATGCATCTAGTGTATTAAGTTCATGGAGAAACGGGGTAATGCAATAAGAACGATGACATGATGTAGACAAGATATATTTATGTAGAAATAGACCCCATCTTGTTATCCTTAATAGCAACGATACATACGTGTCGGTTCCCCTTCTGCCACTGGGATCAAGCACCGTAACATCGAACCCATCACAATGCACCTCTTCCCATTGCAAGATAAATAGATCAAGTTGGCCAAACAAAACCCAAATATCGGAGAAGAAATATGACGCTATAAGCAATCATGCATATAAGAGATCAAAGAAGACTCAAATAACTTTCATGGATAAAAATATAGATCTGATCATAAACTCAAAGTTCATCGGATCGCAACAAACACACCATAAAAAGAGTTACATCATATGGATCTCCAAGAGACCATTGTATTGAGAATCAAAAGAGAGAGAGGAAGCCATCTAGCTACTAACTACGGACCTGAAGGTCTACAAAGAACTACTCACGCATCATCAGAGAGGCACCAATGGACATGATGAACCCCTCCGTGATGGTGTCTAGATTGGATCTGGTGGTTCTGGAACTTGCGGTGGCTGGAATTGATTTTCGTCGACTCCCCTAGGGTTTCTAGAATATTGGGGTATTTATAGAGCAAAGAGGCGGTTCGGGAAGCCACCGAGGTGGGCAAAACCCACCGGGGCATGCCTGGGCCTCTAGGGGCGCCTTGGTGTCTTGTGCTCACCTCAGGACCCCTCTTCGGTACTTCTTTGGCCCACTGGATGTCTTTTGGTCCAAAAAAATCCACAAAAAGTTTCGCTGCGTTTGGACTCCGTTTGATATTGATTTCCTGCGGTGTAAAAAACATGCAGAAGAAAGCAACTGGCACTGGGCACTATGTCAATAGGTTAGGCCCAAAAAATGATATAAAATGACTATAAAATGATTGTAAAACATCCAAGAATGATAATATAACAGCATGGAACAATAAAAAAGTATAGATACATTGGAGACGTATCTGCATCCGCAAGCTTAATTCCTGCTCGTCCTCGAGTAGGTAAATGATAAAAACAGAATTTTTGATGTGGAATGTTGCCTAACATGTTCCTCTCATATTCTTTTCTTTTATAGCATGGACATTTGGACTTTTATGTGGTTCAAAGCAATAGTCTAGTTTTTACATGAGACTTAAATAGTCAAGCATATCAACAAGCAACCATGTCTTTCAAAATATCAACGCTAAAATAAGTTATCCCTAGCCCATTATGCTCAATCATCGATCCATTCATGAAACACACTCGCATATTAGCTACACCGAATGCTCATGTACGATCATAGTGCCCCTTAGTTGGTGCTTTATAAGAGAAGATGGAGACTCAAATTAAAAATAAAAATTGCATAAAGTAAAAGAAAGGCCCCTCGTAGAGGGAAGTAGGGATTTGTAGAGGTGCCGGAGCTCAAAGCGAAAAAGATAGAGATAAAAACATTTTGAGAGGCATGCTTTCCCTGTACGAGAACGATCGAGTAGTTCCCAATACTTTCCATGCTAGATATATCATAGGTGGTTCCCAAACAGAAATTAAAGTTTATTCCCTTTTCAACCATACTTTCACTTTCCATGGCTAGCCATATGCACGGGTTCCTTCCATACCAACACTTTCCAAGGAATCTATTATTTGACAACATAAAGTAAATTCATTTTTCATTTCGGGACTGGGCATCCATAATACCTTTGCCTTAGTCTCGTGCAATGACAAGTGAATAAACACTCATCATGAGAATAACATATCTAGCATGGAAATATATTAGCCACCCCCTACCGTTTCATGAGCGGTACGAGCACACAAAAGAGAAATTTATTTTGAAATTTAGATATGGCACATACAAATTTGCTTAGAACAGTAAAAGAATACCGCATATAGGTAGGTACAGTGGACTCATGTGGCAAAAGTGGTTTAAAGGATTTTGGATGCACAAGTAGTGATCATACTTAGTGCAAAATGAAGGCTAGCAAAAGATTGAGAAGTGACCAACCAAGAAACAAAACATCTCATAAGCGGGCATTAAGCATAATTAACACCGAGTAATGCACCACAAGTAGGCTGTAATTTCATTGCATAACTATTGACTTTCGTGCTTGCATAGGGAATCACAAACCTTAACACCAATATTCTTACTAAAGCATAGCTACCCATCAACATGACTCGCATATTATATCGACATATCTAAAAACTATTACAAGGAATCAAGTTTATTTTGTCCAATGATCTTCATGAAAGTTTTTATTATATCATCCTTGGATATCTGTCACTTTGGGACTATTCATATGTTGCTTTTGATAGTTCAAACAAATCTGAGTGAAGAACATCAGCATAATAATTTTCTTCTCTCAAAATAATTTAAGTGAAGCAAGAGAGAATTTCTTAAAAAAATTACTAACTGTCAAATAAATCTAAGTGAAGCATGGGAGAATTTCTGCAAAAATACTAAAGCATACCGTGCTCAAAAAGATATAAGTGAAGCACTAGAGCAATTCCGTAGCTCATAAAGATTTAAGTGAAGCATAGAGAGCAATTCTAACAAGTCATGGCATAATTTTGGCTCTCTCAAATAGGTGTGTCCAGCAAGGATTCATGACTTATAACACAAAGCAAAACAAGCAAAGACTCATATCATACAAGACGCTCCAAATAAAACGCATAATATGTGACGAATAAAAATATAGTTTCAAGTAAAATACCGATGGTTGTTAGAAGAAAGAGGGGATGTCACTCGGGGTATCCCCAAGCTTAGTTGCTTGATACTTCTTGAATATTATCTTGGGGTGCCATGGGCATCCCCAAGCTTAGCCTTTTGCTGATCCTTATTCCTTCATCCATCGTAAAGTCACCCAAAACTTGAAAACTTCAATCACACAAAACTTAACAAAACCTTCGTGAGATCGTTAGTATAAGAAAGCAAATCACTACTATAAGTACTGTTGCAAACCCATTCATATTTTATTTTTGCATTATATCTACTCTATTCCAACTTTTCTATGGCAAAAACTCTTCAAATAAAACCATAGAATCATCAAAACAAGCACACAACGCAACGAAAACAGAATCTGTCAAAAACAGAACAATCTGTAGTAATCTGGAGATTTCGAATAATTCTGTAACTCCAAACATTATGAAAAATTAGGAAAACATGAGATTGGTATATAAATCTTCTGCAGAAAGAATCAGTATTTTATCGCTCTTCTGTTAAAAATAAAAATTATTTTCGCGAGCGCAAAAGTTTCTGCTTTTCAGCAACATCAAATCAACTATCACCCAACATGATCCTAAAGGCTTTATGATACGAACCCAATGTATGTATAATTTTTGATTGTTCCATGCTATTATATTATCTGTTTTTGATGTTTAATAGGCTTTAATATGCACTTTTATATTATTTTTGGGACTAACCTATTAACCGAAGGACCAGTGCAAATTGCTGTTTTTTTTGCCTATTTCAGTGTTTCGCAGAAAAGGAATATCAAACAAAATCCAAATGGAATGAAACCTTCGCAAGGATCTTTCTTGGAACAAACGCAACCCAAGAGACTTGGAGTACAAGTCTGGAAGTCCGCAAAGCTTCCACGAGGCAGGGGGCTCCCAGGGGCTAGGCGCGCCCCCACCCTCATGGGCCCCATGAAGCTCCACCGACGTACTTCTTTCGCCTATATATACCCATGTACCCTAGAAACATCCAGGAGAGACACAAAACCACTTTTCCACCGCCGCAACCTTCTGTACCCGTGATATCCATCTTAGGACCTTTTCCGGCGATCTGCCGGAGGGGGATTCGATCTCGAAGGGCTTCTACATCAACACCATAGCATGTCCGATGATGTGTGAGTAGTTTACCACATACCTTTGGGTCCATAGTTATTATCTAGATGGCCTCTCTCTTTGGTTCTCAATACAAAGTTCTCCTCGATGTTCTTGGAGATCTATTTGATGTAATACTCTTTTGTGGTGTGTTTGCCGAGATCCGATGAATTGTGGGTATATGAATTTGATGATCTATGAATATTATTTGGTTCTTCTCTGAATTCTTATATGCATGATTTGATATCTTTGCAAGTCTCTTCGAATTATCGGTTTAGTTTGGCCTACTAGATTGATCTTTCTTGCAATGGGAGAAGTGCTTAGCTTTGAGTCCAATCTTGCGGTGTCCTTTCCCAGTGATAGCAGGGGCAGCAAGGCACATATTGTATTGTTGCGATCGAGGATAATTTATATCATATTGCTTGAGTTTATCCCTCTACATCATGTCATCTTGCCTAATGCGTTACTCCGTTCTTATGAACTTAATACTCTAGATGTATGCTGGATAGCGGTCGATGTGTGGAGTAATAGTAGTAGATGCAGAATCGTTTCGGTCTACTTGACACAGACATGATGCCTATATTCATGATCATTGCCTTAGATATCATCATAACTATGCGATTTTCTATCAATTGCTTCGGAGTAATTTGTTCACCCACCGTAATATATCCTATCATGAGAGAAGCCACTAGTGAAACCTATGGCCCCCGGGTCTACTTTACATCGTATAAATTTCCGATCTATAGTTCTAGTTTATTACTTATTTTGCAATCTTTATTTTCCAATCTATACAACAAAAATACCAAAAATATTTATCTTATTATCTTTCTCATATCTCACTTTTGCAAGTGGCCGTGAAGGGATTGACAAGCCCTTTATCGCGTTGGTTGCAAGGTTCTTGATTGTTTCTGCAGGTACTAGGTGACTTGCGTGTAGTCTCCTACTGGATTGATACCTTGGTTCTCAAAAACCGAGGGAAATACTTACGCTACTTTGATGCATCACCCTTTCCTCTTCAAGGGAAAACCAACGCATGCTCAAGAGGTAGCACTTTACTTGGCACAAACACTATTTAAAACACAAAAAACACAATCATAATAGTAGCATAATTGTTCAAACACTCAAGAACAGAAAGAAAAATACAAAAAATATATATTCATTGGGTTGCCTCCCAACAAGCGCTATCATTTTGTTTCCCTAGCTAGGCATAATATTTCAATGATGCTCACATGAAAGATAGTAATTGAAACATAAAGAGAGCATCATAAAACATGTGAAAAAAACACTTAAGTCTAACATACTTCCTATGCATAGGAATTTTATAAGCAAACAAATTATCAAGACAAGCAACAACTAGCATATGCAAGGAAGAAGAAAGAAACAATAGCAATCTCAACATAACGAGAGGTAATTTAGTAAATGAAAATTTCTACGAACATATTTTCCTCTCTCATAATAATTACATGTAGGATCATAATCAAATTCAACAATATAACTATCACATAAAATATTCTCTTCATGATCCACATGCATGCAAAGTTGATGCTTGTCAGGGGACTAATCCACGAACACCTATGGGACCGGTGGACCGAGTCCCTTTCGGTTCGGCAGGGGCGAGGGTCGCACGAAGAGCGGATTGAGGCGAAGCACACGAGCAGTTTACCCAGGTTCGGGCCGCACGGATGCGTAAAACCCTACTCCTGCTTTGTGGTTTGTATTGAGTTCTTGCTCGGGAGCGGGGAGTGCTACAGTACCCCCCAGCAGCTAACGAGACCGAGCGTGAGTGTTCTCTCTCCCCCCCTCTACGTTGCGCATGGGCCTCCTTTTATATGCTCAAGGGGTCACCGACAGGTGGCAACGTAGACAAGGGTAAAAATGGAAAGGTGCTGCGGTTGGTACAGCTACCTGCTACAGTGTATCATACCTAACCCTGACGGCAGGGACAAGGGCATTAAATGCCCGTCTGCGTCGCCTAAATAGTGCAAAAGGGACCGTCAGGGACGCTTATGCTCGCCACGATGGCGATCTTGTCAGCGCCGCTTGCCACCGCGCACCGCAGGCTGCACAGCCTCCCTCCACGTACGCCTGGAAGGGTCCCAGAGCGACACGTTGGTGGATGTGCTGGAACGCGGGCAGAGTGGTGGCTTGCCGCGGCAAGCGCCTTGCCGCGGTTGTTGTCTTGTCGCGCCCGGGAGCTTGTCGCTCACCGGGCCTTACCGGGACGCGTGGCGCGTCGCGGCAAGCTCCTTGAGATGCCTTGGTTGGCCTTCCCGGCAAGCTCCTCTTGCCGGGGTCTTGAGGTGCCTTAGTTGGCCTTCCCGGCAAGCTCCTCTTGCCGGGGTCTTGAGGTGCCTTGGTTTGGATACTTTGTCCTTGAATGGCTCCAAAGGAACCACGGAGGACCTTGGCGGTCACCCGGCAAGCCTTGCCGCGGGATGCTGCGACTGCCCGTGCACAAGTTCAGGATACTAGGGTACCCCTACTCTAGTACACCGACAGGAGCCCCCGGGCCTGGGCCATACACGATGCCGAGCGTTGTTGGTCCAGGCCCAAAACAGGGCACGGGCACGCGCGGCCTAGGTTACGCCGTATCTCTCCCCGTATCCACCGCGCCCTCCCCGAACAGCACGCGTCGAATGCGGCATCATGGGAGAGATCGTGGGTGGTTTCTTTATTCGGAAATGCGGAACGTCCGCCCCTCCCTCTTTATAAGCAGGGGAAACAGGGGTAGTTCGCCCATTCGCCAGTTGCTGCTTCAATCTCGGAAATCTCCGCCGCTCCCTCATCTTCCCAAAGCCGAAAGAGAGCAACGCTCCGCCCCCATCGCCACCAGCACCACCAACGCCGTCGACCTCCTCCATCACTTCCGCCATGGCTCCAAAAGCCGACAAGGGGAAGGTTGTGAAGTCGACCGAGGCGCAGCGCCTTGCGGCGCTGCGAAAGGAGCGGGCAGTCTTCCCCCCCAAGCTCGCCGCGAGGGAGCTGAGGGAGAACTACTACCTCTTCTGGTCGACGGAGACGCGAGCGCATCCGCGCACGAAGGTACTTCCAGCCGCCGCTTGGAAGAGGGCTCCAAACGGATATCCTTTCTTCGCCTTGTTCTTCTACTACGGGCTCTGCCCGCCCTTCTCTGAGTTCTTCTGTGACATTATGAACACCTACGGGTTCCACCTCCTTGATTTCACCCCCAATGCTGTTCTGACCATGGCAGTTTTCGCACATCTCTGCGAAAACTTCGTCGGAGTCCATCCCAATGTAGCCCTTTTTCGCCACTTCTTTATGCCCTGAGTAGAGAGAGGAGAGCCTTTATCCGGCGGAATCGCCTGGATCTCGAGGGCCGGAAAGAAGGACACTTATCTGGAGGGAGAGTTCCGCGGCAAGTGGGAGGAATGGAGAGCAGACTGGTGCTGGATTGACGAGGAGAACCCGCAGCCGTTTACCACCCCGCGCCAAACCCCAGTAGCATGCCGCAGCGATTGGAGTGACGTGGCCCTGGAAGACGATAGGCTGAAGATTGCCGTCACCCGGATCCTACGCCTCAGGCTTGCCGGGCTCACTGTAGGCGCTGTTGGCGCAGATTTTCTTCGTCGCCGCATCGCCCCCTGCAGGAATGGGGGAGACCCGCCTAGGAATTCAAGAATGCGGCGGACATCATGAGGCTGTGCCTGGGCCTCAACTTCAACTTCACTGTTCTGGAGCATAACGCGATGCTCCAGGAGCTGTTCAAGTACGACCCTCAACATCCCGAAGTGTTCAGGTTGCCGGGGGGTGTCATTCCGCTGTGTAACAACTCCACGCTCGACCGCATCCGTGCAATGATGCCGCTGTGCGACTCGCATGGAATTGTCCCAACTTGGCAAGAGCCTGCAGACGACGTCGTGCAGCAATTCTTTGATGGCTTGGTAGAAGTGTCGGTCCGCCCCGACGAGAAGGACAGCCTCACCCGCGACACCACCGATGCGGAGATGACACGCATCGCCACTAGGCTGGAAGAGGCGGCGGCAGCCGCAGCCGCGGGCGAATTTGGATTCACCATGGAGGAGGCAGATGCAGTAGAGGCGGGAAGCCATGCCGAGCGAGAGGAGCCCGTCGGCGAGAAAGAACTTGCCGGGCATGGCGTCGAGTCGAGCGAGCCCGCCAAGGATACGAGCGGCTCGCTGGAGATCAACTCCTCTTCCTCCTCATCTTCAGGCAGCTCGCCGCAAGCAGAGCCTCCATCTCCACCAAGAAGGCGTCTCCGCAAGGCCGAGGACGTAGCGGAGCGGCAAGCGAGTCAACAGCTGCCGCGCCGCGTGACACGCTCCACCGCGGCAAGCACTGTTGCCGCGGGAGCACCTCACGCTATTGCGGCAACTGGAGCGGGGTCCTCCCGGACCACCGCTTCTGCTCCTGCCGCTTCTCACGCCGCGGCGGCAGCCGGAGCGGGGTCGTCTCAGACCACCACCACTGTTCCCGCCAAGCGGCCAAGGGAAACCACTCCTCCGCCTCCTCGCGCCGGACGTGAGCCGGACTTCGACTTCTCCGCGTTCAGCTCCGACGAGGAAGAAGAAGAAGAGTAAGATTCTCTTGTTGTACTTGCAGTTCTTCAATTCTTGCTATTTGTCTTGTATCTCATTTGCTTTACTCTGGACTCGTTCCTCTTTAGGACTCTGGCCCAGAGAGCAGCGAAGAGAGCCAAGGTCCCGGTGATTATCATCAAGGACGAACCCACTGCGACAGCAGGGGGTGCGTCCGAGACAACCTTGCCGGACCCGGCAACTTTTCTCCAAAGCAGCCCCCAGCGTAAGTATATGGTTCACTTTCCGCTGTCAGGCGCTCATGGATACTCTTTCTTTGCTGACATCTGATTGTTGGTTTGTGTAGGAGCAGAGCAACCTCACCAGGAGCGCCCGGAGGCCACCCCCGAAATGCCAAGGAAGAGTCCTCCGGCAAGGGAGAAGTCTCCGGCAAGGGAGAGCTCTCCGGCAAGGGACAGCACCAGCGGCCCTCCGGTGGCGGGGACCACGACCGCAGAACCCGGTACAGGTAATCCTCTTGCTTCAAAACTTCCCTTGGGTTCTTCTTCTTTTGATCTTCTTTTTTGGATGTTGGCTTGACTCTTCTCCCTTTTCTGGCTATCAGACCTATCTGCTGCTGACGATCCCGCCGGCGCAGAGGCCGCCAAAGCTGCCGCCGCAGAAGCAGGCGGGGGGTCTGGCGATCGCACTGACGGCCCTGAGGCCGCAGGAGCGCCAGGCGCTACGTCGACCGCCGACCCGTCCGCCGCTGCCGCAGCGCCAGGCTCCAAAGAGCCCCAGCCAGGCGTCTACTTGAAGGCCGGCAATGGCGTCTTCATCAACCTCCCCTGGGCGTCAAGCTCCAGGGCGCCGGTCGAGGGAGAGAGCTTTGACGGAGAGGTGCTCGCCTCCGCTGGGCTGACGCTGGTTGATGCGCCGAGCAGCAGCAGCGGCGAGCCTGAGGAGGAGCGGTTGCTGCGGAAGCTGTTGTCGCTCTATCGCGCGCGGCAAGCCAAGCTGGAATCTCGCGAGGCGCTTGTCGCGAAGGCAGGAGCGGACATCGAGAAGCACGCAGAGGAGCTTTGGAGTCTCCACCAGGAAGCTCTCTGGTCACTGGCAGAGGAGCGGGAGCAACTCGCCGAAGAGCAGAAGGACTTCTTCCTCGAGAAGGCCGAAGTTGAAGAGCAACAACGGCTTGCCGCTGAGAAGCTATCTGCGCAGGAGGGCGAGCTGGCGTAGCGGAAGGTTAACCTCGACAGCCACGAGGAGGAATTTGCCGCGCATGAGCAGAAATTCGGCGGAGCCCTTAAGCAAGCAGAGGATGCTGCCACAGCCGCCGAGGCCGCCAAGAAGGAACTGGAGACCAAGGTGGCACAGCTGGAGGCCGATCTCAAGGCGAGTGGCGAAGAGCTTAGCGCCGCCAAGGACTCCAACGCAAATCTTGAGCTGAAGCTGACCACTTTGACCAAGACGCTGGACGGCGCCAAGGAGCAGGAGGTGGCCTTGAAGGAGGAGATGAAGGCCGACAAGGCGCTGCTGGAGAGTGCTGCCGCCGCCCAGAATGCTTTTAGGGAGAATGTGGAGCACTGGACGGAGGGTCTCGTGAATGTTGCCGCCGACGTTGACAGGGAGCTGGCGCAGCTGGGGATGGAGGACCTCGGGTATCCTTCCGACGAGAACCTCCAACCCAGCGCCAAGCTCATCTTGTTCTTCAAAGGTGTGGCGACGGCCCTCCAGCCACTCCGGGAGAGGATCCCAAAGCAGCTGGCCGACGAGTTGCGCAGCTCTTCAAAAGGTGATGGTGAAGGTGGCCTTCCGCAACACGGGCCTCAACCTCACCAACGTCCTCAAGACCCTGCCGCCAGATGTTGATCGGGAGGCGCTCAAGACCCTTGTCGCACCCATTGTGGACAAGGTGAGCGGGATCAAGAGGATTGAGGGCGATTGTGTAGACTAGGCCACCCGTTTTCTTCTTTTCTTGTCGCTGCTGGTCATGTTATGAGAACAATCTGTTAGAGCCGTGACAAGCTACCTTGTAATATAACTCTATTCCGGGTAATGATTGCAATGTTATTCCCTTTACTTGACTCCTCCCTTTGTATGTTTTTGCCCTACGCTTTTAGGGAACTTGCCGGTGCAGGCACCTTAGCCGCGAGCGCTGAGTGCGAGACGTCAGCAGCCTGCTGGCGGTGCCGTTACCGACAAGAAACCTTGTCGCAACTAGTCGCAGCTCACTTAAGTTGTTGAGCGGACTCGAAACAAAGTAAGGGCGCAACTAGCTACGAATTGGTTCCTCCGCGCACAGGTTTTCCATACAAAGTGCGTTCGTTCAAGGGAGATAACTTAATTTTTTTTAAAAAAAATCTGATTGCTCAAACTTTGGCAACTTATCTTTTCTGTTGTTTGCTTCCCGGTAAGGCGAAACTTTCTTGAACGAGGCCTGGTCCATACCATTATCTTCTCCTTTCCCCCCGGCAAACTTGTGGGCGAGGGAACCTTCCTTTCCTTGAGAAAAAAGAAAGAAGAGAAAATAAAGATATGGAGCCTTACGGCTCGTTATTGCTTACCGGGGAGTAGGTGCTGCACAAAGTGTCAGATCACATATGCAAAAACTAGAAAGCATGAAATTGACAAGATGTGCGGAGCACATGAGCTTTACTTATGCACGGGGTCTGCGCCCAGCTTTGTACAAAGGATTATATGCAACAACAGCAAGACTTGTACAAAAGGTGGTTGCCGGAACAAGTTCCGGCAACCGCGCCTTACGGGTAAAACTTACGAACATGCTCAATGTTCCAGGAATTGCTCACCGGAATGCTATCTTCGGTCTCAAGGCGGACAACGCCAGGCCTAGTGACTCGTTTCACCCAGTAAGGGCCTTCCCATTTCGGCGTCAACTTGTTGGAATTCTTGGCGGACTGAACGCGCCGAAGAACAAGGTCGCCTTCCTTGATACTTCTGGCGTTAACTTTGCGGCTATGGTAGCGGCGCAAAGCTTGCTGGTAGCGAGCAGCTCGTACAGCAGCCTGAAGACGGTCTTCCTCAAGGAGCAGCGCGTCATCTTGTCACAGCTGCTCTTGCTCAAGCTCATCATAAGCGAGCACTCGAGGTGACCCGTATACAAGTTCCGTGGGGAGAACTGCCTCTGCTCCATAGACTAGAGCGAAAGGTGTCTGGCCAGTGGCTCGATTTGGCGTCGTCCTGATCGACCAAAGAACCACCGGCAGCTCCTCGATCTAGTTTCTTACGCACTTGTGCAGCCTGTCGAAAGTCCTGGTCTTGAGCCCACGCAGCACTTCAGCATTTGCCCTCTCCGCTTGACCGTTGCTTCTCGGGTGAGCAACAGAAGCGAAGCAGACCTTGGCGCCAAGATCTTGGACGTACTGCATGTAGGTGCGGCTCGTGAATTACGTACCGTTGTCGGTGATTATCCTGTTAGGGATCCTGAAGCGGTAAACAATCGACCTGAAGAACTTGACTGCTGACTGTGCTGTCACCTTCCTCACTGCTTCCACTTCCGGCCACTTTGTGAACTTGTCGATTGCAACGTACAAGTACTCAAAGCCCCCGACTGCTCGGGGAAAGGGGCCGAGGATGTCGAGCCCCCAGACCGAAAATGACCAGGATAAAGGGATCGTCTGGAGAGCTTGAGCTGGTTGGTGTATCTGCTTGGAATGGAACTGGCACGCTTCACACTTACTTGTGCAGTTGCATCCTGGAGGGCTGTCGGCCAAAAGAAACCTTGCCGGAATGCTTTGCCGGCAAGTGCTCTCGCGCCAATGTGGTGACCACATATGCCTCCATGTATCTCTGCCAACAGCTTTTGTTCGTCTTCCCGGTGAATACACTTCAATTTCACACCGTTGAGTCTTCTTCTGTACAGTGTGTTGTCGACAAACTGGTACATACTTGACTGCCGGGCTACTCTTTCCGCTTCTTCTTGCTCTTCGGGAAGTTCTCCTGTCTGAAGGAAACGGACAATCTGCTGTGCCCATGCTGGAGCTTGTGGCTCGACAACAAGGACTAAAGGCAAATCTGCTGCTGCGGGAACATCCGCTTCTACGGCGAGAACCTGCGGCTCTGCCGGAGCTTGACGTTCCCCGGCAAGCTTGCCGGAGCAAAACTTGTCGGGAGCTTCTGCTTCAACGGAACAAACCCTAGGGCTTGCCGGAGCAGACTGCTCCTCAGTGCTCTTGGCATTGATCTTGGGGACCTTCTCGGAGGCGGCTTCGGGAAGCTCTGCCGGAAAATAGTCACCAGAAATCAACTTCCTCTTTTTGATCTGTCCAGTTGATGGCGTTACAGACGGTTGAGTCAGGTTGAGCACAAAGATCCCTGGTTCCACGGGTAACTTAAGTGCGGCGCACTTTGATAAGCCATCGGCAATGGCGTTCTGAGCTCTTGGAACATGCTCCATCTGTAGGCCGTCAAAGTGCTCTTCTAGCTTTCTCACTTCGTCGACGTAAGCTTCCATCAATGGACTCTGATAGCTCTTGTTCACTTGGCGGACGACAAGCTGCGAGTCACCCCTGACAATGAGCTTCTTGATCCCAAGTTCTGCCGCGATCCTGAGACCGGCAAGCAAGCCTTCATACTCTGCAGTATTGTTTGTTGCTTGCTCCTTGGGAAAGTGCATCTGGACTATGTACTTGAGGTGCTCTCCGGTGGGTGCGACAAGCAGCATGCCAGCGCCGGCGCCTTGCAGCGAAAAGGCACCATCAAAGTACATCAGCCACTCTTTGCTTGCTTCTTTGACGGGGATGCTCGTTTCTGGAGTTTCTTCATCTGGTGTTGGCATCCATTCTGCTATGAATTCTGCCAATGCTCTGCTTTGGATAGTTGAAGTACTCTCAAACTTGAGGCCAAAGCTTGACAGTTCCAGCACCCACTCAACAATCCTACCTGTCGCTTCTGGATTCTGTAGTATCCTCTTCAGCGGAAAACGAGTGACAACTGTGATCTCATGTGCTTGGAAGTAATGGCGCAGCTTTCTCGAGGCCATGAGAAGGCCAAAAAGCAATTTCTGCACGCCAGAGTACCTCGACCTAGCCCCCTGCAGAAGGGAACTTACAAAGTAAACTGGGCGCTGTACCATTCTCTTCTGTATCTCTTCGCGCGTCTGCGCAGATCCATCTTTGTCGGGACCAGAGCTTGTCGGGGAAGCCCCCTGCTTGTCGCTGGATGTGCATGCCGTGGTTGCTGGCTCGTCATCTGCCTCCCTCTCTGCCACTAACGTAGCACTAACCACTTGATTGGTTGCCGCTATATACAGCAGCAACTTCTCTTGTGGCTTAGGTGCGACAAGTGTTGGAGTGGAGGACAGGTATCTCTTCAGGTCTTGCAGCGCAGCCTCCGCTTCCGGAGTCCATTTCATTGGACCTGCCTTTTTCAATATTTTGAAAAACGGCAGGGCGCGCTCAGGCCTGTTGAGATAAACCTGTTGAGAGCAGCCACGCAACCGGCAAGTCTTTGTACATCCTTGACGCGCTTTGGTGCTTCAATCTGCTCAATGGCCTTGATCTTGTCGGGATTGGCTTCGATTCCCCGCTGAGACACGAAGAACCCGAGAAGCTTGCCAGAGGGGACTCCAAACACACACTTCTCGGGGTTGAGCTTGAGGCTGATCTTGCGCAGATTTGCAAAGGTCTCATCTAAATCTTGGATCAGAGTTGCCTTGTCCTTGCTCTTGACCACTATGTCATCCATGTAGGCTTCCACATTTCTGTGTATTTGTGGCTCAAGAGTGACATGGACTACTCTTGCAAATGTTGAACCAGCATTTTTTAAACCGAAAGGCATCCGTATGAAACAGTACGTGCCACATGGAGTGATGAATGCGGTCTTCTCCTCATCTTCTTCTGCCATGAAGATCTGATGGTATCCTAAGTATGCGTCAAGAAATGAAAGCAAGTCACATCCGGCCGTGGAGTCAACAATCTGGTCAATGCGCAGCAAAGGAAATGGGTCTTTGGGACAAGCTTTGTTAACATCGGTAAAGTCGATACAAAGTCTCCATTTCCCGTTTGCCTTGCGCATGACTACAGGATTGGCCAACCACGTAGGATGGAGCACTCCTCTGACAAGGCCTGCTGCTTCTAACTTCTTGATTTCTTCTGCGATGAATTCTTGGCGCTCCACTGCTTGCTTCCTGACCTTCTGCTTGACGGGCCGCGCATGATGACAAACGGCAAGATGGTGCTGAATTACTTTCCTGGGAACACCGGGGATGTAAGACGGTTGCCACGCAAACACGTCGACGTTCGCCCGCAGGAAAGCAATGAGCGTGCTTTCCTATTTAGGGTTAAGAGTGGCACTGATGGTGAAGGTACCACCAGTGCCGTCCTCCTTGGTGGACACCTTCTTGGTCTTTGGCGGTGCTGCCATTGTCTTCTTACACTTGTCGGTGGAGCTCGATGGTGCGTCCTCGACGGCAGCGCAGCACTCAGAAGAGGTGCGCTTGCCGGAGTGGGCATCAGAACTCTTGCCGGACTTGGTCTTCTTCTTCCCCCCGGGAGCTTCAACGGCAAGTGACTCGCGATCTGTTGCGGCTGCCGCTTCCCGGTAGATCTTGTCGGCGCAGATAAGAGCATCCTTCTTGTCGCCAGGGACAGAGATGACGCTTATCGGGCCTGGCATCTTCAGCATGTTGTATGCGTAGTGAGAGGCTGCCATGAACTTGGCGAGTGCTGGACGGCCGAGTATCCCATTGTAAGGCAATGGAAAATCGGCAACGTCGAAAGTGACCCTCTCAGTCCTGAAGTTCACCTCGCTGCCAAATGTTACTTGCAACGTGACCTTCCCCTTCGGCTTGCTCCTTCCCGGGCTGATTCCTTGGAATGTGCCGGTCTCTTCAAGCTCGCTGTCAGGGATCTGGAGTTTCTGGAGTACAGCGGAGGAGATCAGGTTCAAGCCGGCCCCGCCGTCAACTAGCATCTTAGTGACCTTGAGGTTGCGGATGGTTGGTGAAACCAACATCGGCAAGCACCCGACCGCAGTGGTGCGATCAGGGTGGTCCTCAATATCAAAGATGATAGGCGTGCTAGACCATTTCAGAAGCTTGCGTGATTCGACAGGTGGTTCCGCCGCATTGACTTCCCGCACCCACTGCTTGAGTTGGCGGTGCGAAGTATGCAGAGAAGCACCGCCGTCAACGCACAAGACCTCTGTGGCTTTCTGGAACTCCTGCTCACTGGTCTCAACATCATCCATGTCTTCGTCGTCGTCGTCATCTTCATCCTTGTCGCGGCCGCGGGGAGGTCTGTCTCCTTGCCGCTGCTTGGCCTTGCCGTGGCGTCCTCCCCGGCCGGCACGCTTCTTGCCGGATTCTCCAGCGCCTCCTTGGGCTCTCTCCTTGTGGCGTCGCTCGTATTCAGCCTTTTGCTGCTGGACAAGCTGCTCGACCCTCTTGTAGCTCTGGAGGTCATGGCCCTTGGTGCGGTGGATCTTGCAGTACTGCTTGTCGGTGCCATCCTGCTCGTCGGCGGCCGCCACAGTCTGGCAGTTGCTGCATGCGGCAATCTCCTTGCCGGAGCTACCAGCTTTGGCTTTCTTGGCGCCACCTTCGTTACCGGACTGCTCAACGACTAGCACATCTTTGCCTTTCTTCTTCCTGTTGTTCCGCCACCGGTTTTTCTTTGCCGGGGCAGCATCCTCGCTGTCAGATCCTCCTGCTCCTATATTCTCTCCGGTGAGTTTCCTCCCTTCCTCAGCACGTGCACACTTGTCGGCCAGGGCATACAGCTCACTGACGTCTCTGATCCTGCACATCGCCATCTCCTCCCGCATCCTGCGGTTACGCACGTTTTGATGGAACGCGCTGATGACCGCGGCAGGGTGGATATCTGGGATGTTGTGCTGTACACGGCTGAATCTCTGAATGTACTTGCGCAGGGGCTCTCCTTCCTTCTGGGTGAGCAGGTGAAGGTCACTCTCTTGGCCATGAGGTTTGTGGCCGCCTGTAAAGGCGCCGACAAACTGATGGCATAGGTCTGCCCAGGAGGATATGGAGTTGTCCGGCAAGTGCATGAGCCAGGACCTGACGTTGGGCTTGAGCACCAGCGGGAAGTAGTTGGCAATGATCTTGTCGTCTCGCCCCCCGGCAGCCTGCACCGCGATGGTGTAGATGCTGAGGAACTCCGACGGATGCGACTTGCCGTCGTACTTCTCTGGTACGTCTGGCTTGAAATTCTTCGTGCTGGGCCACTGGACTTGCCGCAGCTCACGAGTAAACGCAGGGCAACCTACCGCGTACGGCAAGCCACCTGGTTCCCCTGGCGCATGCATGTCGACAGAGGGCCCAGCGCGCTGGTCCGATTGACGTCGCGCTTCTCTTCGGCGCTCGATGCGAGTACGAGCGTCTTCTTGTTGTCGTTCGTGAAGAACTTGGCGCTGGTCGCGACGAGCTCGTGGATCTGATGACGCGGTGGAGTCGTTGTCGAGGTGGATCCGGTGAGTCGGCGATCTTGGACTTCGGGGCGAAGAGTGCACAGTGGTTGCACCCCCACCGGTCTTGTCGCCACCGGCTCATGCCTGGCTGACTTGCCGCGGCTGCGACGTGCTCGGTTGCCGTTGAGCGTCGCCGTTGGCGAAGCCGATGAGATTCTGAATGGTGGCCCTCCAGTCGTCGATCTTGTCTGCCGTTGGAGGGTAGTCCAGGAGCAGTTGAGCTCGCGCCAAAGCTTCTGCTGGAGTGGCGGGTGGCGGTGGCGAACGGTGCGAGGAGCGGGATATGCTCAGACTTCTAACTATGTTAGAAGGAGCAGTATCCCGTCCAGGCGACCGTGCCTCGCTCGTGCCAGCATGTTGGCGTGCATGCTGGTCTTGAGCACTCCGAGATCCGGCAGCTCGATCTTGGTCTAGCAAACGCATGGTACCGTGAGTACCGTGGCGCTGCCGGTCCCGCGCCTCCTGAGATGGGCGCGGTGCATGTACGGACGCCGAGGTCTTGGAGTGCGCCTGGTCGTTGTGGGAGCTGGCTACGCCGCCGATGGGCAGCGCAGCCTTGTCCTTGGACCTGGCAGCACCGTGAGCTCCCTCCTCGACGCCCGTTCTTCCGCCGGCGTCTGCCCCATCAGCCATTTGCTCCGGCGGTGGTGGGTTCGGCGCGGACGGAGCAGCCGCCTCCGAAGCCTTCCTCTTCGGCGGCATGTCGATGAAGATGATGAAGATCTAGCTCATGTGAACGCCGGATCTGGTTCACACAACCTCGACGCCCCTACCTGGCGCGCCAAAGATGTCGGGGGACTAATCCACGATCACCTATGGGACCGGCGGACCGAGTCCCTTTTGGTTCGGCAGGGGCGAGGGTCGCACGAAGAGCGGATCGAGGCGAAGCACACGAGCAGTTTACCCAGGTTCGGGCCGCACGGATGCGTAAAACCCTACTCCTGCTTTGTGGTTTGTATTGAGTTCTTGCTCGGGAGCGCAGAGTGCTACAGTACCCCCCAGGAGCTAACGAGACCGAGCGTGAGTGTTCTCTCTCCCCCCCTCTACGTTGCGCATGGGCCTCCTTTTATATGCTCAAGGGGTCACCGACAGGTGGCAACGTAGACAAGGGTAAAAATGGAAAGGTGCTACGGTTGGTATAGCTACATGCTACAGTGTATCATACCTAACCCTGACGGCAGGGGACAAGGGGATTAAATGCCCGTCTGCGTTGCCTAAATAGTGCAAAAGGGACCGTCATGGACGCCACTGCTCGCCACGATGGCGATGTTGTCAGCGCCGCTTGCCACCGCGCACCGCAGGCTGCACAGCCTCCCGCCACGTATGCCTGGAAGGGTCCCAGAGCGACACGTTGGTGGATGTGCTGGAACGCGGGCAGAGTGGTGGCTTGCCGCGGCAAGCGCCTTGCCGCGGTTGTTGTCTTGTCGCGCCCGGGAGCTTGTCGCTCACCGGGCCTTGCCGGGACGCGTGGCGCGTCGCGGCAAGCTCCTTGAGATGCCTTGGTTGGCCTTCCCGGCAAGCTCCTCTTGCCGGGGTCTTGAGGTGCCTTAGTTGGCCTTCCCGGCAAGCTCCTCTTGCCGGGGTCTTGAGGTGCCTTGGTTTGGATACTTTGTCCTTGAATGGCTCCAAAGGAACCACGGAGGACCTTGGCGGTCACCCGGCAAGCCTTGCCGCGGGATGCTGCGACTGCCCGTGCACAAGTTCGGGATACTAGGGTACCCCTACTCTAGTACACCTACAATGCTCTTCCAAAATAGTGGGATTATCATCAAATAAAGTCATGACCTCTCCAAGCCCACTCACATTGAGGGAGTCCTAGATTAGGGGGTATCCGGACAGCCGGATTATATCCTTTGGCCGGACTATTGGACTATGAAGATACAAGATTGAAGACTTCGTCCTGTGTCCGGATGGGACTCTCCTTGGCATGGAAGGCAAGCTTGGCAATACGGATATATAGATATCCTTCCTTGTAACCGACTCTATGTAACCCTAGCCCCCTCCGGTGTCTATATAAACCGGAGGGTTTAGTCCGTAGGACCAACAACAACAATCATACCATAGGCTAGATTCTAGGATTTAGCCTCTTCGATCTCGGGGTAGATCAACTCTTGTAATACTCATATCATCAAGATCAATCAAGCAGGAGTAGGGTTTTACCTCCATCGAGAGGGCCCGAACCTGGGTAAAAACATCGTGTCCACCGTCTCCTGTTACCATCCGCCTAGATGCACAATTCAAGACCCCCTACCCGAGATCCGCCGGTTTTGACACCGACATTGGTGCTTTCATTGAGAGTTCCTCTATGTCTTCATCGTCAGGCTTGATGGCTCCTTCGATCATCGATAGCAATGCAGTCCAGGGTGAGACTTTTCTCCCCGGACAGATCTTCGTATTCGGCGGCTTCGCACTGGGGGCCAACTCGCTTGGCCATCTAGAGCAGATCGAGAGTTACGCCCCTGGCCACCAGGTCAGGTTTGGAAGCTTAAACTACACGGCTGACATCCGCGGAGACTTGATCTTCGACGGATTCGAGCCCCTACCGAGTGCGCTGCACGGTCACGATGAGCATGATTTAGCTCTACCATCGGACAGTGTTCAGGAGACCGCACCGGCAACCGCTCCGACCCTCAATTCGGAGCCAATTGCGTCATCCATGGACGGGTGGATAGACCCCACCACGGAGGCCGCATTCTCAGCGGAGATCGAGCCGAGTATCGACCTTACCCTTCACGAGAGCCGTGACACCAAACTGCCGGATTCTTCGCCGGCCACGGACTCCGAACCGCCTGCGCCTGTGCCTATCGAATCCGACTGGGCGCCGATCATGGATTTCACCTCCGCGGATATCTTTCAGCACTCGCCCTTTGGCGACATACTGAACTCATTAAGGTCTCTGTCCTTGTCAGGAGAGTCGTGGCCAAACTATGTCCGGCAGGATTGGGATGCGGATGACGAAGAAATTCGCCGCCCACCCACCACCCACTTAGTAGCCACTGTCAACAATTTGACCGACATGCTCGACTTCGACTCCGAAGACATCGACGGTATGGACGACGATGCAGGAGACGAACAAGAACCACTGCCCACAGGGCACTGTCACTGTCAACGGTATGGACGACGATGCAGGAGACGAACAAGAACCACCACCCACTTAGTAGCCACTGTCAACAATTTGACCGACATGCTCGACTTCGACTCCGAAGACATCGACGGTATGGACGACAATGCAGGAGACGAACAAGAACCACTGCCCACAGGGCACTGGACAGCCACCTCATCATATGATATATATATGGTGGACACACCCAAAAAAGGCAATGGCGACGGGACAGCGGAGGATGACCCCTCCAAGAAGCAACCCAAGCGCCGACGTCAGCGGCGCCGCTCTAAGTCTCGCCAAGGCAAAAGCGGTGATACCGGCATAGGAGATAGTAGCACTCCGGACAGTGCCAAAGATGATGACAATCCCCTCCAGCAAGATTTAGAGCAGGAGGATGGAGAAGCCAGCCCTCCCGAGAGAGCGGCAGATGGAGAGGCGGTGGATGATAATTACATGCCTCCCTCCGAAGATGAGGCAAGCCTCGACGATGACGAATTTGTCATGCCTGAGGATCCCGTCGAGCAAGAGTGCTTCAAGCGGCGGCTTATAGCCACGACAAATAGCCTTAAGAAAAAGCAACAACAGCTTCGAGCTGATCAAGATTTGCTAGCTGACAGATGGAATGAAGTCCTTGCGGCTAAGGAATATGAACTCGAACGCCCCTCCAAGAGTTACCCAAATCGCAGGTTGCTACCCCAAATGGAGGAGGAAGCATTAAAACCTACATCTCCAGCGTATGACGCGGCTGATCAGCCACCTCGTGGCCGTGACAGAGAGGCATTTCAGCCAAAAGCTCAGCCCGCACCCCAACGCCAATCAAATAAAAATGTCAAGGCACGGGGAAACACGCTAGACCTGCGAGACGTATTGGAGGAAAAAGCAAAACACGCAAGATCGATCTACGGATCACGAGGGCACGCCACTATGCGAGACGATAACCGTCACGCCGGATACAGTAAAAGTAAATCCGACTGGGCCGAACACAGCGGACAAGACTCATTTGAGCTGCGTCGCGATATAGCCGAGTACAGAGGCGCCACACACCCCCTATGCTTCACAGACAAAGTAATGGATCACCAAATCCCAGAGGGTTTCAAACCCGTAAATATCGAATCATACGATGGTACAACAGATCCTGCGGTATGGACCGAGGACTTCCTCCTGCACATCCACATGGCCCGCGGTGACGATCTACACGCCATCAAGTACCTCCCACTCAAACTCAAAGGACCAGCTCGGCATTGGCTCAACAGCCTACCAGCAGAATCCATTGGTTGTTGGGAAGATCTAGAAGCCGCATTCCTCGACAACTTCCAGGGCACTTCACTATAAAAAAGACACATTCGTGACATTTTGGGCCGAACGAATTTTTTTTCTGTCATACATATGACACTTCTATGATGATAATTGTGACAAAACCTGGTATCATCATAGATGTGGTGGGCTCCTACTTCTATGACAAAAAATCATGACAGAAAATGGGATTTTCGTCCTGGGCGGGCCGGAGACGCAGCTGCATGACATTCTTTGGGCCATCCATGACGGAAAAAACCATGGTAGAAGCGAGGGGGAGGAAAATTTCAGGGAGTTCCCGGTTACGGTGGGAGGTCGGGGGCCGAGCGATGCTCGTTTCTCTCGTACACGTACGCACGTGTGTGCGAGGCGTTGGCTCTAACTGAACGCGAGCGAGGCGTTGGGCTCTAACTAAACCCGAGCGATTGCACTACAGGCTACGCGTTACTGAACCCGAGCGATCGATCGATGGCTGTTAACTGAACCCGATTGAGCGATTCCTTCGCTACTGCTGCTAACTGAAGCCGATCGATGGGATGAACAGTGAGCGTTGCGGGGGGGGGGGGTTGGATGAACATTGAGCGGTGGCGTTGCCTCTGGATGAACAGGACCCGTGGTGTGGTGGAGGGCTGGATGAACAGTAGACGGTGGAGGGGTGCCCGTGGAGGGGTGGATGAACAGGACCCCGTGGTGTGGAGGGCTGGATGAACAGTAGACGGTGGAGGGGTGCCCGTGGAGGGGTGGTTGAACAGGACCCCGTGGTGTGGAGGGCTGGATGAACAGTAGACGGTGGAGGGGGTGGTTGAACAGTAGCCGGTGGAGTAGCGCGCGGTGGAGGCTGGATGAACAAGAGCCCGTGCAGGCTGGATGAACAGGAGCCCGTGGAGGCTGGAGGAGGTTGCGGTGGAGATGAACAGTATCCCATGGAGTCCCGTTCTGCAGTACGCCACACCCCTCCCGATGAACAAGACCCCCGTTTCGACCGTAGCGCTCCAACACAAGTCCGTTTCCTCCGTTTTGCGGTACGCCACACCCCTCCCGATCAACAGGACCTCCGTTTTGACCGTAGGAGGTCTGTTTCCTCCGTTTTGCGGTACGCCAGACCCCTCCCGATGAACAGGATCCCGTTTCGAACGTGGCCGGTCGAACACAAGGCCGTTTCCTCCGTTCTGCAGTATGCCAGGCCTCATTTCCATCGCCTGTTCCGTCCAAGCCCTCCCGATGAACACGATGCATTCCGTTGCCTCCCCATGAACACGACGACGACGCTATTTCTCTGTTCCGACCCAGCCATTTACACGAGCCCTGGCCGTACGTATGCGCGAGTAGGCGTTCGAGACCCCGCCCGTATGTACACATACGTGGCCGTATTTCTTTCTTGCACCCTGGCCGCTGTACGTACGTGTAAATGCTACGTGCGCGCCTCTACTACGACACGTGCGCGCCTCTACTACGACACGTGCACGCCTCTACATCGACCACTATGTACGTACACGTTCGCGACCAGAATGACAACACTACGTACGCTTCGACCAGGTGGGTCCCGACTGTCAGGCACTTCCTTGCCTGCGAAGATGTAGCTGGTCGGTCCCAGCAGTCAGGGGGTGAATCATTTTTTTGCCCGGACGCACTTCCTTGCATGCGAAGATGTAGCTGGTGGGTCCCAGCTGTCAGGGGGAAACGTTTTTTTCACGAAATATGGTGGCCCATCCGGTGGGTCCCGCTGTCAGGTGGAGGAATAATTATTTTGCACGTAATAAGGAGGCACTTCCTTGCTGCGGCCGTGGACCCAGCTGTCAGCCTCTCCACGTACAGTCCACGTCCGATGGAAGCCGTTCCTTGACCACGTTGACCACGCCGCGCCGAGAGCACCAGGGCGGTGGACGACGGCGAGGCCTAGGAAGGGGACGACGCGGAGCCGGGGAAGACGCGGCAATGGATGCCCACGCGTAGAGGAGTACGAGGGTTCACTGGTTCGCTGCGGTGTGAGGCTGCCGTCGCCGCAGAATAACAGGGGGTGTGGGTGAGTAGAGGGATGGCCTGGCCAGCGGTGGGAGTAGTAGGGGGTGGTGAGGCCTCCGCCGCATCGCAGCCGGCCACGGGAGGCAGGAGCATGAGGCACGACCGGCGCTGGTTTGGGCGGCTGGAGCAAGAAGACCAGAGGTTGAAGAAGCACTACGGCTGTTGGATGGACATCGTACGGTCACTGGAGCTAGAATCGTGCATATTGACTAAGTTGACAAAGCCCTCCGTCCCCGTCAACTTAGTAGGCCCACAAGTCAGCCTGCCACTATACCGGGTCCCAGCTAACAGGGGGAGTATTCACTTTTTGTGCGCGTAATAAGGAGGCACTTCCTTGCATGCGAAGATATAGCTGGTGGGTCTGAGCTGTCAGCGGCGGTAACGTTTTTTTCACGAAATACAGAGGCCCTTTCGGTGGGTCCCTGATGTCAGGTGGAGGAATCATTATTTTGCGCGTAATAAGGAGGCATTTCCTTGCATGCGGCCGTGGACCCAACTGTCGGCCTCTCCACGTAAAGTCCACTTCAGATGCATGTCGGTCGTTGACCACGTTGACCAGGCCGCGCCGAGAGCACCAGGGCGGTGGACGACGGTGAGGCCTAGGAAGGGGACGACACGGAGGCAAGGAGGACTCGGCAGTTGTTTCCCACGCGGAGGGGAGTACGACTGTACGAGGGTTTACTGGTTCGTCTGTCATCGCCGGAGAATAACAGCAGGTGTGGGTCAGTAGAGGGATGGCTAGGACAGCGATGGGAGTACGGTCGGGCGGTGAGGCCTGCGCGGCAGCACAGCCGGCCGCGAGGAGGAGGGAGCAGGCAGTCCCGCCGGCGCTTGTTTGAGCGGCTGGAGCAGGAAGAGTAGAGATTGAAGAAGCACGACGGTCGTTGGATGGACATCCAACAGTCAGTGCTTGTGCGTCAACCTTTTTTTAGGAAAGCCTCAAATCTGTGGAAAACAACATACAGCCCATCTGCCATTATTTACAGCCCATTTGCTAATTCTTAAGGTTTTTTGGAGCCCATATTCTTTTTGTTAGCATTACAGCCCATATTGTGGCCACGGTTAAAAAATTAACGAAAATTTGCATATTTCGGTGCGGTCCGAACTGTTTTTAATCCCGAAATTTCGACTCACATTCAAACTGATTTTAAAAATAAATGTATATAAATATAAAATCCAACAAATTCTCCACGCATAAAAATTAATGTAATTTAAAATCTCGAAATGAAAAAAAGATATTTTAAACTAATTGCCGGTTAGATGTGTTTTAAAAATGTACAACCCATTTCTCATTACTGATGGGCCATTTTCTCGGCCAGCCGAATGAAGCTCTCCTCGTCTTGAAAGATTTGCAGCCCAACAGGCTTGACAAAGTGACTTACTTGGCAAATCACAAAAAAACTGGGCTATGGCCGTGGACCCAGCTGTCAGCCTCTCCACGTACAGTACTCTTCCGATGGAAGTCGGTCGTTGACCACATTGACCACGCCGCGCTGAGAGCACCAAGGCGGTGGACGACGGCGAGGCCTAGGAAGGGGACGACGTGGAGCTAAGGAAGACGCGGCAGTGGATGCCCACGCGGAGAGGAGTACGAGGGTTCACTGGTTCAGCTGCGGCGTGAGGCTGCCGTCGCTACATAATAACAGGGGGTGTGGGTGAGTAGAGGGATAGCATGGGCCAGCGGTGGGAGTAGTAGGGGGCGGTGAGGCCTCCGCGGCATCACAGCCGGCCACGAGAGGCAGGAGCACGCGGCACGACCAGCGCAGCTTTGGGCGGCTGGAGCAAGAAGACCAAAGGTTGAAGAAGCACTACGGCCGTTGGATGGACATCGTACGGTCACTGGAGCTAGTATCGTTCATATTGACTAAGTTGACAAAGCCCTCCATCCTCGTCAACTTAGTAGGCCCACAAGTCAGCCTCCCACCAGGTTGGGTCCCAGCTAGTAGGGGGAGTATTCATTTTTCTATGCGTAATAAGGAGGCACTTCCGGTGGGTCCGAGCTGACAGCAGGGGGGAATGTTTTTTTTCACGAAATACGGTGGTCCGTTTGGTGGGTCCCAGCAGTCAGGGGCAAACATTTTTTCGCGAAATACGGTGGCCCGTTCGGTGGGTCCCAGCAGTCAGGGGGGAAACGTTTTTTCTGCAAAATACTGGTGGCCCATCCGGTGGGTCCCTGCTGTCAGGTGGAGGAATAATTATTTTGCGCGTAATAAGGAGGCACTTCCTTGCGGCTGCCGTGGACCCAACTGTCAGCCTCTCCATGTACAGTACTCTTCCGATGGAAGTCGGTCGTTGACCACATTGACCACGCCGCACCGAGAGCACCACGGCGGTGGACGACAGCGAGGCCTAGGAGGGGACGACGCGGATCCAGGGAAGACGCGACAGTGGATGCCCATGCGGAGAGGAGTACGAGGGTTCACTGGTTCGGCTGTGGTGTGAGGCTGCCGTCGCCGCAGAATAACAGGGGGAGCGGGTGAGTGGAGGGATGGCCTGGCCAGCGGTGGGAGTAGTATGGGGACGGTGAGGCCTCCACGGCAGCACAGCCGGCCACGGGAGTCAGGAGCATGCAGCACGACCGGCACTGCTTTGGGCGGCTGGGGCAAGAAGACCAGAGGTTGAAGAAGCACTATGGCCGTTGGATGGACATCGTTGACCACGCCGCGCCGAGAGCACTAGGGCGGTGGACGACGGCGAGGCCTATGAAGGGAACGACACAGAGCCGGGGAGGACACGACAGTGGCTGCCCACGTGGTGGAGAGTACGAGGGTTGACTGGTTCGGCTGCCGTCGCCGGAAAATAACAGGAGGTGTGGGTGAGTAGAGGGATAGACAGGCCAGGGATGCGAGTATGATGGGGCCGTGAGGCCTTCCTGGCAGCACTGCCGGCCACGGGAGGCGGGAGCAGGCAGTTTCGACGGCGCTGGTTTGGGCGGCTGGGGCAGGAAGATCAGAGACTGAAGAAGCACGATTGCCGTTAGATTGACATCTAACGATCTAACGCTGGTAGAGTCGATTGTTGACTAAGTTTATTTTGTGAGAAACCTTGTGTACACATAAACTTAGTAGGCCCACAAGTCAGCCTCCAAATCTGTGGCAGACAACATAAAGCCCATTTGCTATTTTTTATAATTTGCAGCCCATTTGCTAATTCTTAAGTAATTTATTACAGCCCATTTTCTGCCCAGGACCACGATCAAAAAGTCCAACCTTATTTTGCATATTTCAGTGGAGTCCGAATTGTTGTAATCCTGAAATGATAAACATTTTTTTAAGAACTTATTGATTTGCCAAAAAAATCATTTTGTTTTTGTAAGCAAATAAGACGTGGGACAATTTAGTTGGTTTAAGGGAAAACCAGTGGTAAAAAAATCAGCGCTAGGTGGGAAAAAACAACAAAAATAAGGATGTAAATATGAAAAGGGAATTTTATGTGTTTTCAATATAATGATACGTGTATATGAACTAGTAAAACTATAGGTAGAGATTAGAAAACGGATATAGGACATGCGTTTCAAGAGGAAAATAGAACTCGGCTGTGTGTTTGATTTAGTAAAAAATTGCCTGCGGATGTTGTAAGACAAAATATAACTAACGCTGGCAGGCCAGAGGCCAGTAGATACCTGCTGGATCTTTGTGCCCCGTTGTCATCATGGGCTGGGCCTGTTAAAAACAAAACAACCCTGGGCAATCTACAACCCAGTTGAAACTTGCTCGACCTGAAAAAACAATATACGTGCTCAATAAATGAGAGAATTCTGCAAGTATAGAATGATAACTGGGATGCAGCACGGATATTGTTTTTTTATCATGATAATAAGTGCATGCACTTGTTTCAAAATAATTGGAGAACTGGGAATTCGAACGGCGGGTGCTTATGCTACACATCAAATAAAAATCAGGTGCCTGAAAATTCATTTCGTAACAAATGATTCAGCTTTATATCCACGTCGACCCTCGGCATGATGGTTGGAAGCAAATGCAAGTTCATACCAAAAGATCATTAACAACAATACCAACTTGCGGACGACAAGGTAGTACAACTACCAATACCAAACTAACTTATAATCTTTTTACTCCTGGCCCTAGTGTTCGTCTGGTAGAAAATCTTGCAGAGGACCAGCTCCCGCTCCTTCTCTTGCTCCAGGTCCCCGAGGTGGTACTGGTGCATCACCCAGTTGGTCCTCTGCTGGTCGAAGTTCTTGTTGGTGTGCAGCACCAGAACCTTTTTTGCTGCCCGTGTGCCGGCCGTTGACCATCACCGGCAAGGTATTGCCGGTCTTGTGCCACATCGCGTGCATGCCGCACTTCGACTGTATCTTGCGACGCGTCCACGCGCCCATTTTGAACGCCCTGGAATTGCGCTGGAAGAAATCTTCCTTAGGCCACTCAGTGTGATACCTGCAGTATTGTGGAATACAGGTTTTAGTGTACCTAGTTGGCATTTTCATAACATCTTTGACATGTTGCAGTCACTTGTTTCACTTTTTATTAACTGTCAAATTGTAATTGCTTCACCAGGTCTGCGTCTAAAAAGAAAAATAGAGCTATAAACAAAGGAATATGTTTGTGCAAGTAGACGGCCGATCGGTGTCTTACCTGGAAGTTCTCAGGTTGGGTGTAACATATGTCGTGCTCGCTGTCGATGGTTGGTATGAACAAATCGATGAGAGACTTAAATCTCGCGCTGTCAGCACTCACTTTGGCCTCAAGGTGCTCGATCAGCTCCTGATCCATGGGATCGAACTTGACGCCAGCCGGCAGCACAGGCCAGTCCTTCTTCGACTTGCATCGGTAACTCCAGTTATATGGTACTCAATGTATGATCAATCGACTGTTTTAAGTGAATGATGAAAGATTTCGACAGATAAGTGGTACTCCAAATCTGAAGTCCAGAATACCCGAACACGCCGCCGGGATTCTTGTGTCACCTCACGCGCAGCATGTTGTCACGTCAATTCAATGTGTGGACATGATGAATAATTTGACCGATGTATACTAGTACTGCTACTGTACTACTTACTAGTCGTATTTAGTGTCACGATTTATACATAGGTTTAACTAACAAGTACGCACTTGAAGCCTAACTGATATATATATGGCTTCTACACAGCATCTCCATCATCATTATCAGTACATCCTACGCAGGTGAGTTAGGATGCACTTGATCCCAGGAAGGTATCTATCCTTCAAACCAGAGGAGTGCTTCAAACTAACAACAGTACATAATATCCAACAAAAGAGGGTCATCCTATATCAGCATAATACATGGCTCAGTCTAGATATCAGCACAAATCAAGTTGTGCATATTTGCTGTTGGCATGAACCACATCGCCGCATGTCGTGTTTGCAAAAGCCATCCATCGCATGGAAGCTTGATGCCTTTCACACACTGAAGATTATCTGGCAACAAGCTGTGTCGACGAATCTCTGGATATGGTGATTCATGAAACCCATGGTATGATGTGTAAACACAGCCCCCTCGCAAATGGAAGTTGCATAGCACAGTAATCATCGCCGGTGATATGATCGATGATTGGTTGGATGATCGGATAATTGAGCCCGAGGAACAAGGAGTGGTTGCCGAGGCTGTAAACCCGCCTCCAGTTGAATACGCCTGGCCCAACGGAGCTGGGATCTTTCTCGAACACGAAGCAGCCATAGCCATCAATGTCACGAACGCCCCACGCATTGTACTGCATGTGGTTTGATGTAATGGTTTGGTCAATTTGGTACTTGTGAATGAGCATCAAATGACCGCCGTCAGCTGAACGAGCGATAAACCACCACCCATCGGCTGGTATGATTCCAGGTCATGGAATCATGAAGGCTAGTGCATTTGCGTCTACTGCAACAATTCAAATTGGAGACCAAAAGGACAAAAATAAACAATCATGTTCAGAGTATGTGTGGAATTAAGATTATTATAAAAGTGACACATATCATAGACAGAGAATTGCAATGCCATGGTCATAATCATACCCCAAGTTAAAAAAAATAAGCCAATGGCTTTCATATTCTAGCAATATGCCATGGTTCAAACATCATGTAACAATGAGAGGAAAACAGCTATGACAGCGCCTACTCATATTCTACCATAGCACTTACTACTACTGTTCTCATATCAATTCTAAGCAATAACATGCGTTGTTATAAAAATCTTGTAAACGAGAGTAACATATAGCAATCATGATGTTATGCTCATAATATATATTCTAACAATCATTAGATGCCAATTGTTCTCATATCAACTCTAACAATAACATGTGTGGTCATAAAAATCTAGGAAATGAGAGGAACATATAGCAATGATGTGGTTATAGACATGCTATGCATTCTAAATTTGTAACAAATGAACAGGCAGACGTATTCATAAGGTAAAGATGAGATGAGATAGAACAATTACACGACGATAGATTCCACCAATATAGGTAGCCAATCTGTGCGTCGACCGCGTAAACGATGCCATCGTGCACTATAGCATCAGACATAAATGTTTCCTCAACATGATTGATGATGAGCCATAACCATGTATGGCGACCGGATTCCAGATAGACTAATCCCTTGTTGAACAAGGCAATGAGCTTGTAATCCATGCAGTCTTCTGATGGTGTGGGCACTTTGCAGATTACAACTTTCTGTAAACAGAGGTCGAGCCAAAAGCTTGACGCGTCTCGTGCGTAGTAGGCAGGAGTGTCCGGCGGGCCGCGAGGCTCGATGGCGGCGGTATCCAATGATGGAAGGGTGATCTCTCGCTGGGTGTAGATATCCATGAGACGCCACGGACTACCAGTGTGGTGGATGAGGACGATCCAGTTGGCCTTCATGCCCGCCCAGTAGTGGCCGCGCATGAAGGACAGGTGGACGGGTAGTGGTAGCATGTCGAGGGGCACCACGGCAACCTCCGTAGGATCCTCAAGTCGGTGTCTGGGCCACCTGCGAGGATCGGGCATCAGCAAGCAAGGTGTCTTGAAAAGAGCCGTCTGGTTGCAGACGAGTAGACGGTACAAACACACCGAGCATGCAGCCATATGGACGGTGCTGAGTAGGTCCATACGACTACAAATCTGCTCCAAGAGAACATCGGGCAGGGAATTCCAATCGCGGCTCTGCGTGTCAGTCGGTTCTGCCATTGGGGTTTTCGGTGCCTGCGAGCCGGTGGGGAAGTGGATTCGGGCGGGCGAGTGAAGAAGCTTCTCCTCGTGTGGCCGAGCAGTGAGCGGGGGGATATGGTACGCGCGAGCTACCAAGGAAGATGGCGCGGGCAGGCGAGCAGTGAGCGGGGGTAAATGGTGTGCGGCCCACGATGGGGAAGAGAGGAGGAAGAAGAAGAGAGGAGGAAGAAGAGTGGAAGACGGGGAAGAAAGTGCATTCAATCTCAATTCTACTACTCCCTCCGTCTAGGTGTGTAAGTGACCTTACGAAAACCAAATAATCCCAAAACACTTAGGAACCATACATTAACTCCCTTCTCGTTTTTTGTTTTGTGGCATATCAACCAATAAGATATGTGGGCTATGCATGCTTTCAATGACTTGAGACTACCAAACATAACTGACTGATTTAGTAGCACCAACACGCTGGTTCAGCTTATTAATTACGTGTCCCATCTGCTGCAGTGTGTATTGTCACTTCACTGCGAAGACTAGTAGAATAGTTCTCTCTGTCCGAGATGGGGAATAAATGGATCGCGAGGACTTCCTTTCTACAGTATCCCTATGCCTCTACGCTCACTTCACTCATTTTGCTCCGTACCTAGTCACTTATTGAAATCTATAGCCAAATGGACATGTCAATGGGAGGGAGTAAGCCCCATCCATGCATGCAACATGCAACACTCACACGTACACATGGACGCACGCAACACTCACGCACCCATGCGGCACACAGCACACGACGCAACACACACGCTCACGCTCAAGTGATCAACCAACTCCCTACGTCCGTAAAAGACTGTACATTTAGAGATTTACACATTGACCAGGGCATAATTAACACGCAAAAGTAGCAGACTTATGTGTGCATGCGACCATTGAGATAAGAAGATTAAATGAAGGCCGTTGCATGCTGTAATTAAGGATAGACATGTAGCCTATACCTACAACACAAGTTGGTGCATTAGTCAATCAATATCGATTTAGATTAAAGGCTAAACACATTGGAAGTGTAGATATACATCATGTAGTACACTCTTTGTTGGAAGACTGAGGGAGGACATGTGCATGCACTCACATACACAACCAGGGCGGTTCACGCGCAAGGGTTGGACTCGTGTCGCGCCTGCGTAAAGTTTTGTTTAACTGATTTCTTTGCTCTGCCAACTGACAGGTGGGACCCAGAAACCAGGTGACAATTTAACCAGTCAACAAAGTGCCACGTCGACTATGTGGCCGGTCAGTAGGGTGCAATGCGGTGCTCTACGATGAGCTAGTGATTGCATAATCGCCGCAAAACTATATAATGTATAGTGACCGTAAAGAGCATACTGTTACATACGTTGACCGCCAGTGTATTTTTCTCGTTTCAAATTAAGTATTAATCGAAAAGGACGCGGTATGGACTACTACTACTAGTACTAGTACTTCTTTGATGTGTCCCGTCAACTCGCCGAATGAGGAGAAGCTTGCTTACTACGCCTCTCCCTCACCCACACGCGTGGTGGTTCGCAGGACGAGGAGAGGGTTTTGACTACAGCGCCCTCTCCCTCTCCCTCGCCCTTGCGGTGGACGTGCAGCAGTTCAATCGGTGTCAGATTGCCAGAAGCATATTGTACTGTAGTATCACCATGGTTGGACCTTCCGAAGAGGCGAAGAGCCAAGTGCAAGCTTCACACGAGTACGAACTGTTGAACCTCCCAAAGAGGAAAAGAGCCAAGCGCAAGGTTTTATAGGAGTTGTCGTCCTAGTAGGAGTGTACTTGTACAACTATAGCGAACGATGCTACTGTATGATGCCGCCACGTCACGTATATCCAAAGTCATGCCACCTTTTTTTCTCAAAGAGCATGTTGGAGCCCGTGCAACAACCACACAAGTTGCACATACACATAACACATTTACTAGTAATAAATTCTAAAGGAAAAATGCCAGTATGACACACAAGTTCATCTCCAACTCATGTGATAAATTTGTGCAAGACTAGTCTACATATATTCACAGCACTACCGTTCATAATTACCGTACTCCACTTACACGTTATAGATGGGCTACATGTCCTCCTCCAGGTTCCAGTCCCAGGTGTTCTTCATGGATGGCACGATCCATAGCGGTGGGCAACGGGAATCATTGTCGCAGCTTTCTAGTCCGGTTCCACATGATGGAGACTCATCCAAGCTGAAGCGGCATAAAACAGGGATAGCGTGTCCCAGCATGTCATTCATCCGGCGGTGCGCACTGAAGACACAACCATGCTTCATGAACGGCAGGCCTTCCGTGTCGTGCACGGAAGGTGGCATCTGCTTAACAATGGGGTAGCTGTCCCCGATGAAAAGCGAGTACTCTCCAAGAGTGTTCCTCGGCACCCACATAGCATCACGGGGGTCGAACTCAGCGTCGTTCATCTAGTACATGCGGCATCCCAGATCTGGACACATGGTGACGTACATAGTCAAGGTCCATGCATAATAATGTTGTGCTCAAATGTGGCAGTCAGTAATACTGTGTAGCAAATAGTACTACTTCGCTATAGAGGAAGTAAAATAACCGGCTTATTATATATAGCCACTCTTGGCTACATGGATGAGATAGTAAGACATGGAAAAACAAAAATGGTGGCAGCTAGTGGGTTCAAGTCTTCCAGGGCCTAGCTAGCTATACGCGTCCTCCAAGGTAAAAAGTAATCCTACTAGTATTACAAAGTATACTACTAGTACAACAATGGAAGAGAAGGCGAGAGGGTTAAAAAATGGAATACCTGGGTAGATGGTGACGGTCCGATCGTGGTAGATTATGTGACCATGTTGCACATCAGTGGTACCATGGGTAACGACTGCTAAGATAGTTGATCCCAATATGCCAAAGTCAGCTACAAGGTTCCAGGTTAGACCGAATCGCGGATGCAAAAGCACATCCAGGATCGGCGATCTTATTTTGATCGGGGGATGACTGGTCCCTGCAAAATAATGGAGTACCGTTAGGGATGCAAATGATGGTTTGTGCATTCCGTTTGTAGTCCCCCATACCGTAGGATGTCAACCAGATGAAACAAGTCCCCTGGCTTGTCACTGCGAAGATGCGGCCTAGATGGTGCACGGCGTCTTCGAACGTCTAGGGGTACAAATTTGCCGCCGCCAACATGCGCCAGCCTCTGCCGTTACTGCCTCCTGCATTGATGGCAATCCTTATGTCGAACACCGCGATGAGATAGTAATCGTCGTAGCCGCGTCGCTTTGTCGGCGGGTCCGCAATTGCTATCTTCTTCAATCTCATGTAGGCATCATCATACGTATTCTTGCCTAGCCAGTCCGGAAGGCCGATCCCAATGGTGGAGAAGGGGTCTACCGGAATGGTTGCACTGCTGTGGATGTTGTGCAAAATGATGGTGGTATCCGGCCGGAGGTATGCAAGCCAATCTTCATTGGCACCGACCTAGACCTATATATAAGACGGTGGGCAGCGGAGAAATTACGGGATGGAAATGGAATAACTATGTACTACCTGATCAAACTCCATTACTGACCTGCTCATCAGACAAAATCCGACTACCTCTCAATGTCGGCAACTCTAGCGGAGTCAACGTGCAACCATGGCCAGGGAGCGGTGGACTATTTGAAGGATTGTCCCATAGAAGAACCTTCTCCTCGAGGATGCATGGAAGACCAACAAGCATGGCATGTTTAAGCAGCGTCTTGAAAAAGTTGGTGCGGGAAGCACCAAGTCTTGCGGTGGTGAGGACGTCGGAGCGGCGTGCGATTTCTCCCACAGGATCATCGTCCAAGGTCTCCTAGCCCCGACGAGGAGGAGAACCGCCTGGCGAATCCATGGGAGCAGCAACGAACCACCTTCTCTTCTGGGGGAGGGGAACTGGCGAGGAGGAGATAAGAGCGTAGTAACCGTAGGGCCTTGTGAAGGAAATATGCCCTAGAGGCAATAATAAAGTTATTATTTATTTCCTTATATCATGATAAATGTTTATTATTCATGCTAGAATTGTATTAACCGGAAACATAATACATGTGTGAATACATAGACAAACAAAGTGTCACTAGTATGCCTCTACTTGACTAGCTCGTTAATCAAAGATGGTTATGTTTCCTAACCATAAACAAGTAGTTGTTATTTGATTAACGGGATCACATCATTAAGTGAATGATCTGATTGACATGACCCATTCCACTAGCTTAGCACCTGATCGTTTAGTATGTTGCTATTGCTTTCTTCATGACTTATACATGTTCCTATGACTATGAGATTATGCAACTCCCGTTTACCAGAGGAACACTTTGTGTGCTACCAAACGTCACAACGTAACTGGGTGATTATAAAGGAGCTCTACAGGTGTCTCCAAAGGTACATGTTGGGTTGCGTATTTCGAGATTAGGATTTGTCACTCCGATTGTCGGAGAGGTATCTCTGGGCCCTCTCGGTAATGCACATCACTTAAGCCTTGCAAACACTTCAACCAATGAGTTAGTTGCGGGATGATGTATTACAGAACGAGTAAAGAGACTTGCCGGTAATGAGATTGAACTAGGTATTTGGAATACCGACGATCGAATCTCGGGCAAGTAACATACCGATGACAAAGGGAACAACGTATGTTGTTATGCGGTCTGACAGATAAAGATCTTCGTAGAATATGTAGGAGCCAATATGAGCATCCAGGTTCCGCTATTGGTTATTGACCAGAGACATGTCGCGGTCATGTCTACATTGTTCTCGAACCCGTAGGGTCCGCACGCTTAAGGTTACGATGACAGTTATATTATGAGTTTATACATTTTGATGTACCGAAGTTTGTTCGGAGTCCCGGCTGTGATCATGGACATGACGAGGAGTCTCGAAATGGTCGAGACATAAAGATTGATATATTGGAAGCCTATGTTTGGATACCGGAATTGTTCCGGGTGAAATCGGGATTTTACCGGAGTACCGGGAGGTTACCGGAACCCCCCCGGGAGCTAAATGGGCCATGATGGGCCTTAGTGGAAAAGATAAGAGGCAGCCCTACATGGGCCGCGCGCCCCTCCCCTCCCTTGGTCCGAATAGGACAAGGAGAGGGGGCCGGCCCTTCTCTCTCTTTTCTCCCCTCCGCGAATCCTATTCCAACTAGGATTGGGGGGGGGGGGAATCCTACTCCCAGAGGGAGTAGGACTCTCCTGGCGCGCCCTCCTTGGCCGGCCGCCTCCCCCCTTTAGTCCTTTATATACGGAGGCAGGGGCACCCCAGAGACACACAAGTTGATCCACGTGATCTATTCCTTAGCCGTGTGCGGCGCCCCAGCCACCATAGTCCTCGATAATATTGTAGCGGTGCTTAGGCGAAGCCCTGTAGCAGTAGTACATCAAGATCGTCACCACGCCGTCGTGCTGACGGAACTCTTCCCTGACACTTTGCTGGATCGGAGTCCGGGGATCGTCATCGAGATGAACGTGTGCTAGAACTCGGAGGTGCCGTAGTTTCGGTGCTTGATCGGTCGGATCGTGGAGACGTACGACTACATCAACCAAACGCTTCCGTTGTCGATCTACTAGGTATGTAGATCATACTCCCCCTCTCGTTGCTATGCATCACCATGATCTTGCGTGTGCGTAGGAAAATTTTGAAATTACTACGAAACCCAACAGTGGTATCAGAGCCTAGGTTTTATATGTTGATGTTATATGCATGAGTAGAACACAAGTGAGTTGTGGGCGATATAAGTCATACTGCTTACCAGCATGTCATACTTTGGTTCGGCGGTATTGTTGGACGAAGCGGCCCGGACCGACATTACGCGTACGCTTACGCGAGACCGGTTCTCCCGACGTGCTTTGCACATAGGTGGCTTGCGGGTGACAGTTTCTCCAACTTTAGTTGAATCGAGTGTGGCTACGCCCGGTCCTTGCGAAGGTTAAAACAGCACCAACTTGACAAACTATCATTGTGGTTTTGATGCGTAGGTAAGATTGGTTCTTGCTTAAGCCCGTAGCAGCCACGTAAAAACTTGCAACAACAAAGTAGAGGACGTCTAACTTGTTTTTGCAGGGCATGTTGTGATGTGATATGGTCAAGACATGATGCTAAATTTTATTGTATGAGATGATCATGTTCTGTAACCAAGTTATCGGCAACTGGCAGGAGCCATATGGTTGTCGCTTTATTGTATGCAATGCAATCACGCTGTAATGCTTTACTTTATCACTAAACGGTAGCGATAGTCGTGGAAGCACAAGCTCGGCGAGACGACAACGATGCTACGATGGAGATCAAGGTGTCGCGCCGGTGACGATGGTGATCACGACGATGCTTCGGAGATGGAGATCACAAGCACAAGATGATGATGCCCATATCATATCACTTATATTGATTGCATGTGATGTTTATCTTTTATGCATCTTATCTTACTTTGATTGATGGTAGCATTATAAGATGATCTCTCACTAAATTATCAAGTAGTGTTCTCCCTGAGTATGCGCCGTTGCGAAAGTTCTTCGTGCTGAGACACCACGTGATGATCGGGTGTGATAGGCTCTACGTTCAAATACAACGGGTGCAAAACAGTTGCACACGCGGAATACTCAGGTTAAACTTGACGAGCCAAGAATATACAGATATGGCCTCGGAACACGGAGACCGAAAGGTCGAGCGTGAATCATATAGTAGATATGATCAACATAAAGATGTTCACCAATGAAACTACTCCATATCACGTGATGATCGGACATGGTTTAGTTGATTTGGATCACGTAATCACTTAGAGTATTAGAGGGATGTCTATCTAAGTGGGAGTTCTTTAAGTAAATTAACTGGACTTAAATTTATCATGAAACTTAGTACCTGATTAGTATCTTGCTTGTTTATGTTTGATTGTAGATAGATGGCTCATGCTGTTGTTCTGTTGAATTTTAATGCGTTCCTTGAGAAAGCAAAGTTGAAAGATGATGGTAGCAATTACACGGACTGGGTCCGTAACTTGAGGATTATCCTCATTGCTGCACAGAAGAATTACGTCCTGGAAGCACCGCTGGGTGCCAGGCCTGCTGCAGGAGCAACACCGGATGTTATTAACGTCTGGCAGAGCAAAGCTGATGACTAATCAATAGTTCAGTGTGCCATGCTTTACGGCTTAGAATCGGGACTTCAACGACGTTTTGAACTTCATGGAGCATATGAGATGTTCCAGGAGTTGAAGTTAATATTTCAAGCAAATGCCCGAATTGAGAGATACGAAGTCTCCAATAAGTTCTATAGCTGCAAGATGGAGGAGAACAGTTCTGTCAGTGAGCATATACTCAAAATGTCTGGGTATAATAATCACTTGATTCAGTTGGGAGTTAATCTTCCAGATGACTGCGTCATTGACAGAATTCTCCAATCACTGCCACCAAGCTACAAGAGCTTCGTGATGAACTATAATATGCAAGGGATGAATAAGACTAATCCCGAGCTCTTCGCAATGCTGAAAGCTGCGAAGGTAGAAATCAAGAAGGAGCATCAAGTGTTGATGGTCAACAAGACCACTAGTTTCAAGAAAAAGGGCAAAGGGAAGAAGAAGGGGAACTTCAAAAAGAACGGCAAGCAAGTTGCTACTCAAGAGAAGAAACCCAAACCTGGACCTAAGCCTGAAACTGAGTGCTTCTATTGCAAGCAGACTGGTCACTGGAAGCGGAACTACCCCAAGTAGTTGGCGGATAAGAAGGATGGCAAGGTGAACAAAGGTATATGTGATATACATGTTATTGATGTGTACCTTACTAATGCTCGCAGTAGCACCTGGGTATTTGATACTGGTTCTGTTGCTAATATTTGCAACTTGAAACAGGGACTATGGATTAAGCAAAGATTGGCTAAGGACGAGGTGACGATGCGCGTGGGAAACGGTTCCAAAGTCGATGTGATCACAGTCGGCACGCTACCTCTACATCTACCTTCGGGATTAATATTAGACCTAAATAATTGTTATTGTTGGGGAACGTAGAAGAAATTCAAAATTTTCCTACGTGTCACCAAGATCTATCTATGGAGAGACTAGCAACGAAGGGAAGGAGAGTGCATCTACATACCCTTGTAGATCGCTAAGCGGAAGCGTTCAAGTGAACGGGGTTGATGGAGTCGTACTCGTCGTGATTCAAATCACCGATGATCAAGTGCCGAACGCACGGCACCTCCGCGTTCAACACACGTACAGCCCGGAGACGTCTCCCATGCCTTGATCCAGCAAGGGGAGAGGGAGAGGTTGATGAAGATCCAGCAACACGACGGCGTGGTGGTGGATGCACGGCGTCACAGTAGCAGGGTTTCGCCTATACTACGAGGGAGAGACGTAACGGGGAGAGAGGGA